>NC_045739.1:22475658-22488869 GCF_008692095.1 Etheostoma spectabile | reverse complement strand
AAAAGCAATAAAAAAAATTGCGTAACTTTTTGAAAACAGTGCCAAAAACTTGAAAATGTGTTAAAGTTTTTCAAAAAAAGTACATAAAAAAAAAAAGTTAAACTTTTGAGAATTTGGACACAGGAATGGAAAGCGGAGACATATTTCATACATACTGTATGTGTATACATGGTGGTTATATTAAACGTGGTTTTCTTTGTTTTGTCTCATCTCTGATAATACTAAATGTGTCTACAGTAGAGTGGGGCTACTGAACATGTACTCACTTCTTCATCCACTGAGGTTGGTGGTAGGAGCTAAAAGAAAGACCACCAAACAAGACAGACTCGTCAAATTCCACGCCGACGTAGTCCCAGAAAGGACCAAATGGGTTCCCGTCCTAAAAAATTAATCAGAACTGTCAATCTGTCCATATCAAGAGCCATTAAACTGTAACAGCTGTGTCATAGTTAAGAGTGTAGGTCTATGGGCCACCAGAGGGCAGCATTCACCCTCACCCGGTTCCCTTCCAATCACAATCATTTATTGATGAAGAAATTCAATGAAAGCTCACTTATGCTTTGTTGAAAGTGACAAAGCATACAGGGCTTCTGCAGGTTTCACCAAATACATGTAAGACTTTAAGACTTTTTTGAGACCATTATGAATGAAATTTAAGACCTACACATTTAAAACGCAAAGAAAACAAAAACATTGCAAAGTGCCGCAAGTGCTGTTCAATAAGCATTAGAGGCAGCGTTACATGGAAGTAGGAAAATTAAGACTGGTTTGAAATCATTTAAGACCAACAACACAATACGTAATCAAATTAAAAGACATTTTAGGTTCTAACATATTTAAATATTAAAATGTTGACCGTTTTAGACCCCCGCGGAAACCCTGTTACTATTTGAAATCTCTTAGAAGAGAGATTTGATGCATAAGTAGATAATCTGAAAGCAGCACCCAATATCATCAGATAATCATACTTCATTGTAGTTACCTGACACTAAACATTTAAATAATCTACTCCACTGGACTCCCACCTTCATGGGGCAGGATTTCTTGTCTGCACTCCGCTGTGCAGCAGTCTCGAAGCAGTAGGCTGTCCTTTTTTTGGAGGGCCAGTATTTGGGAGCCAGCTTCTCCATGAAGTCCTCCAAACTGACCACTCGGTGGTAGGCAGACAAGGCCTCCAGTTGGAAGAACTCACTGTAGGGAACATGGACCTGAAGAGAACAGAAAAGAACGGATTAAAACAGCACGGTCCAATTCAGGTTTATAGGACAAGGCTGGTGAAGAGATTCATTTTTTTGTTATTGTCAAAAAACAAACAAACAGGGCTAAGCAATATATCAATAATAATACTGATATATGTGGCTGGATATCGTCTCATATTTTGGATAACGTAATATGACACAAGTTAACTATCCCAAACAGGGCTGAGCAATATATCAATAATATTAATACAGATATATATCGATATAAGTGACTGGATATCGTCTCATATTTTGGATAACGTAAGTTTTGTCTGTTTTCTCCGTATCACCCAGCTCTAATCTCAAAGCAACACTGAATGTAAATGTTGAGTAGAGGGGGCTCCTATGTTTTCCTGGAAGCATATGTTCCTTTGTTACTTTCACTCATGACATCTATTATCACAATCTTTCCAAAACGGTCTGGTCTTCTTTTGCACTATTCAGTAAGGATACACCGATCAGATACTGATATCATGTTGATACAATAGGACTGTCTATTCAATACACTTATTTATATTATATTATCTATATATATATATATATATATATATATATATATATATATATACTGTTGAAGTTTTGACCAATCTGTTGCTGCAATTTAAAGGTTTACACTTGAATTGTGATTCCTGTTAATTTCAAAGACCTTTACCAAGTTGCTGGTGCATGACTTATTATAAACAATTCAGTAAATATGAATCAATGTATTTAGAAAGTTCGAAAAGCAATGTTTAAGTCAAGCTTGATGTTAACCAATACATAAAAGAATGATCCCCAATACCAATACCCAAAGCCCAAGTGTAATGTTATGGTTTTACCTTTAGTCCCTAGTCTCAGTCTTTGTTATTCTAATTCCTATTTCTTCTGAATTTGTTTCTTACCTACCTACTTCAATTTCTTGACAACACTGATATTTGCCTTATTAATTCATTAAGTACTAAGAATTAATCAAGTACATATGTGAGGTTGCAGTCAGGGACAGGTTGTCGGCGTGTGTTACTCACATTGGTGTAAGGGTGTGTGTGGTGTCGGTACACTATCCAGGGGGGGACTGCCAGGGTTCGGTTCAACATCTTTGCGAAGGCCAGAGATCCCAGGAAGTGATCTGCCTGGTTCCCAAAGCGACCTGAACAATAACATTAGGCGCTTTATACTCTCATTTTCAACAGTACACTTTATATCGCTTCTCATGACAAGCAAATGGAAACTCAAGAGACTGGAGGGGATGTTTACCTCCGTACACCATGCGCTATATGGTCTCTAATATCTTCTGAATGACTTGCTAACAGTACAGCAACACCTACGGTTACACCCCAGTTGTCATTAGCGCCACTCAGTTAGCTGCTAGCTAGCCATTGGTGTCCTGCCTACTGAACTGCTAGCGGAGTCTGACATAGGTGTGGGTTCATATTTAGGCAAAATGGGCTTTAGCCGACAGAAAAACACCACTCTCATCTTAGGAATGAGTGACGTTGAGTTTTTAACTTCGCTAGCTTTGCTCTTCGCAAACTACACAACGCAGCTCCACAGAGTTAATTACCCATGCACGGGCAGTACAGAATGTAGCCATTGGGATCCCACTTCACTTCTTCGGCAAAAGTCCAACAAGTTTGGAGTAGAAGTGATAACAGCAACCACGCCAATGTAAGAGCATAACGTACTTTTTGTTTAACCGCCATTGTGGTTCATTTTTTGTCCCAGAATGCACTGGTTTTCAAGTCGGCTTCTTCTTTGGATTCGTTGAGCAATTAGAGCACGCATCAAATACCTCTGCTGCCACCTAGTGGACCGGAAGTGGTAGAGCCGCGTGATGGTGACGTCGCATCTCTGGTTAACCCTCCTGTTGTCCTGGGGTCAGATTTGACCCGTTTTTAACCCTTGTGTTGTCCTTCTAAGGAAATGTTTGCACATTTTTCTACAAAAACAAATGTGCATTTTTTTTCAGTTTCCGGCACTTTTTGTTGAACACGTTTTAGTTTTGTTGCTTTTATCAACGTTTCTGATGCTTTTTTTTTTAATGTCTTTGTTGCTTTTTTTGTGGTTTTGTTTGACTGATTATCACTTGTAATTTTTTCAACATTTTTATTTTGGAGATTAAGAAGCAAAAATATGTTAAAAAATTGAATAAAGCACCCACAATTCACAATGAAAGTAGTGAACTGATCCTTCCTTTTACTTGAGAAGAGTGTTTTAGAACCATCCCTGATCATTTTAGTAAATTTTGTTGAAAGAAAGACAAATTTCCGATCTAGACGCTCTTTGAAAATGGATCAAATTTGACCCGAACACAACAGGAGGGTTAAACGTTTCTACATCACAAATTTGGGATTCTGTCATCCAAATTGTCCAAATACTACATGGATGGTTCCATATGACGATTCTTGCAAGTCAAACGAAGGATCAGTTCTCTACTTTATTGAATTTTGGGTGTTTTATTTCCCTCAAAACACTTTGACAGAAGACAATAAAATATATAATTTCATATAAATGAGGTTCCTTGACCACGAATTTGAAAAAGAAAATAGTGTAAAACTAGTGATGATATATTGGTGTCAGTGATGTGTATTTTTGTAACACTACTCTATAGAGTAGTGTTACAAAAATGAAGAAAAAAAACATCAAAAAGTGATAAAATAGCATCTTAAACGAGTCAAAAAAGTGTTGAAAAAGCGTCAAAAAATTGTTAATTTTCAATTTTGACCTTGGAGGACAACACAAGGGTTAAAAGAACCATGAACACTAAAATGTAGCTGTTATTATTACCTCGGCTCGCGCTATTATTATTTGTTTATCTGCCTAAGACCAAGAGACTGGATCACATCACTCCAGTCCTCACTAAGACCAAGAGACTGGATCACATCACTCCAGTCCTCACTAAGACCAAGAACTGATCACATCACTCCAGTTCTGAAGTCTTTACACTGGCTTCCTGTGTCTCAAAAATTGATTTCAAAGTACTCCGCTAGTTTATAAATCCCTTAACGGTTCAGGTCCAAAATACATTTCTGATCTGCTACTACACATGACCCCCCAGACCTCTCAGGTCATCTGGACAGGTCTACTTTTCGTCCCCAGAGTCAGAACTAAACAGGGTGAAGCAGCTTTCAGTTTCTATGCTCCTCATATCTGGAAATAACTCCCAGAAACCTGCAGATCGCTGCACTCTCGGTTCTTTTAAATCAAGGCTGAAGACCTTTTTTTTGATGCTGCCTTTCTTTAAATGACTGCTCATTTCTTTAAATTTCTTATGCTGCACTGTAACTTTTTCTGTGTTTTTATTTGTTTTTACTTTCTATTCTGTGTTTTTATTGTTTTTAATGCTTATATTTTTAACTGTTTGTACTTGTGTTTATCTGTTTAACTGATTTTGTGTAAAGCACTTTGAATTGCCCTGTTGCTGAAATGTGCTCTACAAATAAAGCTGCCTTGCCTTGCCTTGCCTTGCTGCTTTCCATTCCCTCTTCACGTCACAGGCTTTGTCATTCAGCACCTACAAACAGCGCAACCACAACTTTATTCATGTAGCACTTTTCTTACAAAACATGCAGCCCAAAGTGCTTCGCATGGCAACATTAAGAGCAGCAAAGACAAAAATAAAACATTAAAACGACAATAAACAACATTAAGTACAATTTTTGCAAGACTAAAAATGACAAAAATAAAACTAAAGAACTGAAGAATCAAAATAATTTCCTGCGTTCATTTATTTTCTGCAACTTGACAGAAAACAACCCAACACTTTATCTTTCCAGTTGTTAGCATTTCTGACATGTGAGACATGTGAAATCATTTAATTAGAGCATTGAAAGCATTTCATACACATTAAAGCGCCCATATTCTGCTCATTTTCAGGTTCACAATTGTGTTTTGAGGTTGTATCAGAATAGGTTTCCATGGTTTCATTTTCAAAAGAACACCATATTTCTGTTGTTCTTCACGTTGCTGCAGATCCTCTTTTCACCCTGTGTGTTTAGGTCTCGGTTTACTTTACTTACTTACTTCTATGCTATCTTTGTTGGGAGTCGCACATGCTCAGTAGCTCGGTAAGATCACATCAGCTAGATAACTCTTTCTCCATCTCTGGTCAGTCCAAGGCAGGATTAGCTGGGAGACTTCTTCTAGACGAGGGCCACTTGTGGAATACCTGCAGAACAGGGACAGGAAGTAGTTCTTTTGAAGATTATGGTGAACTAGCGTGTGTTGTAGCAGTGTTTTGCCATTGAGAACGAGCTAGCATGCTACAGTTAGCCACCTCGTCTTAGCTAGCGATGCGGAAAGCCGTGCAGATCTTGAAGATCTCACCCGGAGACCAAAGGCAGAGGACATTCAGAAACTTGTATTGCACTCAAAACAGCACGGATAGTTTTTTTTTCTCCAAATTTGTATGCATATGGAAGCACCAGAGACACAAAATAACAACCCAAATCCCAGAAAAAAGGGATTTCTTTTTCATGATATGGGCACTTTAATACTCATTCAGTGGATTTGACAGCTCAAAGATTTATAAAATCTTCCAATGCCACTTAAACATCGGTTGAAACGAACAGAATAATGTGAGTTCAAGTGCGTAGTTTTTGTTTCAAGTTCTCTGGGAATGGGGGGGGGGGGGACACTGATTGCCGGGAGTCGCCCCCCTAGAAAAATGTAAGCGTCAAACTCTCAATTTCATGCATTCTGGTGGATTTTTATGCAACAATTTATGGTTCACATGTCTTTACTTATGTGAAAGGAATCATTATTCTCCTGTATTGTTCAAAACTTTCTGCGTATTCAAAACATCACATGTGTTTCTGGATGTTTTTTTAGGAATCATGCACTGTACATCTAAACAGTCCACAACTTATCTATAAGAGAATGAGACCTTGTTAAAGCCGTAAGCTCCTTTGTGGTTAAATCTACATAAAAATCACAAGAAATTACATTTTGATTTTTCACGCTCCTGTTGTGTTCTTTAACCCCCCAACGAAGCCCAAGTAGACACACTACTTGTTTTCCGTGCATGTTGTGAGACCCCTGAATGGCTATTTTTGACGTGTTTTTGGGAGTGGATTGTCTTTCATACTTTTTAGGGGGACAAATCCATCTATTCAATGATGTCACAGGAACAACATTCGCTCTAAACGTATCAGAAATGAGTAATGATGGGTGTCAGAACACTCGGAAGAGAGAAAAAAAGAAGCTACATAGCGAGTAAAACACAAAAACTGATTCAGCAAAGTATTTTAGCGTGTGCACGTTCTCTTCTCTTTATCACCATCATTCCTGCAGATTGAGAAACACAGCGGCCACGCGCAGAGTTCACGTTGCATTCAGACCTTCCTGCTTTGCCTCTGGTTTCCCTGGTTGGAAATCAGATGGAGCCAATCAGTGCTACATCCAATGATAAAGAAACGCGGAGCCGCCTTCCCAGAGCTCTGTCTTTACAGGCTCTTCATTAGATGTTCACATGTGTTCTCAACATGCCCAAAGCCAGTGTGCTGCATGGCAACATGTGGCCTGGGTGCGGTCTCAAAACTTTGGTTACTTTCATTGAAATCTGTGGACTCTCTGCCAGCCTGCCTTGTTTGACTCAATCGACTGATAATTGCTTAAAGATGTCACATTAAAGAGATCGTTGTCTCCTGTTGAGAGGCTGAGCGATACAGCTGATATGATCTGCATACAATTTGTTGTTTCATTATTACTCCAAGGACAACTAAATGCATGCAATTCAATAGTGATAATATACTATTACAATCTAACAAATGACACATGTGGCCAAAAACACCAAACAAAGTTCTTAACTTAACTATTTTTTTTTGTGTGTGTGTGTGTGCCATTTCTTCACAATGAGCAGTTTGAGATGTTTTCTACTTGGGCCTTTGCTCCGAAGGGTACATAATCCCTCCACATCCTCCAGTTCAGCCAACCCAGTCCAACGTATTCTCTCTTTGTGTTCAATCACTCTCGTTTTTTTCTTTTCTTCCGATGCTCGACAGCTGGCTGTTCTTTCCCTCTTTTCCTGTGTCGCTCTCTGTGTCTGCTCCTCCCCCATACCCTTGAACACACACTGTTTTTCATTGTTAGAGATGACAGCAATGATAACAATGCAAAGAACACAACTCACAACCTGGGTAGAGAGAGAAGGGAGACAGAGAGAAGATAGAGACTTCCTTCAGGTGAACAACTGGCGTGGATCACAGCAACACAACAAAACACAAAGATGTGCACCTTACTCCACTTCATTTCTTCCCATTGTTATCAGATATTGATATTTATGGTCTCAGGTTAATATAGAATTTAAACTATGCTGCCTACTCTTGCTTCATTTCTCTAATTACACATTCAACTTAATTTGAACGTCACTTACACTGCAACATTGTTTCTCTTATCATGGCAACCGCACTTTAAAATTCCTTTATTTGACGCCATTTTGCTTACTCAGTCTACCATATTATCATTGTCTATTGCTTGCCTGTATTTTTTTATGTGCTTACTTGTTTGTGTGTTATTGTTTTTTTTGTTGTTATTGAAAAAAAAATGCTGCTGCCGTGACAACAAAATGTCCCCGTCGTGGGATGAATAAAGTATAGTCTAATCTATCTAATCTAATCTAGATGTCCCAATCAGAAAGTTGACTCTAGGTGGAATTTGCCTTGGTGATAGGTTCAAGATTTCAAGAATCAAGATTTTTTTTTATTTGTCATTTGTGCATACAGCAAAAAGTCCAGGCACACAGGAATTATTGTGCAGGCTCTTTGAGTCAAGTATGAAAGAGTTAAAGGCAAAGAAAAGAAAAGCAGACCGGCTTGAGTTGAAAAAAAGATTTGACAAGGTGACTGAAATAAAATAAAATAAGACAAAAAAAAACAACGCAGATCTGTACAAAAGAGTGCAAAAACTACAACAAATTGTGAATGCTGAAACTGGAATATGAGTACTACTGTAAACAAGCAGCTTGTAAACATAGAGTAGAAGTAGTACACATGTACAGGTTATAAACACTATCCTAAAGGTAATGGGTCTATGACAACTATGGGAGTTGTTGCGTTTTCCACGAGAATGAATATTGCAAATATTGCACAGTAGAGAGATGTAGTGAAGATTGTTGCATTATTATCACAGTGAATTGCTCTGTGTTTTATAATGTTTTTGCCATCAGTCCGACTGTGGCGGGGAAACAGCTGTCATAGAACCGTGTTTCATGTGTAGTGATAGGTGCACACAGACACAAACAAACATATTAAACATACAGTATAATAAGAAATAAACAATAAATACAGACAGAGAAACAAATATATATGTATGCATAGTTATGGCATGCATGGAGTTGGATCTGGTAAATGATCTAATTCACTGAATTTAATCTTCATTTGATGGGGACAGTGAATATTAATAAACATTTCTGTAAGTATGCCAGAGTCAGCCAAAAGACAAATAATATTATAGCTATAGTTTTCATCTGCAGGTCCTGGCTCCCCAAAGACGCTGGCGCACCAACCCGATTATCGGCCGTCGCCAGTCGGAGGAGCCGTCGGCCTTCAATTGGGCCGATTTGACACGTTGAATCAGAAGGCGGGCAATCAGACTCAATGACCAATCTGATTGGTGGAGTGCTCATCGGGAAATGCCGAGCGTGATGAGCCTGACTAACGCCTCTACATCTGACTAAAATCTTTTGAACTGACCTTTGTTGATCTGAAATGAGACCGATTCATCAACTGCACGGCTAATTTCTCGCTTAAAATGTTTTTAGAAACACGTTTAGGTGAAATATGAGATCGTATTCCGAATGAGAGAAGCCAAACCCACGTGAAACGTTCGCCTGATCAGTTGCCGGTTTTCATTTTTTAGGCAACAATACAGATTAGTACCACCTGTTGTTATGGAGACGTGGTACGCCTTGCGCACACTCAGAACGCTCGCTCAAGTCGGCGTCGCTTCGGTGTGTGCCGGGGCACTTTTTGGATCAACTCGGGGAGGCTGACGGTTACTGCATGAGAGCCTTGAGAAGCAACAACAGGCATCCTAACATGAACATACAAACATGAATACATGTGCACTAGATAAAATTACAGTACATTCTTGTCATGTAGACAACAACAACAGTCACCAAAACAAAAGTCACTTTCATTGAAACTTGATCAATGTATGTATACACACTGTACCTTTAATCAATTTACAGGATGAGATTGTACTTTTTGTATGTGTATCTCTCACTCTGACTCTGTGTTCTAACAATCGCGTTTCACTTTTTGGCGACCACACGCTCCTCAGGCACATACCACTTCACTTTAGGAAGCTGCAGAGGAAGTAGGTGACGTTTGCATGTCATTATAACATCTACCGATGAGTATACGTCACTCACGTTTCCCCCTTTCTGTGTCTCAACCTCTGCGTCTTTCTTACTTGCTGCTGGTGCAGAATAACAGCCCTATACTCTTGCCTGTGGCCTTTCAGAAGAGGGAAATAAGGTAGTCAACCTCAAACAGCCCGCCTCCTGTTGACCTTTCTGTTGTTACAGACAACCTGGCTTTCAGTTCAGCTGAAGGCTGGCACTATAGCAGGGGTGGTGTAATTTCCCAGATTTAACTTGATATGTAATAGTAAATCCACCTATGCTGCAGCTTCTTCACCTATGAAAAACAAAACAAAGGTCACTCATTCCAGCTCTGAAGATTAAAATATATTTGAGGTGTTGAGAAACTACATACAGTACATACTGTGTATTCTGTTCAGTTTTTCTCTCAGTTAAAACTAAGTCTCCCTTGACGATACTGAATCTAACATGAAACCGACAGAAAAGTAACAAAACTCTGTAGTAAAAAATGTCTACGATTCCCTGTTTAGATTTAAAGCTTTAGTGCATACATTTTTGATATTAATGAACGTCCATTACATTCAAGCTGTTGCCAAATGAGTTGCTACAAAGCTAATCAAGACTATCAGCTCCACACAGCTTTCTCTGTATTTGTCAGTATGGCTGTGTTCAGAACAACTCTTAGCACATTCATTTTTCTTTTATTGTCCATATCATTCATATGGATTTGTTTGTTTTTATTATTTGTTATTTTATAGTGCTGTTTATGATGTATGTGCCGTGCAGGATCACGGAAGGCTTGTATCATGTGGATGCGCCGGCAGATTTCTTGTTGTTACTTAGAATTCCTCATGGCTGGGACAGAAACTACTGCACTACTCTAGCTTTAAGGTTCCTAAGTGACAGGGAAAATAAATAATGTAACATAAAAGTAACAAAATTAATCAAAATCACCAAAACTCTGTTTGACAAAATGCCTATTTTTATTTTAAGTCTAGCTGTGGGATCCTCTGTGAAAGCAGCATCAGGAAATTATATGAAAAATGGTTTAGGGGGCCTCCCTCCAGCAAAATGTTACACTTTTTAATTAAAACAAAGAAGCAATTTCACATCATTTTGGACCATTATTATTACCACATCTGGGTCTAAAATGTGGAGAAGCCAAAGCAGAAATAAAAATCAACTCTCAAAAAGCTCAAAGACAAACTTAAAGGACAGTAATTAAATTAGCTTTTCTCTTTTTACTTGAGCCCGAGCCTACACAATAATTCCTATGTGCCCTGCGATGCCCTCACTGTTACACTTTACTGTAATTTCTACAGCTACTTACCACAAAATGCCCAGTAAAATACCACAATTTTCTTTTCTGGTCCATTACTGTTATAAACATTTGATAATGGGTATTAACATTTCATTTATAATAATTCACTGTATATTTTGAATTTGCGGCAGTGCCCTGCAGTATCTTGCTAGGCCTTGAACTACTATTTCTAGTCATAGTTCCATTATCTTTATTGTGACTATAATTGCCATGTTCATCGCACCCCCAACCGGCACCGTCAGACACCGCCTACCAAGAGCCTGGGTCTGTCCCAGGTTTCTCCCTTAAAGGAACTTTTCCCTCGCCCCTGTCGCACTAACTGCCTGCTCTTGGGGGAATTACTAGACTTGTTGGGTCTTTGTAAATTAGAGTGTGGTCTAGACCTACTCTATTTGAGAAGTGTCTTGAGATAACTCTTGTTATGATTTGATACTATAAAAAAACATTGAATTGACTGTTTGGTGTTTGCACAAATTGCAAATAAAAAATACAAAATGAATCTTGAAGTATTTTGGTAACATTTATACAGCTTGGGTGCTGCACCTGAGCCTTGCATCGAAAGGGAAAACCCTGGATGTAATAAGATGTGTTAACAAAGCTATAGCTAAAACTAGCAAAACTCCTGCCTGTTTTCAACTTGGATCCCCCCTTACGGCAGAGGCATGATGGGACGTGGATGAGTGCTGGTGTTCCACCCATCCACCTTATCAACCTGTTACAGACCACTGGCGTCGGCTGTCTGGGACCTGATACGCCATCGCATCACAGACAAGTCAGTCTCAGCTGAGATAGACTTGGCCGTGCACCTTCTATCACACACCAGATGCTCATTGGTTACATCAGGGATCTTCAACCTTTTTTAGACCAGGGACCCCTTAGCTGAAAACGAGACAGAGTAGGGACCCCCTACAGAATACATTGTGTACAATTGAGTTGCAGATTAAACTTGGCCCAATGGATAAAAATAAATGGAAATTATTTATACATCATGTTTTAACGTTAAACATACTACATGTGGAAGGCACAGTGAATCTTTAAGCTTAACTGTATACCTACCATAGTTCATAATGCTACCTTTATAGTAACTTATTTTCAATATGTAACATGTTTTTCAAAAATAGGCCAATTTATCTTTGTCTTAAATGTGAAATTCTTGGCTATTATATGTTGGATTCAAATAATTTTTTTCAGACATTTTTATTTTTTGAAGACTATTCCCAATACTATTCCTTTAAATATTTTAGCAGCCCCCCCTTCACTAACTCTAAGGACCCCCTAGGGGTCACAGACCCCCTGTTGAAGATCTCTGGGTTACATCATGCGTATAACAGGAGGAGATCATAATCCTAATCGTTCAGTGCAACCCTGCCAGTGGTGGAAGAAGTATTCAGATCCTTTGTAGAAGTACTAACATCACAATGTAAACATACTCTGTTACTCTGTTAAAACAACAACACAGAAATATTAAGTAAAAGTCCTGCATTGAAAATGTTATTTTACGTGTTGAGTAAAAGCATATAAGTATCATCAGGAAAATGTACTTAAAGTAGATCATTTTGGCCGATCTGATATGCTCATTTGGAAGGCGGGCACAGACTCAAATGACCAATCTGATTGGTGGAGTGCTAACCCGGAAACGAGGAGCGGGATGAGAGTGACTAGAGTCTCTGAAAATCTTTTAAACGGACCTTTGTCGATCTGAAAAGAAGACAGATTTTCTTTTCTTTCTTTAAACAGAATTTCAGGAGGTAAAATGATCGTATGCAGGCCGTGTGATGTGGGGAACCCCAAATAAGCTACTAATAGCTTTTCAGCAACTGCATGACTTATTTCTCGCTTAAAATGTTTTCAGAAACAAGTTTCTGTGAGTGAAATATACTAAAATATGAGATTGTATTCTGAACAAGTAGCCATGACAGTCTGGCTTTGAATTTCTGGAGAAACCACTTGACGCGATCGTCCAATAAGTTGCCAGTTTTCAATTTTGGGCGACAATACATATTAGCGTCGCCTGTTGTTATGGGGATGTATTACGTCTCGTCGCTTCAGTGTGTTTCGAGGTACTTTTTTGACCAACTCGGCGAGACTAATCAGTCCAACTGCCTTTCCTGCCAAGGGAAGGCCGTCTGGTTGGTGTGTCATTTCAGCTGGACTTGTATTATACTTATATTGTTGGGTTGATTAGTTTGTAATAAAACATCATATTTTATAAACTACATGTGTTTTGTGTCCAAAAATAGTAAGTAAAAAAAGCTGAAAAAGACTAAAGCTGTCAGAGTAATGTAGTGGAGTAAAAAGTACAGTATTTCTCTCTGAAATGTGACGAAGTAGAAAAAGTGACATGAAAAGAAAA
>NC_045739.1:22469522-22475641 GCF_008692095.1 Etheostoma spectabile | reverse complement strand
AGTACCTCAAATTTGTAAGTACAGTACAGTACTTGAGTAAATGTACATAATTACATTCCACCACTAACTGAACTAAAAAAACTAACTGCTCTCCTTCATAAAAAGCATAAACACAACGTGGTACTTTCAAAATAAAGGCGCATCTGAAAGATGACGATGTGTATTGTCTTTGTATCTAGGAGTTTGGATAGTTGGAGGATTGAATCGATACATCGTGTTGTTATACCTAATAGGACCGAAAATTGCGAGAGCGGAAAACAGTTAAACCCCCGAATAATGGCAATATCTTGGATTTTTCAGCTTTTTCAGCCCATACACCAAACAATCAATGTTGTCCCAGCCTGAGACCCAGGCTCATTAACACACATTAGAATAACATATGAGAACTATACTTAAACTTTACTAAACAGTGCCATGTCTGTGCAACTGGAAGTGATGGTTGCGTCTCTCTTTTTGTGTCCAGGAGTGTCCACCCCCCCCCCCCCCCCCCCCCCCCCCCATCCTTTTTAAGCTGTTTATCGCCCATCTCTGCTAATTTAAAGCGCCCATCTGTTTTAAACAAAGCACATAAAAACAAACACATACTGTAGTCATTTCTCACCACACCAGACCCTGAAAGAAGGGATTGCTGGGTATTCTGGTGGCGCGGCAATACACTCCAGATGTGAACAAATTGTCCCCGTCACTAATTGCTATTGTGTCCATACACTGATGCTGTTTATGGGGATCTCTTAGTTTTTTTTATAGATGGGGCTGAGACTGTTTGCCATGATTCAATAAGTGCATGTATGTGTGTGTGTGTGTGTTTGTGTGTGTGTGTGTGTGTGTGTGATTATAAAGCTGATGGCGTTAAGCAGCGGTGGAAGAAGTATTCCGATCCTTTAATTAAGTAAAAGTACAAAAACCACGCTGTAAAAATACTCCGTTACAAGTAAAAGTACAAAAACCACGCTGTAAAAATACTCCGTTACAAGAAAGAGTCCTGCATTGAAATTGTTACGTTAAGTAAAAGTACCATCAGGACAATGTACTTAAAGTATTAAAAGTAAAAGTACTCAATGCAGACAAATCCTCACATTTTAGAAACTGGAAACGATCCAAACTGTTCTGTGTTTAATCAGCTAATCATTTCAGCTGGACGTGTAAGCCGTTACTGGGTAGTTTCATTTATAATAAAAACAAGGTATTTTATAAACTATATGTCTTTGATGTGCAAAACTCTTAATGTGTAAAGTAACTAGTAACTAAAGCTGATTAACGTAGTAGAGTAAAACGTACAATATTTCTCTCTGAAAAGTGGAGGAGTAGAAGTAGAACGTGGCATGAAAAGAAAAGACTCAAGTAAAGTACAAGTACCTGAAATGTGAGTAATCGTACTTCGGTACTTCGTTGGGAAAGCGCAGGGCTTTAGAGGAAGGAGAGGTAAATTGGGATGACACTTTGAGGAACAGTTGGAGATCTGACTACTGTTATACAGCCACCATAAACAGAGCCAGATGTTTCTGCTCAGCGCCTGCGTGATGAAGGCTTTCTTTAAGCGAGCCCATCCTTTTCCTTCGGCCCTGTCATCAGAACTTCTGAGAGGACGGGCTCGCTCGTCCCGTACAGTTCATCCAATCAGGGCTGATTAGGTGTGTGTGGCAGCCAGAGACGCGCGGGGGAGTGGCCGCTCTGCCCATGCTGCTGTGTTTACAGAGGAGCTCTCTGCATGTGAAGAAGGTTTCCCAGACAGTCTGCGGAGATGAGAGAGACAGACAGAGAGGGAAATCAGTGCGTGGCATGATGTGGTGTAAAAGATAGTTAAAGATCCTTCCACAACCCTAAATAACAGACCACCATGCAAACTGCAATCAACCTGACTGCAGTCGCAGTGACCACACTGTAATCCAAATAAACATACAATGGCATAATGAAAGAAGTGCCCCCCCCACCTCTTTATATGCTGGGAAATGGCTTCACCTCATGCATCATCTTTATGATGCATGAGACTACACTAGACAGTACACTAGACACTACACTAGACAGTCACTACACTTTATATCTTTGACTTTATATTTTTGATATTTTATACTGTTATATTTTATACTGTTATATTCTTATATTTTTTTGTGTCAACACTGCAAAGGGATTGCTTTAATCTCGTTGCACAAGTACCGTGTACTTGTGTATAATGACAATAAAGGCATTCTATTCTATTCTATTCTATTCTATCATGCAACCATAATTTCTCTGTCATCGTTTCCTGCTCAAATGAAAAGCTGCAGGAGGAAAACAATAACCCCAACACAACTCCAGCCAAGCTAAAGAGTGAGGATCTTTACACATAGTATAAAAAAACATACACATAACCACAGATCATGTAGTTGTGTAATGGTTACACAACTGTGGCAATACAGACAAAACCTCAATGCAAACTGACTGCGTTGAACACAGTCGTTGCTGTTTTATACTCACAGTCATTTCATTATTAGGCTGATTTATGGGATGTTCCCTCCATTTCTGTGAAGAAAAAAAAGACAAATCAAAACCAAAGTGTGTCAGACAACTGCCTTCATCAGACTCCACATTTCTTCATTTATTACAAGCTAAATATGAACCAGCGGTCTTCAGTTTTGTAACATTCAGACACTTTAACCCTTGTTTGGTATTCAGGTCAAATTGACCCATTTCAAATTTTTAGAAGAAGAAAAATGGCACGAGTTACATTTTTTTCTACTTGAAAATCAACGGCCTTACCTTATTTTCTGTGATGCACGTGAATTCCTGACTCAATTCAGAACATTATTCTGGACATGACCACTTTTTCCAAGATAAGAATGATCACACAGTGGATTTTTAACATGAATCATAACCTTATGACAAAAAAACGGGTCACACTTCCATTTTTTAATTGTGTGCTGGTAGAGACTGGTTGCATTCCATGAACACTTGAGATAAAGACAATATTTGTTAATAGATTTTGAAGTCAAATTTGATTTCAGAATGTTTTTTAAAACCCCAAATAAGTCCCGGGACAATTTGAAGACAACACAAAGGTTAAATGTCTTCGTTCAGTTGCATTTATAACTAGTTTACAATGTCAGAGTTTGAACTATTTCTCAGTGATTACTGGGTTTAAAAAAAAGAGAGACAATGTACCAACACGTATGTGTCCCATGTGTATAAAAGACTAATAATAATTCTGTTATAAAATGCAATGACATAATTCAACTTGATCTAATGTTTAAGTCTTTCCTGTTATAGTGTCTGTTGCATAAAGTCTAATATGTGGATGTCATTTAGGCTTTTTAAATGTGTAAAGCTGGATTTTCTATTTTTAAAAATCATATTGAAATATTTTTTTTTTTAAACATTTCAACCTAGGCTTATTATTAAATATGATCTTTCTCAGTTTTGAGATTTCATTCATATTCACAACCATATTCAAATGTCTTTATAGAGAATGAATAATGATTGATACATAATGTTAAGAATGTGCCAATCTGATTTTGTAGAATAAGCCATTACATCACATTACAATGCATTCATTATTACACTTTTATGGAATAAGTATTTGGAAGGAAAAAACCTGCCTACATTGCTTATTCTTATTATTTCCCTCTGAGATCAACGCTCAGTTATTATCATTTAATTCATCCAAGACTTAGCCTACATCAATATACTCACTTATTAGAAGTGAAAGTAAAAGTAAAGAAAAACTTTCATGACTGCATTAGTAAAGCAGAGTATTCAGCGTTTTCAAACCTTCAACATCAAATTCAAAATCTGTCATCAACAAAAAGAAAAACAGAAACCGAATTTTAACTTTTTTGTTTTGTTTTTTTTACTCTTTCACTCCAACATAACGAGTAAAATGTATACATTTCAATTTTGGAGGAGCAGTGAAGTAAAAGTGAAAGTTTCTAGACTTAGAAATAGCGTAATAAAGTAAAGATTCTTCTTAACCACAGCAACCAAGCAGCTTTATTTGTAGGCTACTTACATCACCACACTCTGGGATTGAGTTTTTTTTCTTCACAGGTTGTTTTTTGTGCATTTAAACGGAACTGAGCCTTCACTATAGCTCTCAGATAAAAAACAAAAGCCCCCACTGATGATGAAAATAAGACCTGAAGATATTAGTTCCAAAATTATGACTTTCCTCACACCTCCATATGTATTTTTGCATCCAAAGCGAAAATAAAACCCTCCGTACCATGTCCACAGTCCACATAGGTCTCTCTCTCTCTCTCTCTCTCTCTCTCTCTCTCTCTCTATTTATATGTGTATATATATGTATATACGTGTATATGTGTGTGTGTGTGTGTGTGTGTGTGTGTGTGTGTTCTACACGCTGCAGCAACATGTAAAAGCCTATTGTTTGTTGATTTGGAGGCCCCCCCTCAACAACTGGCATTTTCTACCCCGCTCCTCTGTATTGAACACGCCAAAAGCGTTTTGATGCTTTCACGTTCGGTCGGAAATGTCGCAATTATGACGAAGCACTTGATTACCAAACAAAAAAATCGTGACAAAAAAAAAAAGTTACAAATAAAAATAAAAAAAACATAACTGAAGTCTCTCTATGATGCTGTAGGCTAGTTGGTTTTTAAATGTAGTGGTCAGTGGTTTAGTGGCAGCTTTTTAAACACATTTATTTAGGCAAAAACAAAAAACAAAAAGAAATCAGCCCTGGTAGGCTACTCTAACATTATGGACACAGGTCTAGATGCATTTGTAAAATAAATGAACAGTCATACAAATATGTCTATTTAGTCATAACGTTTAGCCCATTAACCTGTTACCTCAATAAGTAGATAGACAGAAGTAGGCTAGCCAAGGCTATCTTTCTATAGATAGGCTATAGGCTAACACATGAGCAGGCGGACAGCACTTGAAAGCCACATTATTGAAGACTCTTGCTCCCCCACCCCCCTCTCTCTCTCTCTCTTGCTCTCTCTCTCTCTCTCTCTCTCTCTCTCTCTCTCTCTCTCTGCACAAACACATTCACCCCGCTGGCTCGCGGGGGCTGTTGGGAGCCTGTGGAGGGGCTAGGGTTAGGGTGATGAGGAAACGAGTTGATGTGCCCTGGAAGTAATTCTTTCACCCTTCACCCTTCACCCACCCCCAAACACACACACACACACACACACACACACACACACACACACACACACACACACACACACACACACACACACACACACACACGCAAGGTGGGAGAAACGGGACCAGCAGCAGCAGCACCGCTGGCAGCCTTCACCACGTGGGGACCCGGGCCGACCACCACCGTCCAGCCCAGTCCCGCCGCAGGCTGCAGACCCCGCTCGCGCTCTCCCCCGGGCTGTCACTCGTTGCCGCTTTAGAATCAGAAAAATTATACACTAAAAAGAAAATATGAATTGCCACAATAAGTTACACTTTGGCTATGTGGAACTTGCTTTAGTAAAAGGTGAATATACTGTTTAGACAAACAAACACACATGGGCTATGAAACATTAATATAGGCCTAATCAACAATAAATAGGCCAACAGAAAAACAAATATATATAGGCTATTTGGAAAAATAAGGGAAAAGAGGCTGAATGGGTTGAGTGCAGAGTTTAGAATAGATCGTGTGTGTGTGTGTGTGTGTGTGTGTGCAGATGTAAAGTCCAGGATGAAGGGTAATGCAAAGCATTAATAAAAACACAGAAAATAAAATCAGATAATGATGCATGTGCATGTTCTATGTTGTGCGATTAAAAGATGTTTTTTCTTCTTCTATTTAACATTTTATTACGCGCAAAACTAATATTAAGGTAATCTAAATATTTCAGAAAATCTCGCTATTCATTCACAATCATAAAAGACTCATATTCTGTTAATGGGAGAGTTTTTTCTCACACTTTTTTCGTTCTTAAAACGTGTGTAAAGTCCGTTCATTAAACTGATTCCGGTTGTAAATGCTGTTTTTGTACAATTTCACTCGGAATGGGCTGCTACTATATATATATAGATATATATAGATATATATCTATATATATATATACATCGAGAAAATGAAGTGATGTGGGGATCATCATGAGCAAAAAGATGAATGCATTTTCACTTTCCTTGTGTTAAAGAGGCGATCGATGACGTCACGAAGCCTATAAAAC
>NC_045739.1:22461517-22469512 GCF_008692095.1 Etheostoma spectabile | reverse complement strand
AAAAAAAAAGTTTGTGAAAGTGGCCTGACGTCACACTCCCACAATGCTTACCGCCCCATAACTCCGCTGCAGCCTGAGGGGAGCCAGACACACTCTCAGGCCCCGAATATAGAAAAATTATCGGAAAAAAATCGGAAAAAAATCCCAAAAGCACAGATCGCGAGGAGAAAAAGTCGCGGAGCGTTGGCGTGGGTTCTCCCGCGGCGGGTGTCGGGTCCGGTCCGGTCCGAGATGGAAGGTTACCGGCGGGGCTCCATGTGAAACTGACTAATGCGGTGCTGGAAACTTTTTGGTGGGTAAACTGCTCCTTTTTCCTTCTTCTACTGAGACCTCATAATGCGGCTGCACGTCCCGATGTGTGCATGGGTGTCCCTTTTGAAAACAACTTTACACACTTTGTACCCACTCTCGCTGACTGACACATCGACGTGCGCGACACTTGATTTGTTAGATGAATGTGTTGTTAGTATCGCGTAATCGGACCTTGCGTGATTTCGCTTTTTTATTTTTTGTTGTTGTTGGTGGCAGCATGGACGGATCCGGGCTATTTAATTTTTAATCAATTGGTTGTCTCGAGTTTTTTGTTTTTTTGTTTTTCGGTGTTGGGGGTGGTGGGGGGGGGGGGGTCTATATGCTTAAATATGCTATGCTGTAACAAAATGCGAATCAGTGGAGTTGTTTAACACGGTTGCACTTTGTCCAGCGGCCCAGGGCTGTTGACGTCTGATGTTCCTCCTCTGCATGTTTTCGCCGATCTGGTGAGTTTTTAAAAAGCAATTTCCGAACATTTATCAAGTGTGGCATGCCACTGCAGAGGAGAGATAGTGCGCACGCACCGTGGCGTGTGTTGTATAGTTTGCGAGAGGTAAGAAAAAAAAAAAAAAAAAGTCTGATTTAAAAAAAAAAGTTGCAGAAATGTGGAAGCTGTTTTCTGTGTGTGTGTGTGTGTGTGTGTGTGTGTGTGTGTGTGTGTGTGCAACATGCTGTTATACATTCCCCACATGAGGACTTGTGTGTGTGATATTCCGCGTCCCTTAAACACTTTGAAGCCATTGTTGCTGACTGAATGTAGCTGTGGCCCCTCCACGAGGTTATCTACATGACTTGTGTCATGTTTGTCGCTGATCGGATGTTTTTGTGTTTCTTCCCTCTGGCCTGCATGTATGTGTGTGTGTGTGTGTGTGCGTGTGCGAGTGTGCTTTTCCTTGGAAGCGGGTAAATAACCAAGACCCCAACCAACCCAAAAGAGGGGGTTGGGGGGTGGGGGGGGTCACAACGTGGGGGTTCCATTTATGCACTTGTTATTGATAGCTGACTTTCCTGCAGGCTTCTAGGCCTACTCTTCCCCTTTTTTTTAATTCATTTTCTGTTTACATGTTGAGGTAAAACTGTTGTTGAAGGAACACAAAGTTCCTAATATCCTGCAGCAGACAACACTGCTCCTGTAGTTTTTAAAGAGTGCATTGCGTTGTGCTGTTGTTGCATCCTCTTATCCCTGTGCAATTAAGGCGTTATTGTCACTTCAGTAACAATTTATCATTTATTTTCAAGATGACTGTTGTTTTCTTTTCCCGTTGAACATGGAGATGCCCTTTGTGGTATTTAGATGTTTTTTTTCATTTCATCTGCTCTAAGCTTATAAGCAGACATCCTGTGGCTGTGCAGGAGTTACTATTACATACTGTACATACTACTATGTGTATGTAGATCTTCACAGTCAAACAGGGGAGACTCAACTAGGGCCAATGATTATTTAAACTGCCAAATATTTCCTTGATTTATCATTGAGTCCTATTAAATCTCCCATAAGAAGTGAAGAATACATTTTCCTTAACCCTCCTGTTGTCCTGGGGTTCAAATTTGCCCCGTTTGTTTTTAAAAGTTTCTACATCAGAAATTTGGGATTCTTTCATCCAAATTGTCCAAATATTACATGGATGGTTCCATATAAATGAAGGAAGGATCAGTTCACTACTTTATTAAATTTGGGAGTTTTATTCCCCCCCCCAAAAAAAACTTTGACAAAAGACAAAAAAAAGGATAAAATTTCATATAAATGATGTTTCTAGACCATTAATTTGAAAAAGAAAATAGTGTAAAACTAGTGGGGATAAATTGGTGTTATTGATGCGTACAGTATACTGACGGTAGTGTTACAAAAATGAAGAAAATGTCGAGAAAAAAGGGCCAAAAAGTGATAAAAAAGAATCTCAAACGCGTCAAAAAAAAGTGTAAAAAAATCCTCGATTTTCAGTTTTGACCTGGGAGGACGACACAAGGGTTAAGTCCAAGTTGAGGCCTTCACATGGCCACAAAACAAAACATTATGGATTTACTATATACATAAGACAAAGAAAAACGAGCTAGAACTGTAGGGGTTGTTTGGTACTTTGGCCTGAAAAACGGCTGAAAGAAATATTGGCTTTTCAAACGAGTTGCAGATTTAATTTCCTGTGGTTTGGCTGATTGATTAATCGACCAATCGGGCCTTCTCATGGCTCAAATATACCCTCCCAACATCAATATTAAGCGTCATTCAAGTCATTTAAGATAATTTTAGAAGATTTTAAGTGCAGAATGTAAAGAAAATCACGTTTGGATGACGTGATTTACGGTAATAACCCTGATTTGTTTAGAAGATTTAAAATAATAATGAAAGAATACGATGCAGTCAGTGATTTAGTGTTATACTTGCGGTAAAAAGACAGTTTATTACATGGCTGCAACATGAAATGAAATACATGAATATTAGAGCTGCGAAGATGAATCGATTAGTTGTCAACTATTGATTTAATGGCTAACTATTTTGATAATCGATTAATCATTTTGGGGTGATTTTTTTTTTAAGAATGAAAAGTTAAAATTCTCCGACTCCAGCTTCTTCAGTGTGAGGATTTCTTTTAGCTTCTACACTGATGGAATCTCTTTGAGTTGTGGACGAAGCGAGACATCTGGTGACGTTGACATTTTTCACAAATTTCTGACAGTTTTACAACAACTAATCAATAAAACGTTAACATAGTCAAAAATCAACCCTCCGGTTGTCCTTTGGAAAATGTTTCATAAAGTTGGATTTTCTTTTTGAATGAAAGTGTCAGAGGAAATAATGTGGCTGGTTCCATTCAACGCTGTTCACAAGTAAAAGAAATGATCAGTTGACGACTGTCATTGAATTTGGATTTTTCTTTTGTGAATTTCTTTTTTTAAAAGAACGTTGAAAACTGTGAGAAAAATGTCAGAAAAAGCTTCAAAAATAGGGAACGATAAAACAACAAAAACTGGTAAAAGACACTGTGGGAAAAAAATCAACTAAAACATTGGAAGACGTGACAAAAAAAGGGCTTCAAAAACGTCGGGAAAAGCGACAAAAAGAAGACCAAAATGTTGAAAAATAAGTTTTCATTTCAAATTGACAAGTCTTCAGCTGTCTTATTAAATAAAGGCCTAAAACGCCCAGAAGTCATCTTAAAAAAATACAAAACCCAGGATCAGCTTACACTAAAGTCACAGCAGAATCACACTCGCAGCAGTTACTTTTAAAGCGGAAAGTAACGAAAGGGGATGACATTTTTTGTAAGATCTTTTTTTTTCACGAGAAAACACAAAGGTTAGAAAAAAAGATGCATGTTAAAGTTGCAGATGGAGGTGGGTTTCCCCCCCCCCACTTCTAGAAAACAAGCATGTTCCATCAAGGCCTCCAGCTACATAATAAGGAAATGGAAGTGAGTTTGTCACGAGACAATGGCTTTGTTGTTGCCAGTTCTCCGTGCAAGTTGAGACCCATGTGTTGATGTTTGCTCCCTCTTACTATAACCACCCTGTTAGCGATGGATCCGCTCCTTGGGCTTTAACAGATTTCATTTCCCCCGGGGATTTCTCAAAACAGTTGGAACTATTAAGGTTGTTGGCATCCTGGTGCACCTGTTCTTAGATGACACACAGACACACACAGCCCGTGGAACTGGTGTTTAATAGTTCCATCACACTCTCAAAAGCTCAGAGGTGAATTTGTGAATGGTTAGAGAATGAATTCATACCCGTGTGTTGCCATAAGTGGGGCAAAACACAGCTAATAATGAATGAAAATAGATAATACGTGTATTATAATATGTACTTGGGCTGCACCATATGAGGAAAATATCTAATTTGACTGATATTGCGATATGAGTCACGATATTGGAGGGAAAGATCATTTTTTAATTATTATTCTCAATTTCATTGAGATTAACATTAAAATTGAATTAAGTATAGTGTGATTTTTTTTGCGAGGGTCTGTACCAAACAACTTCGTTCAGAATGGTTTGACACATATTTTGCCATTTACAAATATTGCACCCCCCTGCGATGTGGATATTGCTCTAGTCCATATTGGGATTTTAATGCAATTGAGATGAATTGTGCAGCCCTATGATGCATCATGCATTATTTGTGTTGTCATCCCGCCCACCATGCACTTGTTGTCCTCTCGGGTCCCAATAGGAAATGAACACTTATCTGACGCTTTATTTTTTTTTGATGATTTGGAGCCTTGCTGACGTTGTTGTCCCATATTGTGACAAAATACACAAAATATTGTGTATTTTTTCTATTTTTTTTTTTTGACTGTTGATGCTTTTTCCCCCCACTACCACCAGTATACAGGCCACTAACACTAAAAGTTATTACCACTACTCATACATGTTTCTTTTGCAATTTATGGTCAATAAACCTTGTTTCTAGGAAATTATACCCATTTATTTCTGTCAATAAAGCAGAAATTATGAATTATTTTGGCTGATATTAGAGGGATATATGTTGATAGATAGTCACAGATATGTCCAAGTTTAGCTATAATGCTTTTAATAGTTTCATATTTTTTTCAAATGACTAAAACACTCAAAACTCAATGGAAGTAGCAACATAACAGCAACAGATATACACATTTTCATTCTTTCTTTTGTAATGTCAGATTTGATGTGTTAAAAGACCACAATGCAGTTGTTTTTTGGACTTGTGAAGAGCGATGTAGGGAACCTTCCACGTTATTCTTTTGGGGAAATGTGGGAAAGTAGAAGCCAATGTTTCTGATATAGATGATTTTGAAACGGGTCAAACTTGACCCGCGGACAACAGGAGGGTCAATCAAATTTGACCCACTTTCGAAATTTCTATACCAGAAATATGACTTTCTTTTTAACTACCTAATTACCCCATAATAACACGGATGATTCCATACAACGCGCTTCGCAAGTACAACACGAGATTGGATCTCTACTTTCATTGAATTTTGGGTGTTTTATTCATTTTTTAGCATTTGAATTTTTTATCCTGACTGAACGTTGACATAAATCAGTTTGTGATCATCCTTCCTTCAACCCTGTGAGGTCTAAGGGCATCTTCACATATCTTCCTAAATTAACCTTTTTTTTAAGATTATTTATGTGGGTTTTTTTCCCCCCTTTTTTCATAATGGATAGAGAGGAAAGGTGGGAGAGAGATGGGGGATGACACACAGCAAAGGCGCTCAGGTCGGATTCGAACCGCTGTAAAGGACTCAGCTTACGAGGGGCGCACGCCCTACTGGGCGAGCTAGAGGTCGCCCCATAAATTGACCTTTTTAAGGTATTTGCATATAACTGATCCCTGTGTGTTTAACAACAACATGTTCAGACCAAACTCAGCTTTCTGTAAGTGATGCCCAACTCTGACCCAGAGCAATGCGTGAAGAGATCATTTGGCGCTAAAGCTGAAACGTTGATGTTGGCTTTTTGAAAGTTAAATTATGATGTGTTGTACGAATTGTTTTGGGTCTTTAGGTTCACAAAGTAATGTTAATATAGGATAAATTATAGCAGAAAAATGTTTGAAATGATATTTTGTAGTATTGCTTCTTGAGTAGGAGTTCTTGGACTAGCCAAGTGCGTCTTTCATTCTTAGACGGTTAATATTAGTCTAAATAATTCCTAATTTTTTTTAGCTTAGTTAGGATTAAGTATAATTTCCTACAAATAAAGTTTATTGACCATGCATTTCAAAAATAAAGACTTAGACTTAGACTTCTATTTAATAGGAGGATTTTTTAATCCTTTTGGGATGACTCCCACAAGGAAATGGAAAATTTAATAAAATAAGTGTAAAAATAGTGGTAATAAGTTGGCGTTAGTGAAAAGCAGCGTCAAGAAAAGCTCCAAAAACATTGACATTTTTTGGAAAAAAGTGTCAAGAA
This sequence comes from Etheostoma spectabile, assembly GCF_008692095.1. NCBI lineage: Eukaryota > Metazoa > Chordata > Actinopteri > Perciformes > Percidae > Etheostoma > Etheostoma spectabile. The sequence goes on along the minus strand of NC_045739.1, from coordinate 22,463,307 downwards.
AAGAGACAAAAATTCACGAAAAAGTTTTTAGTTTTGACCGGGGAGGACGGCAAGTGCATGGTCAAACGGAAGACAACAGAAGGGTTAACAGTATGCAATCTTTTTTCTTTATCTGTTAGTAATTATGTCCAGAATTCAAACAAAAAGAGTTTGTCCTATTTTTAGATTTTTCTTTTCTTTCCCCCAGTCACAGACTCCTGATGATTGGTGCTTTCTCAGCGGCTCTGCTCTCCCAGATATGTTCTGCCGGGCCCATTGAGCCAGCTTCTTCTCATTAACTCCCATGCATTGCCATGCATTACTGCCATGCCCCTGCGGTTGGAGGCAACACGGTTCATGTTTGCCTTTGTGATTGAGTGAATGTGTTTGCCTGTGCGAGCTCGCTCACATGCCCCTGTTTGTGAGGAGCTGGATGGTAGATGTGCGCGTGCACGTGTGCCTGACCTCATGTTGTTAGCTTGTGTGTGTTTGCAAGAGAGAGAGAGAGAGAGAGAGAGAGAGAGAAGGAGAGAGATAGAGAGAGAGAGAGGGGGAGCTGTTTTTGAGCTGGAGGGAGGTCTTCTACTCTAAAACCCCCCCACCACCACCACCACCACCACCACCACCACACACACACACACAATTCCTTGCGCCTCCGCGGGTAGTGGTGGTAGTGGCAGCAGCAGAGACGGTGACGGTGGCGGCGGTGGCGGCAACAACAGCAGGCTGATTTCCATGAGAAAAGAGCATCAGTTGGGTTAATGGGAGGGACAGCCCTCTGAGGGTGCAAATGGTAGTTAATAACCAGGGAAGAATCGGAAAAGCTCTGATCCCTCTCTTTGTACTTCTTCACCTTCTAGAGGCAGGGATGGGGTGGGTGTGTGGGTCCAGAGGAGATGGGGGACACCGGGTTCATGCTATAATGGATGTTGTTCACTGAGGGGGCTGCAGTAAGATTGTACTATTTATTATTTTCTCCAAAAAGCCGGAGAAACAAAACGGGAGCCTGAGAACAGGAAGAAGAAGAAGTGTGTGTGTGTGTGTGTGTGTGTGTGCCGTGCAGTTTGTGTATTTGTACTCGCATGTACGTGTTTGCACGCATGTGTGTTTAGTGTCGTTTGACGAGCAGGGAAAGATTTATTTATTTGTGATATTTGAGTTTCACGCGGTAGCCGCTGGTCATTCTGGGCACTTTGAGGGGGGCGGATGGGGAAGAGGAGAGGCTAATTTGTGTGTTGGGTGTGTAAGCCCTAGTTTTGTTTACTTATTATTTAGTCAGATATGTACGGCCTTTTATCATAATTTTGCCATTTTAAGACTGCATTTAATTCAAGAAAAGCTGCTGGCGGAGATATACAGGGATTATTTTGTTGAATGAAAAAAGGGGTTTTGTAGAAAAAAAAAGTTTATATTCCTCAGGGATAAGGAAAGCAAAGTATTCAAAAGGTATTGTTTTGGTATCAGTGCTGAAACTCGGTGTTGAATATCAAAACAATGTATCAGCTGTTTTATACAATGCTCTATCATAGCTTGGTGTGTTAAATTGGGTTTTCTCCAATGGTGGAGTTCCCTTAGGTTCAGTGGATTTTTATTTTATTGGTTTATTTGATAGGGACCACGCATATTTATGAACATTGTTGTATAAAAAACACCATGTAAACATGCCAGAATTAGTAAAGATAACTTCTTTTCATCTGTAGTCCCCACAAGGTGGAGGTGGGTGGGGGCGTGCCTTGACCAACTGCCATGCTTTGCTTGTTGGACCGCCATGATGTTTCTCTCTCTCTCATGGGTGGGCCAAATTCTCTGGG
>NC_045739.1:22458526-22461507 GCF_008692095.1 Etheostoma spectabile | reverse complement strand
AGCAGAGAAAGGGGAGGTAACCTTGCTCCTTATGATGTCATAAGGAGCAAGATTCCAGAAAAAAACTCATAAAGTGACATTTTTATGCCATGGGACCTTTAAGTCAAAATTAAGATTTTGGAATGTTACAAGCTTTGAAACACAATTTTGTTTAAATGTTTCAAGCAATTACTTAATAAATTAGAAACTTTCAACATAATAGCCAGTAACAGATGGTCAGAGTGTTGTGTGGGGGTGGGGGGGACATTAAGTCAGACTCAGTGGTGAGTGAAACCGAAGTAGAGGGACAGACTCAGAGCTGTAGCCGAGCCAGAGTAGACCACTTTTTAATTCATTAACTTTATCGCTTATCAGGCAATTAAAACGCTGAGACAGTTAATCTGCAAACTGATGAAAAAAAGGCAGATAATCGTCCTATCTCTGCTGTTGAAGGTAGCTTGGCTTTTTAAAAATGGCGGGTTTGTGCAGGATGTCCCGTGTCATGCTAGTTATGATTCTCTCTGACCAATCAATGGTCTTCAATGTTGTATCTTTACACCATATAGTATCGGATAATTTCGCTGGGAACCTTGAAAAAAAACATAAAGTAGCAGACTATCCACAACTTTTGCTAATGTAAAAACCTGAAAAAGGGCGAGTCAGGTCGAGTAGAGCTCCATGCAAGGGAAATTATTCATTTTTCTGGTTTGATCAGTACCTTACGGTCATGGATGTATTTTTACTTGATCCCAAAAGGCTCAATTGAGTTACTCATTTGGCACAGACGCCAAAAATGTTTCCTAAACGTCAGGGTTTTTACTCAATTGACATGCGGCCCTCTGAATATGCACGGTTGTGTTTCTCCCGCTGGCCTCGCCCGCCACTTCCCGCTCTGCAGACATTGTGGTGACGTCCCTAGATGGAAGTAGTTAAAATATAAAGAGTCCATGGATTACAAATTCAGAATAGACAGAAAAGACTCAGAAACTGACCTTGTTTGTAGTCTGAAGTGTCCTATCAACTGTTCCAGACGTGTCTTTTACAGTGGTGGCCTATGGGGGAAATCCTTTTTGAGCCTCAGAGGGATTTTTCATTGAGTGCCACTGGAAAAAAAAAATTGTCTGAAAGGCTACGCGCTCTTCATGGTGGGGCCTGTAGTGAATCCATTCGCTGACGTGCATTTATCATTATCCCAATATTGCCAGAGGATTTGCCGCTGTAGTCGGATATCGGTCTGATATCACCAGTATGCTCGCTAATGTTGGCGAAGGTCAGGGAGAGAGAGATCTGTAACACATATTGCTCTGTAACTGACATAACTGTGTCAGCTTTCTGATTTAATGACTCTTGAGTGTGAAATGTCATTAAGTCAAGGTCCACTTACAGTACTTGGTTTTTGAACCGTTGGATTTTCACGCAGTTTCCTCAGTTGTCAGTTGCAGTTAAAGGCTCAGGGGGACTGTAGTAGAAGGGCATTGAGTTAAGATTTTTGACTCTTTTCTCTACTTGTGCTACTGGTATATATATTTAAAAATATAATTTTGGGAGGAAGTCTATGGGGGAGGGGACATGCACAAAACATCACTCTTCACCTCTACAGCAATGCATACATTTACTACATTTAGTTGGCAGCCGTGACAGAGAGAAGAATGATGCTTTGCTGTGTAATAGTTTGATTGAAAACAGACGAATGCGCAGCGCAACACACACACACACACACACACACACACACACACACACACACACAACAGCCTAATTAGGTAAAACAAAAGAACCTTCACATTTTCATCTATTATGCATAGGCAGAAGGTTAATAACACACACTACACACATATACCCACACAATCTCATTTACTCACACTCTCGCAGAGGCTTTTTGGACCAGCGCACATTCTGGACGGTCCTGCAGTATGCCGGTCAGAAATAGTAAGAGGATGCTAGATGCTTGAACCACATACTGCCACTTTTCCTTGTGGATCCTTTTCTAGGAAGAGCGGGGCAGCTGTGGCTTTTCAGAACCTAGATCCATCCATCAACCAGCACCCATGGTTTACACCACACACACACACACACACACAAAGCACACGCACACGCACACGCACACGCACACGCACACGCACCCTCCCCTTCTCCCTCATGGCTCCATTTCCATGTATCTTAATTTCTTTCCGTCCTCTTTTTATTCTCCCCTTCTTTCTTTTTTTCACCCCCTTTTCTCTCCTGCACTCTGTCCATCCATCCCTCTCTGTTTTGCCCTTCATCCATCCTTCTTTCTCCCAGACGGAGTTTACAGCCCCCAGGCCACTTCCGCCAGGCTGTCTGCGACAGATTTATTAATAGGCTTTTCTGTCTCTGCAGTAAACACAGCGTTGGTGGAGGGGTCGTCTCTCAGACACTGATAGACTTGTACTTAACCTTAGGCACCGACTGACTTGGGAATAGAGGAAAGTCTGTTGGTCTCAAAGATGATCCACCGCCGATGAAATCACTGAGGGGCTGCTGGCAATAAACACAAGTAGGACATAACAGAGAATACTCACAGTAAAAGAGCCAAAAAGATGAACACATTTTGTGATATTTTTCAGCTAATTTGGATTTTCTGAAAGTTGAGTTTGGTGAGGAGACCGGGCGGCAGAAAGGATGTCATGTCACAAATGGGATTACGTGGATTTAATATCATGTGTTGCAAACATGCAGCCTGGGATATACTTCTTAAGTGATAAAACAGCCACGGCAAGGTCTGTTCAGTTGCTGTTTTGAAGCTTTTCTTGATTTTACTTGATCCCCATCAACAGATGGAGTTTGTCAGTTGGATGAAAAGGAATTGGACATGTGGAATATTTTTTTTTCGAGCAAGACTTCTGGTCCGTCCTGATTTTGCGAAGACAGAATGCTTTGTTTTCAAGTCCCTGTCCAAGTTGTGGGGATGGTGAGTGTCCGTTGTCCTTGTTTTTGGGGTGCGTAATGCACTGTTGTCACGCATCGGCCTTCATCTGCTTTTT
>NC_045739.1:22454496-22458516 GCF_008692095.1 Etheostoma spectabile | reverse complement strand
TTTTTTTTTACTATTCAACAGTTAAAATCTAGAGCTTTGTTCTTCTGCTTTCTTTGAGGTGGGGACTTTTTAATGCTTCAAGGTGACAGAAATGAAAACGTCTTAAATATTCCCTTGATGGACACTTAAATGTTCCAGTAGTCTAAGGCTACAGCAGCATGTCCCAGGCAAAAAGTCAGCATCCCCACAAGTTGATGATCCATAAAGAAGACATGGAAATAATAAACAAAACGTGTTGTTTTATTGCGATGCCGAGCTACACTGTAATCCTTTGATGGAAATTTACAACTAAAATCTCAAGGCACTTTACTGTGTTAATGTTATACAGGATCATACTCCTAGAAAATAACATTACAGCACTATCTGGGATCGTTGCAGAACACAGGTATTTAATGTTAATAAGCAATCCATTCTGGGAAAAAAAAAAAAAGGAAAAGGCAGAAATTACACTGCAGTATATGACTGTAGATTTGAAATAATACTGTAAGAAACTGTACGCCTATTTACAGTAAAATAACTTAAACTTTAAAAGCAATACGCACACTGTAAATATTAGTGGTGTGCAACAAAAATCATTCACATTTGTATCGCGATTCAAGCTCTACAGATTTAAAATCGATTTATAAAATTTATTATATCCAGCATATATACATTTTAAACATTATTTTTTGTTTTTGTTTGATAATGACGTGTATACTATCACATGGGTAAAGTAACTGAATTTTTTTAATTGAGAATTGTTTTTGAATCTAATCGTGACATTTTCTAAATTGTGCACCCCTAGTAAATACAATCCAACCGTAGTTTACCAAAGTGTGTTACAAGTACGAAAAGATATTAGAGTGCTTATCTTAAATACTTGGAAAAGAAGACATAACTATATGAAGAAGACAGAAGATAACCAGTGAGTCTGACTAACCTGGGTTGGGTAATGAGTTTAGTTTACTGAGTGGAAAAAAATCAACCCCAAAACCTAAAAAAGAGCAGGACAGAGCTGGTAACATAACCCTAACTCTGACTGATACAGTGGCATCCTTGACACAGTGGGGAAATACTAGCTGTCACACACTGTTTTCTTAAAAAAAAAAGTTTTTATATTTAACCTTTAACCCCACTAAATAATTACCTCTGTCAAGGAGGTTAAGTTTATGGTGCGGTCTGTCAGCTGGATTACGTAAAAACTACTGGTTTGATTCTCATGAAACTTGGTGGAAGGGTGTAGCATGGGAAGAACCCGTAACAATTTGTGGATCTGAATCACAGAGCAGATACACGAATGAAAGACTCCACTTCTCACCGCATGTGATGCTTGGATAATGGCTCTGTTCAAAGAAAAGGGCATAGTGGTAGAAATTCGGCCGTCACCTTCCGCTTTCTTTGTGTTGGCATTCTTACCTCCGGTGGATTTCTGAGGACTACGGTTACCTGGTCCTCAGATCTCTGCAGGGTAAATCCAGACAGCTAGCTAGACTATCTGTCCAATCTGAGTTTTCTGTTGCACCATTAAAACAACCTTTCAATGTACACATGTTCCACCAAAACAAGTTCCTTTTCCTTTCAGTTTTTAGGTTGAAGGTGGGCCGGAGCTTTGATGGGAACTTCTTAGGTCACATTCTTTCTACCAATAAGGATGACAAAGGTGTTATTTGTCCCGCCCTAACAAGTGCAACAACACTAACAGTGGACTCAGGAGGATGTCAATCACTCAGTCTAGCCACACCCACACAGTCCTGGAAAAAGGTCCAATAAGTCACATTAATAATAATAATAATTTAATAATAACACATTTGACTTATGGGAGCCTTTCATAGGACTCAAGGACAGCTTACAGTTAATAAGGCAAAAATAATTAAATAAAAAAAACACATTTAAAAGATTGAGATAGAAAATTAAAAGAAAGCAATCTATCCATGGTTTTGATGGAGAGTGGAGTCATGTGGGGTAGGCCTTTCCGAATAGGTGGGTTTCAAGGGGGGGAAGAAGCCCTATGGTACGGATGGATAACAGGACGGAGTTCCAAAAGCGAGGGGCAGAATGGCTGAAGGCTCTGAACCCCATTTTGGACAGGCGGGCAGGAGCAGTGCAAAGCATTGAGGAACAGGAGGATCGGAGAGTTTGGGATGGAGTGTAGGGCTGAAGGAGTTCAGAGAGGTATGGCGGAGCGAGAGATTATGGGGGGCTTTGAAGGCGAGGAGAAGCATCTTAAATTCAACACGGCAATGGACAGGGAGCCAGTGCAGTTGTTTGAGGAGGGGAGCGATGTGTTCAGTTGCACGTTGTTCTCCCATCCCAACATGTTTGTGTGGACCAGCCAGACCCTCCTCCGCAGCGCTGTGTAGGAAGGTCTGGCGATGCAAGACTAGCTTGCTCCCCCAATATGTATTGTACACCTACTGTAGGCTGTAGTTTTGTCTCTTCCCCTTCTCCTGTGTCCCAGACGGCGCGGCCAACCTCTGATCTGTTACCCAATAGGTAGACTGTTCTGCTTCAATACAAAGACTCATCTGTGAGCTCTGGCGCTGGAGACTCGCTCCATAACATTGCAGACATTGCAACGACGGGTTAAGGTGAAGCTGTGCTTGTTTTAATATGATCGAGTCAGGCCTGTGGCTTTTTTGTGTGCAAGAAGCGGATTTTTGTCTCTGATGCACAGACGGGCTGTTTTGGACTCAAATGCCCCCGCATGTGCATCAGCTGCTGCTGTTTTGAACATCTGTGTTATCTGGCCTTTTTAGTCTTTTTTTTTTCTCTGTCAGCTGGTTGCTTTTTCTTCTCTTTTCATCTCGTTCTTGTTATGCTCCCAATGTTCATTATGATTGGTTTAAAGAAATGCCACTAAACCAGAGCATTGTTTCTCTTGCATCCTGGAATGCTGTGTGGAATAGCCGGACCCTCCTCCACAGCGCTGTGGAAGAAAGGTCTGGCAAAGTGAGACTAGGGGCATAGAGACGGAGGTTTTGATATTCTTCTATTAATAGGCAGCAAAACCTTGCAATGGTAAATCCGGACCCAGCTAATTATTAATCATTTTTGCTTAGATAAATGACCTAAAAGATGACTTATTTAAAATGATTTACACTTTAAAAAAATGTATTTTCTCTCAATTGAATATCTGAACGTTTGTGTCAGCTCTAGTGTTTTAAAAAAAAAGTATTTTTCACTAATTCCCCTCATAGGCTAGTTTTTGCCCCTAGTAAACTTCCCTAGTAAAGCATAATATTCCCTAGTAAAGCATAATATTCCCTAGTAAAGCATAATATTCAGCATTTCCAAACCTTCTTCAACCATAAATTATATAAAGTAAAGCATAAACAGTATTTTAATTAGGAAAAGTAGTGGAGTAAAAATGAAAGTTTCTAGACATATAAGTGAAAGTTTCCTAAAATTTAAATAAAGAAGTAAAATACTGATACGTGAAAATTTGACTTAATTACAGTAAGGTTACATTACAATATTGCGGCGAGAGGACCGATGCATGCCAAAGTGTTGACATTCAACATGTGACTCAGCACAAAGTCAGTGGCCTAGTCCTCACACAAGGTTTGTGTGTGTGTGTGTGTGTGTGTGTGTGTGAGCGGCATAGTAATATCTGGAATATGGACCCATTATCTACCAGGCTAGAGATGCCGGTTAGTGAGTCAGCGAATGAGACGAAACCAGATCCATGCGGAGAGAGGAAGAGAGTAACTCCTGACTCACACACCCACACACACATACATACAGTAGTAGTGGCACATGACTCTTGATTCATACTCACGAGTCGGTATGAGTAGGGGCGTAACTTTAAGGTTCAACATTGGGGAAGTGGGGGGGGGGGCTTGAACATATCAAACACTTCATTTCCTGCATTCTGCTGAATTTTCCTGCAGCACTTTGCGCCTTTTCTGCATCAATTTATGATGCAAATTAGGGCTCGGTGATAAGGAGAAAATCAAATATCGCAATATTTTTGACCAAAAACCTCAATATCGCAACAATATTGTAGTGTTGACTATTGATGCTTTCACAAAATATTTACAC
>NC_045739.1:22454385-22454486 GCF_008692095.1 Etheostoma spectabile | reverse complement strand
ATGAGATTTTTGATGAATAATCATCAGTAATGTGGCTATAACGACTAAAGGCAAATAATAGGACAGTCTGGTAAGGTCAGAAAATGACATCACTTTACTGT
>NC_045739.1:22453633-22454375 GCF_008692095.1 Etheostoma spectabile | reverse complement strand
TTTAAAACCAAGAAAAGACAACACTTCTGCCATTTTACGATATTACAATATCCAAAAGTTAAGATGATATCTAGTCTCATGTCACGATATTGATATAATATTGATATATTTGCCAGCTCTAGTGCAAATGTCTTTAATTATGCAAATAAATTATTAGATATTTGGTTTGATTAAATTAAATTACGGCGATGCTTAAAAGACTTTGTTGACTGAAGCTTTATTTCAGATCTCACCCTACACTCTAACAGCAAAAAACACACCAGGCGCAGAAACGTTGCGTATAGCCCGCGTAGCGTAGCTACGTACCGGATCCCGCGCCCGGCCATTTCTACCGGAGGCGTATTTCTAAGCGCCGGTCACAAAGCTATCCTCCGTCTCTCGGCTCTCTCTCTGATAGAAAGAGACAGGATGAGTAGGGAAAATGTGGTTATTGTAGCCTATGTGTAGCTGCGTGTGTGTGTGTGTGTGTGTGTCTGTCGGCGTCTCCCTCCGTGGGCCTGACCGCGTGTTTCGTTGTGAGAAGTCATGTGTTTGATTTCTGTAAAGTACCCGGCTGCACTGTGGTCTTCCTGTGTGTGATTGCCTGCCTATCTTGACACATTTACTCGCGTCTCGCACAACAATCGGAGGAAACGCCGAAAAGATCGCTGCGGCTACGCGCCCGGTACGAGCAGACAGATCGGACAACGTGGGTGCCGAAATTAAAATAGCTGCGCAATGCGGCTATACGTAATACTTACTT
>NC_045739.1:22430881-22453623 GCF_008692095.1 Etheostoma spectabile | reverse complement strand
ACTTTTAAACACTTTTTTTTGGCACTTTTGACTAATTTTTCTAGGTTAGTATTTTTACGCTAATGCCGTAAACTACACATTAATAACTACGTTAGTTGTCAGAGCACAGATAAATGTCCAATAAATACAGCTGTGAATCACATTCCATGGACAAGTTCTATTAAATAAAACAGACATACAACTGTTAATACACCGATCTTGATCTTTCTTAGAGCGTATGTATTAGAAACAGGGGGAAAGTGGGAGAAAGCAGAATGTAGCCACAGAGTCCGGTGACACATCCCCTCTTCCTTCCTCCTGAAGTGATTTTTAATAACACGTCCAGCACCCCACCCTGCTCAACAATCCCTTACTCACTGAGAAATGCCAAGCAAAACCTCCAAACCCCCTCGGAAGAGACAAAAGAAATCAGTGTTCACTGACTGAGATGCCACTGGAAAGATGGGGATATGAAAATTAGACTTACTCATAATTAGGGCTGGGTTAAAATACTTGATTCTCCAATTAAAGTTGAGATTTGTTTAAGTGATCTGTTGTTGAAGCATAAACTCGAGAATAGGGATGTAAAGGTATGCAAATTTAACCACACGGTTATAGTGACCAAAATGATCAGGGTTTTTGGTTTTATTGGGGCATTTTTTAAAAGTGTGGTCAATGCCTTTAGCAGCAACTTTTTCCCTGTATGTTCTGCAAACAGGACAACTATCTTCAATCAACTGTCCTTTGGTATTCTTACAATAACCCAAATATGCCCACTGTTCAGACTTAGTCCTCTTAGAGAGCTGATAAATGTCCTGAGCGCTGTCATCTCCTCCTCCCGCCATGATTCCAACTTCCAGAAACGCACGTTGTCGGCTACGCAGTGCACCTGCACGGCACCTTCAGGAGACTCTGATGAAGCTATAAAGGATTAAACACACGGTTTCCACACCGTGGTAATCCACCGTGATAATCACGATAATTGTTATCGTTACATCCCTACTCCAGAAATCAATCTTTTAATATATTTGATGGACGTATAAGTAAAAAGTACTTTAAACGGGCACCTGGTTAGCTCACCTGGTCGAGCAGGCGCCCGTATACTGTACATAGGTTCACTACTCGATTCAGCGGCCCTTTACTGCATGTCGTGCCCCACCCCCCCACCCTATGTCTTCAGATGTCCTATAAATGCAAAGACCTAAAAGACCCCAAAAACAATCTTAATCTGCTTTTTGCTTGTACACTTTTCAACAAAAGTTCTCTGAGAATCCCTTTTATATCCAAGCAAAATTGATATTGTAACCAAGGGCTTGAAAAAACTTGAAAAAAGAGACAAATACGTTAAAAGAAGCGTCAAAAACGCCAAAAAAAACACTCCAGAAAAGCAGCAGAAACTTCAAAAGGCATCAAAAACTTTGACAAGAACCAAAAATTGTCCAAGAAAACCTTGAAAAAGGGACAGTTTTGATTATTGGGGGTGTTGTAGCCCCCCCCCCCAACCCACCTGTAAATACACCTATGATTGAAGAGGAAGGTTGCATTCGGGTGTCAGCAGTTGGACCCAGGGGTTTATTTTTTATCTGATTGCAGGCAGATTGGAAACCTCATTAACACCAGCATGCTCACACTCTTCTCACATCCTTCACCAGTTACTTCTCAGCTCTTTCCTCCCTCTCTAACTTCTTCATCAACCGCATCCTGCGGTCACACCCCCCCCCCCCCCAGGATCTCGCTCTTAATGCTGCCGTGTTTTGATCAGTTGCTGAGCTCCCTCTCTCCCTCCCCCTCACAGCGCATTCCCTGTCTCCCCTCTTTTCTCAAGCATACTTCTCCTTCTCATTATTTCCTTCAAGTATACTCTCTGTGCCATTCTCTTCTCAGAGCTTTGATTTTTCTCCTTTCTCCTCTCTCTCTCTCTCTCTCTCTCTCTCTCTCTCCCTCCTTTTCTTTCCCGCAACCACTTACCAATGAAACCCCTCACCCACTCAAATGCATTCCATCAGCTTCACACACACACACACACACACACACACACACACACACACACACACACACACACACACACACACACACACACACACACACACCACACACACACACACACACACACACACACACACACCACGTTGTACCGAACATGTAATGGCACTCAGAGAGGGACTTCCTCGTCTTTCCTCACATCTCTTATTTCTATCTATTCTCTCCTCCCCCCCCCTCTCTCTCTTTCCCTCCCAAGTCTCGGGCGGCCAACAACAAGTTGAAAAATGAAAGGGGGTGACAACTGCGAGTCCCTCTCTGCGTCCCCTCCAGGGCCAGTGTGAAGTTTTCAGTTTGATTGAAGGCCTCTTTTCTGTGGTGTGCGGTGTGAAAGCTGTCCTAATTGAATGATAAAGTGCCCGAGATGGAGTCCAGTGAATAGCCAACAATGGCCAGCCTGTGTGTGGTAGAGGGATTTTGGTTCACATCCAGCCTGTTGCCTCTCTACTCCGAGAGGGGGCCTATTATAAACACTCTCTGCGGACTCGGTCACGTGACTCTGCCTCGCTCCTCCTCCCTCTCTCTCCCTATTGCGCCCCCCCCCCCCCCCCTCTCCATCTCCCCGCCCCAGTGTGGCCTGGCCAATCCGGTCACATCAGGCCTCTTATTCACTCTGCCGCTTTGGTTGGATGGTCTCATTTGCCAGGAGTGACTTTCAGTACAGCTATCTGTTGTGTGTGTGTGTGTGTGTGTGTGTGTGTGTGTGTGTGGTGTGTGTGTGGTGTGTGTGTGTGTGTGTGTGTGTGTGTGTGTGTGTGTGTGTGTGTGTGTGTCTGTACATGTCTATTAAGTCACAGTGCCCTCAGCTCTCAGAGTTAAAAAAATAAATTTCCAAATTAAATTTCTGGCTTGTGAACCATTGAAACAAATCCACATCCACCACAAAAGCCGCATCTACTTGCCTTTTTGTGAAAAATGAGTCCTGAGCAGTCGACCCAAAGAGTGTTTTTATTTCTCAGAGTTTGAGCAGTTTTTAGGCGGTATGAAGAAGGTAAAGTATCCCAGATTTCACAACAAAAAAATTACAAAATGAGAGACAATTCTGAAAATAAAATATGAGTGGACATGAGGACTTTTTATAGGCGTTAAACAGTTAAGTTGCGTTTGTGGCGCACTATGTACTGAAGGGCATTCCTGTCTAAAGGTGCAGAATATGGAAGGAAGGAATCAAAATTCATACACATACCCAGCACATGATTGATGAGCGCAGACTGACGACTGCAGAAGGAAACTGAGTCTGAAATGTGAACGTCCGGAGAAAAAAAGAAGGTTTGTAAGTCTGCCTGCACTGCCCACCCCCCCACCCCCCCCCCCCCCCCCCCAACCCCCCCCCCCCCCCCCCCCCCCCCCCCCCCCCCCCCACACACAACACACACACACACCCACACAGAGGGAGAGACTACAGCAGAGAGACACACCAATGAAATGATAACATCCCTGTAAGGCGCTGACACACTAACCCGCTGGTCAGGACAGTCTGGCGAGGTCGGTGACTCGAGTCTCTCAAAATCTGAAAGAAATCTTTTAAACTGACACAGTCAGCAACTGCACGGCCTGTTTCTCGCTGAACCCTTGTGTTGTCTTCCCATCAACTGTAAAAAGTTTTTCTTACTTTTTTAAGGCTTTCATGGTGTTTTGTTGAACGTTTTGAACTTTTTTCAACAGTTTTACATCTTTCCAGATGTTTTGGTTATCTTTTTTTTTCAACGTTTTTGTCCTTTTTTCCAATGTATTTGACGTTTTCTTCCGGTGTGTGTGAAGTTTTTATTGTTTGGTTTGTCACTTTCTCCCCCAAAAATTACGCTTTTCCCAACATTTTGTCCCCTTTTTCAACATTCTTGGAGCTAATTTTGACTTCTCGTATTTCCAACATAAAAAAACTTGACCTAAAAATTTGACATGAGCGGTTAAAATGTTTTCAGAAATGTATTTTGTTGTACTACTTTAGTAAAATATGAGATTGTATTCTGAACAAGCCGCCATGACAGACCAAGCCGGTCAGCCATCGGGTTAGTGTGTCAGGGCCATTACAGTCGCTCCCAGTAGCAACACCACTGCCACAACTTTACATTTCTGTTTCTGGCTCTAGTCCACTGATTACTGATTAAACAGGCCATTATTTTATAAAAACATTTTTAAGAGTTTTAAAGTCTTACCAACAATCGCCCAAACTGTTTTTTTCTAACTCATTCAATCATAGGGCTGGGGACCAAATTCAATACTTTTTAGTTTAATTGCCTCTAATGTGTCGAGCATCGAATAAGGCCTCGTCATTCAATACCCAGTTTCAATAACTAAGTATTCAATGTCAGCAGACCTGGGGAGCCAATCAGCACTCAGCATGCTTTGCCAATATCTAATAATGTTTGTGATTGGCTGTCTAACATCACACGTCGTAGCGGCATGCAGGAGAAACTCTGCGTAGTAGGAGGTGAAAAATAAATGAAAAGATTTGTGCCATAATGTGCAATGTTGTAATTTCTTTTTGCTTTATATATTATATTATATTTAGGTATTGGAGAAAGGGGGGGGGTTGTCCCGCAGGGAGTGGTGTCAGCAGGCACAGAGCGGTCGGGGACGGCTGTGCAGTAAGGAGTTGTGGTACGGATGCTGGGCAATCTGTTAACTATTTCGCCCTCTAACTGAAACCTAAACCTTGCTCAGAGGAAGACAGAGCTTCTGACAGAGCTCCTCTCCACCCTCCCCCCCTTGCCCGCACACACTCTTACTACATACACACATTTAAAGTGTTGTAGAGGTAGTGAGGTGGAATACCACCCTCTGGCATCCCAGTCATTCAAAAGAGTGTGTGTTTTTATCTCTGGGGGGCTGCAAGAAAGGAGAAGGAAAGTGCTGTGTTAAAATGTGTTAATGAATAACTCCTGAGCTCAGCGCTCTCTCTGCACAGACTCCCTGTCGATTCCTTACTCCATTTCTTTCTTTCTTTCTTTCTTTCTTCAGTAGACATGTTATACCTTTTTTTCTCTTGGCTTACGTTGTATAAAGAGATGTTTCGATACCAGTAACGGAATAGCCTCCGAAACCGCCTAAAATGCCTGTATCGGTATAACATTTTTTGTGTGTATATGCACCGATCGGATACTACGCAGTTTAGCCCCAAAAAAGAATCAACTTTAAAGTAGTTTTTAATGTTCTTTTTCAGTTATGACTGACTGTCAAACTGGATAATAAAAGATTTAAACCTGAGCCAGGCTGAACAACAAAGACTAAAATCACATCACATCAACACAGGGATAGTGTAGTCAACAGCTGTTAAGACATTATAAAATATTTTGCACGCTGGTATCGAATGAGTGCTCGGTATTGGCTGATAGGCAAGTGATAGGCAACAGAAAAAATGGTATCGGACTATCTCTAGTTTTATATCCATGTTGAACTGAAGAATAGTGTCTGATTGATAATATCGGAGAACACATAGGGCCCATAATAGTGTTTCACTCTTGGCCGTTTTCTGAGAAGTCGTGATTTTTTTTACCAATGTATATAACTGCATGAACATGCGGATTTGAAAGCCAAAATGCCTTTAAACTAGTTGAAAACACACATTTTCCATGATAATTACTTGATTGCATAATGGAGCTAATTCCATTATAGTATCAAGGTAATGCCACATGGTGGACCGTGGACAGTGAAGGCACCGCCAAGCAAGCACACAATTCTGGGGATATCCATGAGCGTAAGCTTTCGTCGTACAAATTAACGATCCAATAGATCCTTTAATCTGCAACAAAATCAGGTGAATTTAACAAAGATCATTTTCACAATGCCAGAAAAGGTGACCAGTTGCGACGGAAATGTTGTTTGAGCACACTACTCACACGTAGACACAGTGGGGCTTTGAGCTGAATGCTAACATGAAGAGCCGTGGTCACAAAGACAATGCTAACCCACTGATGATGTTTAATGTCGACATCTTAGTTTAGCAGCCTAGCATTGCAGGTATTTGGTCATGAACCAAAGTAACGGACACAGGCTACATCTGCACTAATACTGTATATTTTGTTTCAAAACGAATATATCCTTTGCTAAGTTTACGCCTCGTGCTCACACTACTACGGCGTTTCCGAGCCCCTAAAACAGAGACATCTTGAAACGCTGCTGACCTCGTTTTGGTTTGAAAACTTCAGGGTTGAGTCTGCAGGGGCACAAACTGAGACATTTGGAAACAAAAGGTTTTCAACTCATTAATCTACGACAAAATTCCACCAGATGTGCCTTTTTTTCGACCAGATGTCCGACACCTTCCGCTTTCTTTGTGTTGGCATTATTCTAAACTCTTTCTTTGATTTCTGAGGACTATGGTTACCTGGTCCTCAGATCTCTGCAGGGTAAATCCAGACAGCTAGCTAGACTATCTGTCCAATCTGAGGACTATGGTTACCTGGTCCTCAGATCTCTGCAGGGTAAATCCAGACCGCTAGCTAGACTATCTGTCCAATCTGAGGACTATGGTTACCTGGTCCTCAGATCTCTGCAGGGTAAATCCAGACAGCTAGCTAGACTATCTGTCCAATCGGAGTTTTCTGTTGCACGACTAAAACAACATTTGAACGTACACACGTTTCATCAAAACAAGTTCCTTCCCAAGGCTGTTTTTCAGAGGCACCGTCACCCAAGAACATTGTGATTGGTTTAAAGAAATGCCAATAAACCGGAGCACGTTATTCTCCCATCCCAAAATGCTATGTGGACTAGCCGGACCCTCCTCCGCCTCGCTGTCTGGCAATGCGAGACTAAATTGGAAAGGGTCTACAACTCGTTAATGGATACTAGAGCTGAAACTAGATTCTACTATTTCGATACTTTAACTGTGAGCAGCTTCAGATACAAATTCCTGACACTGTCTGGAAGTCATTTGGATCATTTTATCATTTATGTAAGGTAACTTGAGGCCAGGGCTGCTGTGGCACTTAGAACCGAGTTGGCGGGCTGCCCGCTGACACTCCGCAATGAGTGTAACAGAAAGCGGAAACACAGAATTACATTGACATGAAAGGTGATTTAATGCGGATCGGACCAAATTAGGTCAGGAAAGCAGCGTTGGATGGGTTCTGAAGCTGAAGCAATGAGTTGATTATTATTATCTGTTTTGTGCAATAACACTGGCTTGTAATGTGTGCAATACTCAACTGCTACTATTATTATTATTATTATTATTATTACTTTTCACCATTGCAACACCTTAATTATGTTATTTATGTAAATACTGTATCATAATATACCTTTAACTATGTAAATATCCACACTCCTTATATTTCTTTATTTCTTTATTTATATTTCTGATATTTCTAATATCTGAGCAACTGTAACACAGAGTTTCCCTTTCTGGAATCAATAAAGTATTTCTGATTCTGATTCTGATTCTGATTATTATTATTATTATTATTATTATTTTATTTTTTTTAAGATTCTCTTTGGGGTATTTTCAGCCTTTATTTTGATTGGGCAGATGAAGACATGAAAGGGGAGAGAGATAATAATAAACTCAAAAAATCTAAAAAAACAACAAGCAATTTGAATGTGTAGCTCTGGAAAATTACAGTAGCCGTTTTATACTATTTTCCTGTTTATTATCCATTTTTCATTGATATATATAGTACATAAATCATATTAGGTGAAGTTAAATAGTAAGGGATTGCTAATAAAGTATGTTCACAAATGTAGGTGCCTATGAAACTTGCGATCAAATACATGAGAAAACAATAAAATTATACATGACAATGAATTTGATGAAAACCATAAAATAGATGATTAAATGTTATGCAACTATATGGGGAGTGAAATGCGTTTTGTGTATGAAAAATGATTTTCTGACATTGTAAATAACTAATTGAGGATGAAAATAATCATTAGTAGGTACCTGCTAGATAATGGAGAGAAAAAGTCATAATCACAATTTTTTTTTTGTCAATATTGAAATTGCGTTTATTTAACACAATTACTTTTTGACTTTTGGAAAGATGTTGCATATGTTGGAATAAGAAAAACTGCAAAACAGAGAAACAAATCGACAGTGAAAAACAACTTGATCTGTGGAATTTCCCCTGAATACTTTTCCATGTTGATTTTTTCAGTCTACATGCAAAAACGTGATGTCTAAAATCTTTTTTTTTTTTTCTCGAGCACTCTGTGTCAGTGACTATTAGAAGCCAAAATTGTAATTGGGATTCAAATTTTGATTACTTACACAGCCCTACCTGTACGCTTGCTTCCCCAATTTGTGTAGCGCACCTACTGTCGGCCCTAGTTTTGTCTCTTCCCCTTCTCTTGTGTCCCAGACTGCGGCCTACCTCTGATCTGTTACCCAATTCCATCGTATGTCCCACCAAAACAAATTCCTTCCCGAGGCTATTTTGTGATTGATATTTTGACGGTTGTGATTGGTTTAAAGCCTCTGAAGAGACACACAGGTGTGTTCAGTTTTTAGGTTGAAGGTAGGCCCGGAGCTTTGATGGGAACTTATCAGGTCACATTCTTTCTACCAATAACGATGACAGAGGTGTTATTTGTAATGTGTTCACTTGCACGTTGTTCTCCCATCCCAACGTGTTTGTGTGGACCAGCCGGACCCTCCTCCGCGGCGCTGCGTGGGAAGGTCTGGCGATGCAGGACTAGTGATCATTAGAAGCCAAAATCGTAATCAGGATTACAATTTCAGTTAATAACGCAGCCCTACAGTAGGCTTGCTCCCCCAAATGTAGTGTACAACATGTAGGCTGTAGTTTTGTCTCTTCCCCTTCTCCTGTGTCCAGACGGCGCGGCCAACTCTGATCTGTTACCCAATAGGTAGCTGTTCTGCTTCAATACAAAGACTCATCGTGAGCTCTGGCGCTGGAGACTCGCTCCATAACATGCAGACATTGCAACGACGGGTTAAGGTGAAGCGTGCTTGTTTAATATGATCGAGTCAGGCCTGTGGCTTTTTTGTGTGCAAGAAGCGGATTTTTGTCTCTGATGCACAGAGGGTGTTTGGACAAATGCCCCCGCATGTGCATCAGCTGCTGCTGTTTTGAACTCTGTGTTATCTGGCCTTCTCAGTCTTTTTTTTTCTCTGTCAGCTGGTTGCTTTCTCTTCTCTTTCATCTCGTTCTTGTTATGTTTTTCACTCTCCCTTTCTCTCTCTCTCTCTCCTTTCCTCCTGCCTTTTGTCACACGGCTGTCATTGCCTGCAGCCCCTGGTTCTCAGAACTGATCAGTTAAAAAAAAAAAAAAAAAAAATCTAAGGAATGCAACTGCCCACTGCCCATTTTTCAAGGTCCTGTTAATGCAAGAATGTTATTTTTATACAAGTCTCTACATTTATACCCCCCCCCACCCCCTCTTCCTGCACAACACACACACACACAACAACACACACACACACACACACACACACTCCTCCTCCTTTTTTTCCCTTCCATTACCCTGGACATTGTTAAAAATACACGTGAGAATGGATAACGAGGGAGTGGGGTGGGTGCTGGGTGTTGTGTGTGTGTGTGTGTGTGTGTGTGTGTGTGTGTGTGTGTGTGCGAGTGTGTGTGTTTGTGTGGGGGGGCAATCGGCAAACGGCAAACAAGAAACAAAACGGGGAAATTCGCAGTAGAATGAGAGGGCTAAGGTAAGAGAAAACATGGAAAAGGCTGTGGGATCTATTGAAACCTGTAGATTTCTGTAAACAAAAGCCCGTTGGACAATGCCTGTTGTTTTAAGCTGAGCTGACGTTGCCAAACTTAGAGATTGTTTGTTGCTGACCCCATCTGAATCCGAGAGAGCCGGTGGCCGCCGAGGGAAACAAAAGTGTCCCAGCGGCTGGATGGACTGGCTCAGACCACAGGCCGCACGCGTTTCAATCAGAGCAACTAAATCATCACTGTGTGTTTGTGTGTGTGTGTGTGTGTGTGTCTGTCTTTCATAGAATTATTGTGGTGATATCTGTAAAATGGAGAGCTGAAAAAGATTCATCTATTAGTTGTCAACTATTATATTATTCGCCAACTATTTTAATAATCGGTTAATCGGGTTGAGTCCTTTTTTATGAAAAAAATATATTAAATGTGAATATTTTCTAGTTCCTTCACTCCTCTGTGACAGTAAACGGAGTATCTTTGAGTTGTGGACAAAACAAGACATTTAAGGATGTCCGCACGGGATTTGGAAAGCACTGATCAGCAATGTTCACAACCTTTAGGCATTTTATGGCCCAAACAATTAATCAATTAATCGAGAAAAGCAATGTCAATGAAAGTAATTGTTAGTTGCTGCCCTATTTGTACGCTTTCACCAGAAATCTACCTGTAATTCTGTTTTTTTTTTTTAGTGCTGGCTTTAATATTTAATTCAGTGTTCAACTTGTTCAGTTACAGAATGTTGGAAATGATTGTAACATTTGTATTTGAGCAGAACACAAAAAAGCAGCAGGAAGACAGAACTGAGTCCACTTTAATGTGTTTGTGTATCGCAAGTGAAATGGTTATCGCAAAGGCGTAACTCTGGGTTCAACATGGGAGGGGTTGAGCTCTCCAACTATCTAGGGACGTCCCGGGACATGCATGCTCGTATTTAAAAAGAGCGCCAGAAATGTCAAAAAACATTTTTGGAAAAAACTCAACAACTCGAAAAAGAGACAAAAGCAAAAAAAGTTTGAAAAAAGTGCCAAAGGACTATTAAAAAAACACAAAAACATCAAGAAATTGTCAAAAAAAAACAACTTAAAAGGCGACAAAAACAAAAACAATTCCCCAAAAAACCTTGAAATAGGTGACAAACACATCGAAAAATTGTCAAAAGGTTTTATTGTAGGGGGGTGGTGTGTAACCCCCTCTAAATTCTGCCTATGGGTTATCGGGCTATTGAACAACGCTATTACATAATTTCCTCATATCGAGCAGCCCTAGTTCAGTTGTATGCAAGCGAGGAGGCCAGTGGTTGTAAAAGTATGCATGTTTGTTGTGTTTGCCAAGGCTCTGCTCTTTAAACATGTTGGAGAGAGGGAGGGTGGAGGGGTGTGGGGGGTTGGCGGGCGGGGGCGATTGGCGTGACGCCCACTGGCACTGTGCCTACATCTCCGGCTGCTGTGGACTCCCTGCCAGAAGGGCTTTCCCCAGAATCACCTCTACACACACACACACACACACACACACACACACACACTCTGCGTGTGTGTGTGTGTGTGTGTGTGGTGGTGTGTGTGTGTGTGTGTGTGTGTGTGTGTTTAGTGTCAACATTTTGATAAGCTTTCTCTGACTTGCAATCTTTTTTTTTTTTTTTTTTACTGCTTACCAATAAAGCTCTCATAAATAAATATCATCTGTTGTGTGCATGGAAGTACATTACTGTAAGTACAACGTTGAGGTACTTGAGTATTTCTATTTGAAACTTCTAATTCAGTGAGAAATATTGTACTTTTTACTACATTTATTTGACAGTTATTCTAATCTAATCTTAAATTGTAGCAAACATAAGATCATTGTTGGCGTTTAAACAAGAAGATCAAGTTGAACTTAATCTTACAGTAAAAAGGTGCTGCTGATAATACTTCTTTAATACTTGTATTCCTACTTCAACCTAAAGAAAATACTGTATTCTAAGCATTACCCATTAATGTTACTCCTAAAAAGATCATTTTACACATAGACCGAAACATTTAACATATGATGTGAAACTTACATAACGTGATAAAATACTGTGTCCAGTACCTGCCAGCCTAGTTTAGATTTGTGTCAATTAATAACTGAAAACTATATGCGATGGATACAATATGGAACAATGTCTGGCCAATATATCAATATTATATCTACATTTATACACGAGGCTAGGTGTTGTCTTACATTTTGGATAGCGTAACATCGTAATATGACACACGTGTTGTCTGTTCCTGGTTTTAAAGGCTGCATTACAGTAAAGTCATGTCATTTTCTTAACTTACCAGATGTTCTATCTGTTTTATTATTTAGCATTTACCCTGCCTTTGCCATTGTATCCACATTATTGGTGATTACTTTTCAAAAATCTCATTGTGTAAATATCTTGTGAAAGCATCAGTAGTCAGCACTACAAAATCGCTGCAATATCGTCATCGATGTTTTTGGTCAAAAGTATCGTGGTATTTGATTTTCTCCGTATCGCCCAGCTTTAATCTGTAGAGATGGGCGGCTGTGGCTCAGTGGTAGGTTGGGGGTTCAATCCCTGGCCCTGCAGTCCCATGTCGAGGTGTCCCTGGGCAAGACACTGAACCCTGAGTTGCCCCTGAGTGTGTGAGTGTGTATCTGATGAGCAGGTGGCACCTTGTATGGCAGCCTCGTGCCATAGTGTATGAATGTGTGTGAAAGGTGAATGTTTCCTTTTTATGATGTAAAAGCGCTTTGAGTAGTTGTTAAGACTGGAAAAGCGCTATATAAATACAGCACATTTACATTTACTCACCAGAGGCCTCACCATATGATATCATCACGATACTTATGTCATGATATGATATTATTGTGATTTTAAACATTACCGTTTTTCCAACTTTACATTTTTCCCCATTTCAAATGATGTCCCCAAAAGGAAACTGTGTCAACATCTGTTTGTTCATTACGCTTTAATTGTATAGCTGCAAAATGGGATTGTCAAGCAGACAAACTGACCAACACATATATAATAAAAGATCGATTCTGCGTCTGTGTATTGATACAGTATTGCCACTGAAAATATCGTGATACTATGCTGTATTGATTTTTTGCCCGTCTTCTGTCTTGCCGCTAAACCGCGTCATAGCTTATTACCATGAAGTTAAAAAATATGAACTTTCTGATTGACGATCAACATGCTCAAAACGCCCAAAACGCGACGCCGACAGATTTGCCGCTCCTTGCAGTTGAGAGAAGCCGGCTTCCATTGAAAATGAATGACTTCCGGTAACTTTAGACAAGTCGGTGGCGGTGTGAACGTCCGGTAAGGTTAGGATAGCCGATTGTCAGGGGATAGGACCTGAACAAATCGGGTTACGTTACCTTGTTTAAGCATGGACGCCTGGCCAATGGTAGCGTGTGAAGTTGTGTGGGTTCCATAATAAAGCCCCTCAAGTGTGTTTTTTTTTTGCAAATTAGCAGAGAGAGAGAGAGAGAGAGAGATATAGAGAGAAGACCTGTAAGACTTTGTTTGTGGAGCCAGTTTATTTTCTAATTAGTCTCCACCAAACCCCAATCACCATTAAAAGAAGGATGTGTGTTGCCCAGATGTCTCTCACAATCCGATGGTACCAGCCTGGGCTCAGAGAGAGAGAGAGAGAGAAAGAGAGAGAGAGAGAGAGAGAGAGAGAGAGAGAGAGAGAGAGAGAGAGAGAGAGAGAGAGAGAGAGATAGTGACATAGTAATGATGATTATGCTATTTAGCGTCTCTACTTATTTTTGATGTGGTTTATGTTTGCGGGAGATGTCTTGTAGTGTGTGCCAGCTTTTACGCGCAAATATGCACACTGGAATGACTTGAAACTGGAGTGCTTATTTTGATAGCTGCCTCCGAAACGCGTGCCGTCTGTGGGCGAACACAGCGGGAGGCCAAGGAAGGGAAATGACTAAGGAAGGGAGGAGAAAAGGAGGCTCCTAATGAGCTGATTTCTGGGTGTCGGAATTGGCATGTGGGACAGACCGGAGGGAAGGAGTGAGGGATGGAGGGTTGAAGAGATGGAGGAGCAGAAGCACTGGCAGGGAGGAGAATGGGAGGACCAAAGGAAAGAGGAGGAGGAGGTTAAAACAAAGATGTTTAGGGGAGAACGAGTTGATAAAGTAAAAGGAAGTTGGTGGGTGTTCGGGTCCCTTCTAAATGTTAATTTGATGTTTTTGGGGCTAATTGTCAAAGCAGGAATCAATGTGGCCTGGAGCAGTTTGTTGATATAAAAAAATAAATTGCACTTACATGTTGCACTTACATGTGTTACTTTGTAGTTGGGCATATTTGAAGCTATGTACATCTTCTATGTTAAGGGTCTTCAACGTTTGTTAGGCCAGGGACCCCTTAGCTGAAACAGAGGCTGCGTAGGGACCTTTCCACTGCACGTGTCAAACTCAAGTCCCACGGGCCGAAATCCGGCCCCTCGCAGATTTTGACACGGCCTTCATATACTGTAAATTAGGCTCCCAATAAAACACAATAATTTTGGCCTTCTCATTTTCTCTGTAGGTTTTTCTCACTATTATCAACGCTTTTCTGGCTTTTTTTCAACGTTTTTTGGTCTTTTCTTCCAACTCTTGTCCTGTTTTATGAAGTTTTGCCACTTGTTTTATGTCCAGCCTGTTCTCACAGAATTCCATGAAATGATCATGAACTGTTACCAGCGCATTACGTGGTGTTGACACAGAATGACCTTTAATGAAACTTTTTTAATATAATTTGGCAGCCCGCCTGCACTAACTCTGAGGACCACCCTAAAGGTCACAAACCCCCTGTTAAAGATCTCTTTTCTATGTGATTATTGCTGGTCCGAGTTTATACCTTCATGGTTGAATGCCATTATTGGATGTCGCTTTGGATAAAAACGTCAGCAAAGTGAAATGTAATGTTGTTGTTTCCTCTCTGAAAACTTTATCCTCTCCGGGGGTCTAACTACTAGTTGCTATAACTATAAATCTCTCGTCTCGCATTTTTTTTATTTAACTTTTTGAAAAAATGAATTGTATGACAAATCGGCATTCCACTATAGCTTCTTCATCTGTGATTTGAACAAAGTCAAACTTTGTTAAAACTTCAGCTCCATGAATATTTACCATTAGTTATTTATGATGTTCTATGCGTGCATGTTGCTAAATATTCAATTAGATTGTGATTTGACGTTGTGTGCAGTCATGTTGGAAGTTTAAGGAAAGGACTTTTGTCTGTGTGTGTGAGTGTGTGAGTGTGTGAGTGTGTGAGTGTGTGAGTGTGTGTGTGTGTGTGTGTGGCCTGCGGCCTAACAAACACATTCCCACTGTCAAAAAGGCAGCGTGCACTCAGTTCACCCCCAACAACCTGCTGACCCCTACATCCCCTACCACTCTCAACACACACACACACACACACACACACACACACCACACCCACACACCACACACACACACACACCACACACACACACACACACACAACACACACACACACACCAGTTTTCTGCCTCATACCTAAAACAGAACGTGACTGTCGTGGTTTTAAACACCCTGTAGGCACCAAAACTAGTTAGAAAAGATCGTGGCTTGAGTTAAAATCATCTGCTATACTACTATCCGTTTACTACCGTTTACTATGTATATTATGTATATATATATATATATATATATATTATATATATATATGTACACAGTATGTAATAAAACTTAAATCACAATTGAATTGAACAGTGAGAGCAGTGAAGAGTGAAGGGAAACGTACGTCTTTTTCAGGCAGCAGTAGTGAAGGTGTTCCTTGGTGGCAGTTAGATGAGCCCCCCCCCAGCCAGACCACAGCCAGGGCTATCTTTAGCCAGGACACCGGGGCAGCGGTGCTGGTTTTATGGCCACATCCCGGCTCGATGTAGACGGGACTAACTGTCGGGATGGGTGAGGGTTTGGCATGGCAGAGCGAAGTTCTGGTTGGGGGGGGGACTCTTCCTCTCACCCTCTACCCTTTTATTGCTCCTTCCTCCATATGTAGAGCTTCACCCTGGGTCACAAGCAGGAGAGGAACTGAAACCTGGGGGAGGAAAGGAGGAGGGATGGTGAGAGAGAAAGAGAGAAGGAACAGTGTTTAAAAAGACTTCTCACTCTGCCTTTGTGTCTGCTGCCTCGCCACGTTAAATGATAATTCCCTGCCAAGTCATTTTAAAATTTAAAATCACTATGTATGGGTTATGTAGGGCTGGGTAGCCAATTCTATATGTTTTAGGTACCGACCGAAAAGCCAAAATGCCTCGTCATTCAATTACATCTCATTAGCGTCATTGAGCTAATAAGCATGCAGCAAGCTTCTACCAAGATCTAATAATGTTTGTGATTGGCTGTCCAACGTTACACGGTGCAGAGGCAGGCAGGAAACACTCTACTTTACGGACAGAGACAGGGCTCACGTAGTGTGAAACGTGTGGAAGTTCTGTGTTTGTTTAACCCAATCCAGTCCCAATTTTTTTAAATAAGCTTGAAATGCTTTCTGACATCACCGAAGTGAGTTGTAGGCGTGGGCCGCTTACCGGTTTCAAGGTATACCAGGATTTGAAAAAGTGACAGATTCAAAACCACAAACATTTGGGCCGTTCCTGTAGTACGAGCAGTTTTTATGAGTTGTCAATGACAGAAAGTGCAGTTTAGAAATCCCTCTCCCTAGGCGCCTGGGTAGCTCATCTGGTAGAGCAGGTGCCCATATAAAGAGGTTTACTCCTCGAAGCTGGGGCTGCAGGTTCGACTCTGCCCTGCGGCCTTTTGCTGCGTGTCGTTCCCCCTCTCACTCCCCTTTCATGTCCTATTTAAAAAATAAATGCCTAAAAAATAATCTGTAAAAAAAAGAAATCCCTCTCCCTGCTAGTGTGCGGTGTCTTAAATAAAACACATTGTGTTCAGTGTTTGTTTTTAGCCATAAAATATTACATATTAAAGCTGTACATGCGTAATATTCACAGTTGCATCCTGTGATATTAATGCTGAAGGTTATCGTACCGTCAGAATCTCATACCGGCCCATGCCAAGTGAGCTGATGGCGGCCATGCGGCCTTCATCCTCTCTGGCTTCCACTTCTGGTCAAAGAAGTTAGCAAAGCATGACCTCCTCCACCCCCCACCACCACCACCACCACCACCACCCACCACCCGCCCCTGCCCCTGCCCCTGCCCGCCCCCTCTTCTTTCCTCGGAGTCACTTGACTGTTGCAAAGACCCCTGACAGCACTGTTGCAAGTGACTCCAGTTTTTCCCTCCCTTTTTTGTCATCCTTTATCCCTTTCTCTTTCACTTCGCTTCTGCCTCGCACTAATCCCCCCCCCCCCAACACCATTCTTCATCTCTCTCAGCCTAACTCTGCTCGTTCTTTATCTTTGACTTGGTTCGCTGAAGCTTTCTCCCACACTCTCTCAGTCCTTATCTAGCTGCTTCTACCACTCCATATTTGCTTTTAACCAACTCCCTGTGTTGCCACAGTTCCTCTCCAGGTCCATCTGAATTGTTCACATGTAAAGTTTAAAATGCTTGTAATTAATGGGGTATTATAATGTTGTGTTTAGCAACTTTTTTTTTTATAACCAAAACCCCTAACAGTTTCACATAATTTCAAAACGTCAAAAAAGTAGATAATTTGGTTATATTTTTATACTGACAATTGATTAATTATTATTATTCATGTTATTTTTTTAAATTAAGTCTGTTTTACTGGAGATAGGCAGAAAATATAGCAATGCAAGTGTGACTGAAAAACATTTCTAATATAAAAAGGTTGACCCGAAAAACAAGATAAATGTCATCTAAACCAACCGAAGAGCTACAAAGTATTAAATACCAATACACAACCTCTGAAAAAAAGATTTTAGCCGAGGCTAGTTTTAAAATTAAGAAATAATCACCACGC
Source organism: Etheostoma spectabile (assembly GCF_008692095.1). Lineage (NCBI taxonomy): Eukaryota > Metazoa > Chordata > Actinopteri > Perciformes > Percidae > Etheostoma > Etheostoma spectabile. Next base: position 22,436,065 of record NC_045739.1, on the reverse strand, counting down.
TTGGAAGCACTGGTCATTTTACTAGATAACAACACATGCAGTTAAATGTGCACTTTTCCAGTGGAGCATCAATGTAATGTCACAACCTAAAAAAACATTTATGAGTCTACTTTTTGTATTTAGAGGCATTTAGTCACATATTAATGAAACGCCTTTTACTACTTTCCTGTTTTTCGTACAGCGCGTGACATTCCTACGTTGTGTGTGTCCATTATCTTTTCTTATGTTTTCGAGCAAAAGTTTGTGCAAACCCCTCCCCCCCCTCCCACATACATAACCACACACTGCGGCTGTTGTCACCTAAGCTCCGAACGGTGAACTCACTTTCTATATTTAGTTTGTTTGTACTGTATAGTTAGGTCAAGCAGCGTCTGTAGCCGTGTGGATCACGGTTCTGCACAGGCGGCCAGCCTGCTCCGGCCTGGCCTGGATTGGCACGGCAACGACACCACCACCAGCACCACCACCAAAAAGAATCTGCCAAACCCTGAAACCTTTCCCACATGTTGCTCAGTATGGCTGCGGCAGGCAGTGAGAGGGTTAATACCAGTCACTCAGCATGCGGGAGCCGTGGCAGGCGGGCAGGCAGGCAGTGCAGAGGCTGACCTCTGACCCCTCAGGAAAGGAATGTGGAAGCTCTTTCATCCAGGACAGAAACCAAAGACACCCGGGCTGTTTGGAAAGTGGCGGTTCCATTCTGCCTTCAACGTTTTTGATTAGGAGAAGTAAGCAGAGGTTCCATGCGAATGTACGGTGGAGTGTTTGTTGTAGCGGCATCTGCCATTTTAGGATGAAGTTCCGTCCTGCAGCCAGTGTGTTTCTTTCCTCTGTGATCACTGCAGTGACGGGCAAAGTGTGATAAGTGGGTGGAAATGGCTGCAGTTGGGCTGTGTGTGTGTGCTGGTGGAAAGCCGTGGTTATGAAACACTGTGTGCTCTGACCTATGACCTGTGTAGTATGTTTGTAGAGACAGAAAGCGTCTAATTGCGTTTTGGATTTGCATTCTTAAAATTGAGGTAAAGTCCAATAGTCACTGTGTAGCGGATAAAACATATCATGGAGCATTATAACATGAGACCCCATCAAAACCGCTCTCTATTCTTATGCAAGGATGAGAACATAGATAGGAATTGCCAGAAAAAAGGTTTTTCTTTTACTAAGCGTGGAACATTGAACAGTCAAACAGAACATGTATCACAAAGCTAAAGTTGTAATAATAAAAAATATCTGTACTTTTCCTGTAAACTGAAATGTCTCAGTTTAATAGCAGCATCTACACGTTGCACCTTCTACGGTCATGTTAAATGAAGTCATTTAAAATGAAAATAGGAAATTTCTGTAAACTATCTGTGATATGTAACTGTATTCCAGCATTTGAACAGTAAATATAAATTAGATTAATCACGGTCTTCACAATTAGCTAATTGCATTCTTTCAAATCTCGATTTCGATTTGAAAACGATTAATCGATCAGTCCTAGCTTGTAGCTGTATCACAAACAAGATGGTCTTTAACCGTTATTGACATCTAGGGCTGCAACGACTGATTTTTCTTTTGTCAAATGACAAATTGTTTTGTTGATGAGTCAGTGTTAGATGATATTTAACATGACTTCAGTATCACTTTCTTCTTCAAATGAAAAAAGTCTGAACAGAGAATCTATGTTCATTTATTTTTTTCATTTATTCATTTTCATTGTATAACCCAGTACTGACCTGTAGAATTAGAGTGCAATAAAGTAGCATTTCTAGTAGGCCTAGGGCTTTACAATTAATTGAAATGCTATTCGTGATTGCGATTTCGGCTCCGAACAGAAAAACAGATTATTTGAGAAAATTGTATTATTTTGCACATTACGTTTTGCAACTAAACTTTTATTTTGTCTTGTGTTCTGAATGAGAAGAACATTTTCAAATGGCAAAAGTATTAAGGGAAATTTCACAGTTAAAGGGTAACTACAGTTTTTTTTTTAGCCTGGACTGTGAACAACACTCTTTGACATTGGCCCATTATTAAGTGAGATCGCTGCAGTCAGCAACAGAAAAACAAGCGACAATGTACTTCACAGGAGTGGTTGTTCTGCCACTGACCGGCTCAGATTAATATTCTAAGTGTCTGACAACATTATGGAAAGGATCCCTTCAGAAACAGACCTCTAAAACCTCTTTGAGACCTTTCTGTTTACCCAGAAACAGCTCTGAAGTCGCTAGCGCTAAACCAGACTCCATTTAAAAAACAATACTTTTAGCATGTAAATCAGTAAGCTATGTGTTTATTTCAACCAAAACTTGTTTATTTCATCCAAAAAGGCTTTTCATAGTTTTTTTTTTATTTCTGTCGACATGGAATAAAGTGTATTTTACGATGCTTAAATTATGTCTTTTATAAGTGGAGTCTGGTGGGTTTAGGAAGCCCAATTTTGCGGATGTTTTTCTGTTTTTTTCTGTCTTACTCTTCAACAGAAATGTCAACCACCTCAGAAAATCCTCCTATTCTAATAGAATATACAAAAAAATCAATCAATACATGTACAATATATTGGTTACAATTGGTTCATATTTCTACTTAAATGTTGCTTGTTTGTCGTGTGTGAGACCAGTGTTTGAACATGAGTGCTAATGGAGCTGGTGCTGTACAGTTTATTGTAGCTGCAGACGGATGGGGATGGATTTACTGTACAAACACAACAGTTGATTGATAAATAATGGGGAACATGAGTGTGAAGTGCTGCAGAGAGACATGCGAGAAACCTACTACATTAAAGGGTATCTTCAGTTTTGTTTTTAAACTGGACCCTATTTTCCTATGTTTTTGTGACTGACGGGAACAACTATCCTTCAAAATTTTACATTATTGGGCACCCAGATAGCTCAGTTGGTAGAGTGGGTGCCCATATATAGAGGTTTACTCCTCAACGCAGCGGGCCCGGGTTAAACTCCAACTTGCAGCCCTTTGCTGCATGTCATTCCCCCTCTCTTTCCTTCATCTGTCCTATCAAAAATAAAGGCCGAAAATGCCCCCAAAAATAATCTTAAAATAAAATAAAATTGTACATTATTAAGCGAGACCGCTGCTGTCGGCAGTCAGCGACACAAGCTACAATGTAAGTGATGAGGAAATTGTGCACCTTCCATTTACGTTCACAAAAGTGCTCATTTGTCATTGACTGGCTAAGATTAATATTCTAAGTGTCTAACATTATGAAAAGAATTTCTAAGAATGTCCTTTCTGTTAAAGAGTAAGATCCTTTGTTAAAACATAAAAACATCCGCAAAATTGGGTTTGCTAAAGCAACCAGACGCCATGTAAATAAACAGTAATTTTAGCATCGTAAAAAAAACTTCATTAGTCCACTTTTAGTGGACAAAATTGACGCTGCCCAATTGCCCTCTAAGGTTACATTGCAGGCCGGTCTGCGGCTGCAGCTCACAGCGTTCCCGCTTAATACTGGACCAATTTCAAAGATTGTTGTTCCCATCAGTCACTTAGACACAAAAACATAGAAAAAAGGGTCTATGTTGACTCTGTTGAGTTGTACAAACATGAGAGAGGTTCTTAGTTAATAGGCCTATAGAAAATCAATAATGACACTGGTTGACTGAGAAAAAAATAAAGAATGTACTTCATTGTGATTTATAATATTCAGGGAAGTGTAGAGATTTGTTGCTTCAAATGATGGTAGAGCACATATCTCAGTTGGAACTGAGTGCTAACTTACTAATCATACTAAGGGGCGAAGTTTTCGGGCTAGTTAGCAAACTGCAGGTTAGCAAACAGAAGTTTTTCCCGTGTGTCTATCCGTTGTTAGAATTTCTACTTAATGTCAATACAGAAATTAATCTACAATTTAACGCTTGGTTATATGTGATGAAAAAGTGATTCAACCACACCAAATTCTGAATTCCAAAGGAGTCAAAAACTGAAAGGGTTGTTTTTGCTACTCTGCTTAGCTAAGCTAACGCTTGTTAAAATTGAGCAGGACTAGTTATATTGTTTTACATCATGACGGGATTTGGCTACTGTCTCATTTAGTTCTTTTAGATAACAAACAGAATTACCAACATGCTAGTTCATCAAAAATTTGTATTATTCAGTTACAGCGGGAACTTGGGAGAAAAAAAGTAAATTTTGTTTTAGCTAAGGCTAGCCTTAGCTATTTTACAAGCTAGCTTTCCTGGTATGGCTGTCCTACATTAGCTGTCTGTTACTGCTTTTTTGACAGTTCTTTCAGTATATTGTAGCATTGATAAAAGTTAAATGTTAAGCGAGGAAATAGCAGTTTAGAGCAGGTATAGGTAATGTATAGGAACGGTTAATATCGCAGTGATGATCTATGTAAAGATGTATTGTACAATGTTTGTATTCAGCATGAAGAAAAAACAAAAGAATGATGCCTATTGCACTGAAGTGTACAAGCTCTTCCCACAACAGACATTTTGACACATCACAGTAGGAAAAGCACAGGTGTAAATATTAAAATAAATGATGGCTGAATTCCATTCAGCTGCATCTGTTTCAGGCTCCCGGTATTGTGCGTGCTGACTCACTGTCACACTGTCAACCCGACTGACTGGGACACTTGAAAAGAACGGAGCCATTGTTAATGTTATGTAAGGAAATTGTTAAGGAACACCTGAGTTGTTCTCATTGTGACAAGTTCAAATATCTGCTTTGGACAAAAAGTCACACTGTGAAATAAAAAAAATTTCTGGATAAAATAAGCCCATAATTCTATGATGAATTATCAGTATTTAACGACAATGGAATTAAAAAACCCTGCTCCGGAGTATTTCACTGAAATATGGAGAGAAGACATAAAATCACACTTATAGGACTTGGTCGATGCCGAGCATCACTGCTTAATGTGGTATTGGTTAACGCTCATTGAGATATGTAGGGTAACTGAAACACTTTCATTGAAAATAAACTTCCAATGTTATGTATACTTAATGCCAGCATGATACTATTGCATAGGTCAGTCATTTGGGCTTGTTCATGCCTGAGGGCATCCGTGTGGGAAGTTACCGCTCCACATGGTCTGTCATGGTGTGCCCTTTGTGTTCAAGCTCTATTTGGTTTATTTCTGTAACTTGATGGTGTGGATTCTCTTCATTGTACTGTATCTGGCTGTCTGTGTGCGCGCTTTTGTGAGTGCGTTTGAGCATGCCGGCTTGGGGTGTGTGC
>NC_045739.1:22415640-22430871 GCF_008692095.1 Etheostoma spectabile | reverse complement strand
GGGGGGGGGTTACATGATGTTGCATTCAGCGTGACCAGAACTCTGTGTGTTGTATGTGCTGTTGTGTGCGGAGGAAAGAGGCAGGGAGACACGGCATGGTTCAGGCCAGGAATGTGCGATGTGGGTAAGCCGCACAATAGAGCCGGGCTCCCTGAGGGTGGTCAATGGGACGGGTGTCACCCCCCTGCACCCTCCCCGCTGGGTGATGACCACCACACAACGCTACAGCTGTCAGGTCCTCTTAACCACCGCTGTAAACACACATACATTATGGGAACAAACACACGTGTATGCACATGTACACACCGAGACATACGTGAGAACACAGGCACGCATGTGCTAATGTGTATCTTGTGTCGTAAAAGAAAATTACATGAACACACACAGCCACAAAAACTCTCATATGCACATGTTTTAGACACCTGTGGATACATGTTTGTGCATTTCTATGTAAATATGTAAATATGAGTATCTGAAAAAGCACTCAGAGCAGATTCCAAGATATTTTGCTGTGTCTCTCAACTCATTGACCCCTCACATAGAAAGGATGCCATTACATCTGGAGTTGTGTATGTACGTATGTGCAGACATGGCGCATGGGTGTGCATTCTGTCACATATTACCACGTGTTTACGGGACTCATCTGCTCTCTTGTTCATGTGACCGGCGCTCAGAGCGCCGCTAACATTGCAATCAGCGCTGTGTCCGCTCAACCTTGGACTTAGCTGGTGTGTTAGCAAGAAGGAGTCACACAGGTCACTGAGGGTAAATAAGGGAATGCAGAGATGATAGTTCAGCGGTGTCTTTTGGAACACAAGTTAAAATAGTTTGTGGTTTATTTCCATAAACAACTGCAGCTGTTTCAGTGCAGTTTTCAGTCATTCTGTCCATTTTTTCACCTCAAAGCTTGCGACTGTTTTCAACTTTGTAAAGAATTTGTTGAATTCAGGTTAACTCCCCCCCCCCCCCCCCCCCCCCCCCCCCCCCCCCCCCCCCCACACACACACACACACACCCCACCCAACTTTCTCTCTACCCTGAGGGTTCTGTGTTTTCCCCCCAAGGCTTACAGGAGCCTTAACCAGTTTCATAACAAGTACATACATGAACATAAACACACACAAAGCTGACTTTGTGCACTATTCTGTCAACTGCAGAGACACATGAGGAGGCTGTGTAATTCCATTCAATCTTCACACTTCAAAGTTTGGTTAAACAAGTACGGGTGTTATGCTGTGACTGTGAATGAGAGTCATCATTGACAAAACAGTTTTTTGCCAAACCTTTGCAGGTTGTGTCGTGCCAGTCAGCCTTGTCGTTCAGCTCCCCCTAGTGAGCTCAGTGGAAACTTGCTTTTGAAGTGTAATTTCCAAATGACATGCTCAGATTCTGAGGTTTTGAGTTGATACCTCAATGCATTTTGTTACTATTTTGTCAAAGCTTTTAAAATAAAAGGACGCTGTAATCACATTTTTGTTAACTTACCTTTTTAATGTTTGTCATGTTTGCTCTCTCCTTGCAGGACAGTGAAAATGCAGAGCAGTGTTTCCCACTCACCGCCAACCATAGCTGTTGGGACTGGGTGAGGAGGAGAGAACAAGAAAGCGAAGGAGAGGAGCGAGAGTCAGAGGGAGGGCGAGAGAGAGAAGAAAAGTGCAGACGAAAGAAGGACAAGTAATATTTCAACAGGTAAACAGTTGGCTTTATGAGGAAAAATGACTACTGTTGGCACAAACTTAGGAGCATTTAGCTTCAAAGCATGCACTTTCTATCTCACCGCAGATTTTGGCTTACCTTGATGTTTCCGCTGGATCATTGGCCCTTCCTGTGAGCTGTCGAGCATCTTTTTTCCATAACCCCCTCCCCCCTCCACAACTTCCCAAGTTGAGCCTGCAAGGCAGGGGAGCCACAAGTGTATTTTCATGGCAGCGGCACTCTAGGGCTGCCATGGCAGCTACTGCCGCCGATGCCTCACACCGTATTACCACACTGACGCCGGAGGAAGAGGGACGACGGACCGCCGCCAAGCTGTTTGGGAGCGCCGCCCCGCTGCCACGGATAGAGAGAGAGCGAGAGAGGGGGCGAGAGAGAGAGAGGGAGAGGGAAGGAGAAGGAGAAAGGGTAGGGAAAGCGAGTGGGAACGAGTGTTTGGTGTGCGGGGCCCTGTTCGCCTCACAGGAGAAGCTACGGCTGCACGCCTTGAGTCACACAGGAGAGAAACCCTTCCACTGCTCACAGCCACACTGCCCCAAGGCCTTCAGCTCCAAATACAAACTCTTCAGGTACTGAGAATTAAATCATATCACTCAATTCACATCTCTTTAAATACAGCCTGAGGCATGGTTTCTTTAGCTTTCTTAAAATCCTCAATGAGCAACTTTAGAAAGCCTATACTTTTTACTTTTATTCAACATGTGTGAGACTGAAAAAGTGGTGACTTGAGTAGTGTGACCGCAATATTTTTATTCACTCGACCCAGATTTTTACAAAATGGCAGCCCGCAAAACTACACGGTACACTACCGCGTACACAACACCGTACAACTGACAAAGCGCAGACATTCCTCTGTTTTGGCGGCCGATGAAAGAATTCAGCGAGTGTCGCGTTGAAGATGATATCTTGCGTCACTATGGTGATCATCTGAGAATCACGCCTACACTGAGGGGGTACCTTCTTCAGTGGAAAAGAGAAAAGAAAAGTAGCAAAAGAGTGAGTAAAGCAGAGTTGTACCATACAGTGGAAACATGGCATTAGTGGAGTATTTAGGTGCTCAACAGCCAGAGATTTCCCTTAGATGGTGGAGACCAAAGTCAGAGCTAAAAAAACAGACTCCAAATTAATGAATGATTGCTAATTCTTTAAGAAAATTCTGGATGTGTAAATGAGCAACTGTTAAGTATCAATGATGTGTTTACAACTTTGTGTTTTTCCTCAAGTGGCTAAAAAAAATGAATCAATGCAGGTTTAAGAGACTAATCTTAAACTCATCAACATATCAGGATGTTTAGAATACTGTGAATCACAGGAAGTGGTTCCAAAACACTTTTTGGGTCCTGAATGCAAACCACTATGACTCATTTATGTGGACACAAGTGGTTTGACTAAGAGGAAGTCATGCCTCACATTAGCATGCACACTACTGACAGACCGCATAACCAATGTGATATTAAGACAAGGAATGTGTAACACCCCTACCATTTATATTCTCTCTTTTTCTTGTGTTTCCCAGGCATATGGCCACACACTCTCCACAGAAGACCCATCAGTGTTCGTTCTGTGAGAAAATGTTCCACCGCAAAGACCACCTGAAGAACCACCTGCAGACCCATGACCCTAACAAGGAGGCCTTCAAGTGTGAAGAGTGCGGGAAGCACTACAACACCAAGCTGGGATATAAGCGCCATGTGGCCATGCACTCTGCCACGGCCGGGGATCTCACCTGTAAAGTGTGCATGCAGAGCTACGAGAGCACGCCCGTGCTCTTGGAGCACCTCAAGAGCCACTCCGGGAAGTCTTCGGGCGGCACCAAGGAGAAAAAACACCCGTGCGACCACTGTGACCGCCGTTTCTACACACGGAAGGATGTGCGACGGCACATGGTGGTCCACACGGGCCGAAAGGACTTCTTATGTCAATACTGTGCCCAGCGCTTTGGCAGGAAGGACCATCTGACACGCCACGTGAAGAAGAGCCACTCGCAGGAGCTGCTGAAGATCAAGCCGGAACCTCCCGACATGCTAGGGCTTTTGGCTTCTGGGTCACCCCCTTGCTCTGTGAAGGAGGAGCTCAGCCCCATGATGTGCGGCATGGGTCCTAACAAAGACCCCATGATGGGCAAACCGTTCCCCAGTGGGGCCCCTTTTCCGATGGGCATGTACAACCCCCACCATCTCCAGGCCATGTCTAATTCTGGGGTGGGTCACCCGCACCCGTCCCTGATGCCCAGTCCCTTGTCTGCAGCTATGGGCATGGGCTGTCACATGGAATCCCCTGGTCCTCTTCACCCACACTCCCACCATCACCACCATCACCACCACCATCACCACCACCACCATTCCCCTCCGCTGCCCCAGCACCACCAGCCCCAGGCTCCCCAGCAGCAGCACCAGCCCCAGCAAGCCCCTAAATACCAGCTGGGATCTACCTCATACCTGCTGGACAAGCCCTTGAAAGTGGAGATGGAGAGCTTCCTCATGGATCTGCAGAGTGGCTCTCCAGGCCCGGTTCCCTCTGCAGAGCCACATGCTGCTGCCTCACCCCACAAGGACGGACTGGAGCCCACCTCGGGCCTGGTGGACGAGCTTTGTGGGGACCACCTCCTGTCCAAGAGCCCTGCGGTGATCGCAGAGTCTCTGTGCGCTGCTAACATGGACTTCTCCCACCTGCTGGGCTTCCTGCCCCTCAACCTGCCTCCCTACAGTGCCCCAATGAGCACGGGAGGGCTGGTGATGGGCTACACCTCATCCACGACCCCTTCTTCTTCCTCCTCCTCTTCCTCATCTCTGCACACTGCCGAGCCCCATGCCGCAGCAGTCGCCACAGCACCTCTTACCTCTTTGCAACCTCAACCTCAGGAGCAGCAGAGCTCCAGCGGGGGTCTGGGCCTTGGACCCCTGCACCCCCTCCCACCAGTGTTCAGCTCCAGCCTTAGTACCACCACGCTGCCTCGCTTCCACCAGGCCTTCCAGTGAGAGAGCCAGCCCTCGGCCAAGCCAAGATGGCCTCCATACCAGCCACAGCTCAGTATGGATATTTCGGGTTGGGGTTCTTTTGGAGGGCCTGTTGACGAAGTTGGAGAATTAGTATAAATAAATACACAAATGAACACTTAGAAGCCTTATCTGAAAGTGCACAAAAGCTTTTGATTGAGCCTTAAAAGGAAGTTAGACCCCTTTGAGCAAAAAAGGAAAGGTGTGAAAAGAAGTTGAAGGAGCTTGTATTTGGGCTTTTTGCCCCTCCCATCCCCCCATCCTATAGTTATAACAATGTATTAACCCATCCTTTTCTATTTCCATTTACTTCCCCTTTTATCCCCCTTCCATCCCCTATTAAGTAGTATAGAGGGCAGGATCAGTAGGCCAAAAGGCATGGTACTGCATACTTTAAGTAATAATATAAAAAAAAAAAATCAAAGATAATATTTTAGTGAACATTATCTGTCTTGTTGTGACCCAGAAAAAAAATATAGTTTGAAGTGGATATTTTGTTTTACTTTATTTTTCTTTTCCAAATGTAAGAACATGTGTCTCATCTTGAGTTTTGAACCCCCCCCCACTCTAAACGTCACAATCCGTACAGAGAGCCACTGCGCTCTCTCTCTCTCTCTCTCTTTCTCTCTCTCTCTCTCTCTTTCTCCCATTGAAAGAATGAAGAGACCTAGACATTCACACAGTCAACGATCGAACCTTAACTCTTAAATCCCCCTCTAGACGACTAGAGCCTCAAACTCCCTCTCTGCCTCTAAAGAAGTGCTCTTTAAATAAGATTACAAAAAAACAAACAAGATAGATGTCGCTTTTATTTTCTTTAAACTGTAACCGATGTGCTCCTAGAGCCAGGTCAGTTGTATTGAAAATATCTCACTAAATGAAAAACAGACTCTTATCATACGAATGATAAGAGACCGGTTTGCTGCCGAACACAGAGACCAGTCACACACATGGCCACAGGAAAGGGGAAAAAAAAGAGAAAGAAACCTGGATGAAAGTGTGTGAGTTGGGTTGAAAATGATATAATATCATGCTGGCTTTTTTTTTTTTTTTTTTTTTACTTGTTCCTTAAGAGAAGCACTTTAAAAAAAAAAAAAAAAAAAAACATTTTTCAGAAGAAGGCACTTAACCTTTAGGAACCTTTAGGGAACGTTTTGTCTCCTTTCTCGCGACTCCCAGAGGTTTCCACTGCCTGAGACAGAGACGTTCTCCTCACTCTCCTTCCGTCACCCTTCCGACAGTTATCTTTACAAAATTCCCCAGAGAATTGCATAATGATAATTGCAGCAGTTACGTGGCAGCCCAACATATATATATATATATATATATATATATATATATATATATATATACACATAACACATCTTTAGGCAGTCTTTCAAAAAGATGCATCATCATGGTAATGATGAACCCTGACATATGTGAATGGCAAATAAAAACAAAAGAATTTCAGTGACAGATGAGTATAAAACAAATGTGTTAAAGAATGTTATTGCAGTGTACGAAATATCTCAAAAATGAATATTATTATTGCTTTTATCTCGGTAAGGTGTATTTTTAGGTAGACGTATTAAAACTAAGTGATGATGTTTTTTTGATGTCTGGCAGGTTTACATTTGTGTGTATCTTGCATTTTTGATCAAACAAATGGATGAAGTATTAGCTTTTTCCCTTAAGCTTTCTCTGTCATAACCGATCTTTACCTTTACATGTACTTGAGTTATAGTATAGCGGAATCAGAGCTGTGGAGGGGAAATATCTATAGAAGGCTGTTAGAATTAGGTTGAACTAGATAGATTGTTGGGATGCTGACAATGGATGGCCGACAAAATCTCTTGACCGTAGGTCTTTTATCCAGTGGATTATGTAACCCCTGCGCTGTGGTGAAATCCTAATTTCACTACAAGCTCAGTGGTAAGTGGAAGTCTTGGAGTTTTAGATCCTTTCTAACCATTCACCAACAGCCTATTACAAAACCTGAGCCCAAAGTTAACCCGAAGCTTCAAAGTGAAATCGGTGCTCTTCATCTAACGTTCGGTCTGTGGCATGACTAACAGCAACTGGCGTATCCATGGCAACACACGGAGCTGAACTCCTTCATCATCTGGGATAGTTCATTTTGTACGGAAAATGTTGTTCCAGTCATAGATCACAAGACCTGTTCACTTTTGCCTATAGCCCCGATCGCAGTTTTACCCTCTGAGGACGAAAGACGCACAGGAGCACCCAATAGGTGAACACTTCTACTCAAAAAGCAAAATTACAACATATCATTTCAGACATTTATTTACTATTTTAGTCATATATAACCTAAAGACTTTGGTTAAACTCATTGCAAGCAACCAAAGCTATTTGTGTAACACATCATAATTTAAAGGTGCACTATGAGTTCCTGCATGGTTTCAGTTTGATTTCTTTTTTGTCTCAAATCGTAGGTATCTCTCTTTGATCCGCTAGCTGCCCGCCCCCTGAATACACCGTGAAAAAGCCCGGTTTCAGGAGACAACACAGGGGTCGTAAACGTCAAACAAACACTAGGGGCACAGGCTGAGCACCAAAATACAATGAAGCAGGTTTTTTTACGGGGTATTCAGGGGGCAGGCAGCTAGCGGATCAAGCAGAGAAGCCTACGATTTGAGACAACAATGAAATGGTGAAACCATGCAGGAACTCATAGTGCACCTTTAAGTTTGTTTTCAAAAGAGATTTCAAAAAGCCAACATCAACGTTTCCGTTTCTCTCTTTAGACGTTGCTCCCGGAAAGCTGAGTTTGTTCTGAACATTTTGATATGAAACACATGGGGATCAGTTTTATGGAAACAAGCCTATAAAGGTGAATTGAAGAAGATATGTGAAAAAGCCCAAAGACCTCAGAGGGTTAAATGTTGAATACAAAAAAAAAAAACAACTAAGGACAGAAACCAGGAAAAACATAGATCATGACAACATGAGAATTAAAACACACATCCATATTGCTGCTTTTAGCTACGGTTGCTGACAGACAACAACTGTAGACCACTAGAACATTTACATTTTTTTTTGCAAGATGGACAGCGAGCTGAAAACATGCACAAACGGACCGACAAAGTGTTTCATCATCCCCAGGCCCCCCCCCTCTGTACTCCCCCCCCCCCCTCTCCAGCTGCTTTGTAAGTCAAAGGTAAAGGGTCGTAAGAAAAAAAAAACACCTTCACCGTTCCCAGGCTTGACATTCAAAGCGCAGGGGGACACTGACTGACTGCACAACTCATAGTCATTATTTGTTATGTTTGTTGTCATATGATATATTATTTTTCTGTTGTTTAAAACAGGACCTCGAAAAAACAAACACAACACATCACCTCATTTTTATTTTTTTTATTATTTTTTTTTATTTTTCTTACCAAAACCTGGGGAGAAGAAACTCCATTTTTGCACAATTGCTTGATACAAAATGCGTTAAAAGTGTTATCGGATTATGTTTAAAATAAATACTGTAGGATATGAAACCCCCGACGATGAGCGGCTGATGCCCCCCCCCCCCCCCGTGTTAGATAGGTGAATTGTCTACGTTGGGGAGATAGGAGCAGCTGTGTAAGAGCTCCCCCCCCCCCCACTGACTTTTTAATCCCACTTTATTGCTAAATGGTAGATAACTACCATTAACTAATTTGAAACTGTATAACCTCCGCCCCCCCCCCCCCCCACCCCCCCAAAAGTCATTATTGTGATAATTTAATTATTTTGAATGACTCTGCAAAAATGATCAAAACCTTTTATTGATCCTAAATGATTAGCTGTCGGCACCTTTGTGAGAATTTAAACATGGTAATAGTGTGTATAAAAAAAAAAAAGGCAAGATTAAAATTTGATCTTTATTATGGTTTTTAAACTCTTGGCTTAAGCCAAAAAATTGTAGCAATCAAATTGAGCATTTATACTTTTGTAACAATATCATTCAGCCCTAAAAAAAAGAAGAAAAATTAAAGAATTGAAAGAAAAGCTTTTGGCATGTATTAAGTTTGTCCTCCCTGGGTTTCTGTGAGGTAATCTGAATTCTAGCACTTTCAACCTTTAAAAAAAAAAAAAAAAAAAATGAAAAAAAGGAGTATTTTTTTTTCTTTTAAAATTTCAGCTTATATGTTCATATGTTTTTCATTTTGTATTGATCCTGTATATGTATGTGCCATTAGTTTGATGTGTAGACTTTATCAAGCTTTGTGTATTTCTCTTCTCCAAAAGAATAACAGTATTTTTGATAGACTTTTCACTAATATCCTTCTGAATAAGAGCCCCCCCCCTGTCCCTTTTTTTCTTCTTCTTCTTCTCTTCTTCTTCTTCGCTTTTGGGTAAACCAGCTTTCTTCTCTCTCTCTCTTTCTCTCTCTTCTCTCATCTCTCTCTACATCTCTCTCTCTCTCTCTCTCTCTCTCTCTCTCTCTCTCTCTCTCTCATAAATTTATCGAATCCAACTCTATAGCCAAGCGCTGGAAGAGAACAGCAACAACGTATCGGTTATTCTGAGGCGGTGAGAAATGAGACGGTTGTCAGTAAAGTGTCAAAAAGCTGCGACCTGACCACAACCTGCCATTGAAAAAAAATGCCGTTGCGACAGAGACCCGTCTGCACGCCATTTTTAGACCACGTAACTGAAGAAAAGACAAAAATGTGAAGTCAGTGACCCCAAAACTTAGCACTTAGAAGCTCACAGCCATGGTCACTGAGGTGGAACAACATGCCGATAGTGACTCTTATGAATTAAGAGTGTCCCAAAAAATGACTTGTGTTCCCATTAAAAATCTGCAGATATGGCTAAATTAATGTTACTAGAGATAAACTCATCACGTAGTTGAAAAGGAGTATTATCTTACATAATTGAAGACAGAAGTGAAGAACGTGGACCTATCGGACCACCTGCGCTCATATGGGAGACTGTTTTTATAGAGGTGCTTCACCCGGGACGGGGTCAGTTGGTCTTCATAGTGGGATCATTCCGGGGATGATGGGCCCCCGTCTCTGGACCCCTTCACACCGATCGGTACGGAAGCACATTTCTGCCAAGAGAAAAATTCAAAGAGAAAAAAAATAACACAAAAAGTTGAGCAAGATAAAAACAAAACTACCCTCAATTACTTAAACATTTGATTTGCGAAGTCTAAATGATTCTGTGCTAAATCCAAAAGATGACTTACATAGTCACAATTATTGCCTATAAGTCAACGTTATGAGATTTTATGTCAACATTATGTGATGCTAAGTCAGAATTGGACTCAGGCTACCTGGACATTGCTACAATTTGGTTTAAAAACAAATGTATTTTGCTACGTTTACACCTCCCCCCCCCCCCCCCCCCCCCCCCCCCCCCCCCCCCCCCCCCCCCCCCGCTCTGGCGTTCCCGCGCCCCTAAATCGGAGAAATTTGAAAACACTTCCCACCCGGGGTTGTGTCGCAGTCTCAACGGACGCCAACGATTCGCCGCGTGATCGGGTCATGACGTCTCGTTCTTCTTGGGAACCGGAGGGTCGCTGGTTCAAGTCCCCATACGGACCAAAGTATGGTGGTGGACTGGTAGCTGGAGAGGTGCCAGTTCACCCTCTGGGCACTGCCAAGGTGCTGTTGAGCAAGGCACCGAACCCCCGACTGGGGAGCCTTTCCATGGGTAGCCCCCCCCCCCACTCTGATATCTCTCCATTAGTGTATAGGTACTGAGCGTGTGTGTGTAATTTCTGCCTGTGTGTGTAATGATAGCAGAGTGAAAACATTGTAATTTCCCCTGCGGGATTAATAAAGTATAAATTATTATTATTAACATTACCATGGCAACTACCAGCAGTGGGCGGAGTATACATGCTGCCAGTGTATGAGAATGTTGAGATATTTTGGTTTGGGCGTGTTTAGGATCGCTTTCAGCTCAAAATGTCACTTAAAAACCAAAACGTAGCAATACAAATATAGACTAACTCTCTATTAATTCCCATGTCTGACAAAGTCCAAATTAAGCGTTTTAAATTTTGAGAAAGTATCACAATTTATACTGAGTAAGTGGACCTTTTTAATATCTTCATAATTTTGAGTTTCAGCTAATAAATACAGAATTATTACAAAAGTGCAATTTACAAATCACTTCATTATGACTTACTATATGATAATTCTGACTGGCATTTTTTTTTTTTTTACTTACCATTAGTATTTTTGAATAGGTTTTCTATCTCTTTTTTTTCTTTTCTCTGGCAGAGATGCCAACACAAAATGGTGATTCCAAAACGAGAGCGACTATGAAGCACATGATATAAAATGATATAAAATGATATAAAATGATATAAATGTTCCCTCCGCTGACGTTGGCGTTGTTCTGTTCCCCGGCTTGGCTGGAGCTCCATTACCTCGACCTGCACCTACTAGGGATGCACTTATCCTCACCCTTTCCTCTTTTTACTACTAGGTGCAGAACACAAACATTGTAAGGGAATTTGTTCATCAGTTTAACTGACTTGATTTTAATAATGCTCTTTTCTTTCTCTCCCTCTCTTTTTTGTTTTGCTTTTAGCAAGAAACCGGGTGCTGTCTGATGCAGGCAGCACCCACGCGTAGTTTTATATATTTCTAGCTTAATGTAAGTCTCGCATTCCAACCTCTTTTGTGTATCTCGTTTTAGTGCCATTTTTATTTTTTATCACTTGCTATATAACAGCCACCTCTGGAATGGAAAAAGGGTGAGGACAAAAAAGGCGAAACGAAAATAGAATATTTGCGTTCACTTACACTATTTTATATAGCATGGAGTTTACCAACTACAGGGAGAATTATATAAATGATGTGCTTCGGAGAAAAGAAAGAAAAACGAGAAGTCTCTCTTTTTTTGTTACATATCTCACATGCAATCAGTTGCTGAAATGTAGAAGTGACAGATTTGTATATTGGTTGATCCAAAGAGATGATGAACACAACAACAGAACTATTGACTTATTGTACAGTACAGTGTATCTTGGAGTTGTCATGTGTTATGTTGAAATGATTAAAAAGACAAACCAGCGGTTTCATACCCTCTTTGCGGTCTGTTTCTCCTTTCTTCTCAGGTTTTGTTGAAAGCGCTTTTCCAGTCTTAACGACTACTCAAGGCGCTTTGACATGGTACAGGAACCCTTCACCATTCACACGCATTCACACACCGTGGCCGAGGCTGCCGTACAAGGTGCCACCTGCTCATCAGATACACACTCACACACATTTACAGTCTGGGGGGAAACTCGGGGTTCAGTGTCTTGCCCAAGGACACTTCTACATGGGACCAGGGCCAGGGATCGAACCACCAACCTTTCGATTGGCGGGCGACCGCTGAGCCACAACCGCACCCTGAACAACAATCCACTCCAAAACAACGGTATCAAAAATCATAACTTAAAAACACATTAGCTTTACCTTAGCTGAAAGAGAAACCCCTACCACTGTACATATATTATACACACACACACACACACACACACACACACACACATTCATGTTAATCTGGGCCGGATGGAAGAAAATGAATAGATTTTATTTAATATATATATCCAATTAAAAAATATCAGTCATGCATATTTCCTTAAATAATTATACACCATATTAATCAATGGCTTTAGTGATTCCAAACATTTGAAATCTAGTTTTTTATTTTATTAGGCAATACATTTTCTATTGAAAACGCTTTGTGCTGATGTCGGCTACAGCAGGTACAGTGGCTTGAAAAAGTTTACACCCCCATGCTAAAGTTGATTAAAAAGAGAAATAAAAAAAACTCTTTTTGGAAATTGATCTTACTGCCTTAATTCAAAAAATGTAGGAAAATCCAAACTTTTAAGGACACCAATTTTCTTTACAAATTAATAATATATTGTAAATAAATAAATGTTCTTCCTTAAAATGTGGAGGCATAAGTATACACACCCCTATGTTGATTCCCATAGAGGCAGGCAGATTTTTATTTCTAAAGATCAGTTATTTCATGGATCAGGATACTATGCATCCTGATAAAGTTCCCTTGGCCCAGGATTTCTGAGTCTTAAATTCCGCAAATCTGCCAATTTCCGCTTTGAGCGTTGCACAATTGCAGTTTGAAAAACCCAAAAGGAATCAAAAGCTGGATTTGAGTTTGCCCTAAGGGGAACATGAATGTACAAAGCACCATGGCAATCTATTAAATATTAGTCAATGACTCATGACCTCAGCATAATCCTGGCTATAGCCCTGCTTAGACGTTAGTTATATCAATCATTTGTGTTTTTAAAACACTGATCAACCTGTCTTTTTTAATATATAATTTTTTTTTAATCCAAAACTGGTATAGAGACTATTTGGGGGGGGGGCTATATGTGCTGGTAGGAGTAGTCATTTTCTTCCACCCATCACATTCAGTTGACATTTCTGTTGTTGTGAGGACTCTGGCCAACTGCCTAAAAATGCCAGAAGGGTTTGAGCAGACTCCGCAGCTGAAATCAGTGTTTTCCCATGTATATGCAATTTCACATCTTTTTGGACCATTATTATCACCATATTTGTGTCTAAAAGGCTGAAAAGCTAGAGCAGATCATAAATAAATAACACTCAAAAAGTCTAAAGACAAAACTTTCTAAAGAAATCCAATGGGGGGCCAACTACAATCATTAAATCTGACCTAAAAGTAATTTAGTTAGTGTTGATGCTCACATTGATTTTACATTTATTCGGCTTAGGTGCTGCCCAAAATGGCTTGGGTGCTGCACATAATGGTAGGGAAAACCCTGGAAGCATTACTATTATTCTCATTCTCCTTCTATAGGAATTCACCACATGACAGAAAACCTGTAGTGACTGAGTAGTCAAATGTGTACTATACTTTGTGTCATCTACAGATTATCATGAGTAAATTACCAAATCTATAATTCATCTTTAGATTGTTTTATTTAAATAAAATGTAGAAATGTAATTTCAAGTGAAGCGCCTTACAGCCTGCGTCACAGAGTGTGTGTGACGCTCACATTAGACCAGGGTCTGGATTATGTCTCAGAGCTCCGTACCAGTGCGCCTGCATGCATAGCTGAGTGTCATGACGACCCTAATTATAGTAGTATGGAGCTAACCTGTACTTACATCCGCTGAGCTGACTCTCATACGTCCACTTACGGGATGCCAACTGTGCCATAACTCAGGAATAGAAACTCTTTTGGTTTTTGTATAATTTTCTTAAAGGAGGAACCTGGAGAGCTCGTCAAGAAGGATTTGAGAGGACCGAGACACCATAACGCTTTGGAGACACAGAGGGACAAACCAGGAATTAAAACACTTGACAGGGAGGGAGGGAGGAACACACACACACACACACACACACACACACACAATACTAGAAATGTTTCGCAATTGAATCCTAAATTTTGAAAGATTTTTTGTTTTTATGGCCTATAATTGATAGGATAGTTTGAAGACAGGAAAGGCAAGGGGGGGGCGACATGCAGCAAAGGGCCATGGGCCCATTCTACTGGGTGAGCTAGACATCGTCCCGGGGCGGGCTGGAGGGAGCAAGCGGTCAACAAATAAACTGCAGGTCCCGGGATTTAGCCACGACTAACCAGAAGGATGGAGTCAACAGATTAAGTTCTATGGTTTGTTAATCCCCAGTGGGGAAATTACAATTTACATGATTTGGGGGTTGTAACACAATAACTAAATCATAATATTAATCCCCCAGTGAGTTTGGGAACTAATCTGGCCTGGATGATATACTGTAAAAGGGGTTGTGCTGTGTTAATCTGACTCACCCAGCCACTACGTCCCTTCCCGTCTGAAGACGGCTCCTCGCATCGGGGACCACGCCGTCGGAAGCGACCACCGCTCCGGTTCCACTGCTCCGCGTGCTCCCTCGCCGGGCCAGCCCCACTCTCCTTTGTTTTTGTAGGTCAGGTTTTTAAAAGGTGTATTTCCAAAAGTTGTATTGTGAGGAAACAAAATGAGTCCTTTAGCGTCTTCGTCTCTCGTTACATCAGCCTCTCAGAACAGTCCTGAAAAGTTATGATTCGCCTTCATTTCTGAATATTTTCTGTAATTCAGGAAACACGTAATCCACCAAAGACCACGCGGTGATGGGTTATTTTTAATTCTTACCACACAACACTGCGTTCCT
Organism: Etheostoma spectabile; assembly: GCF_008692095.1. Lineage (NCBI taxonomy): Eukaryota > Metazoa > Chordata > Actinopteri > Perciformes > Percidae > Etheostoma > Etheostoma spectabile. The sequence goes on along the minus strand of NC_045739.1, from coordinate 22,416,049 downwards.
GTGAAAGGCACAGAATAGTCAATACATGGACTTATCGCACGATTTATGGAAATGAGCTCGGTAGCTTTTGGTGACGTAATTTATTACAACTGACAATTAGTAGTTGTGGTGGTTCTCACACCACCATCTTCTGCCTGCGCCGTCGTTGGGGTCTTTGCTATTTACCCATAACTGGGACAGTGGTTGCCGGGCATCAGGGCCTTTCTACTCACCAGTGGGCCTGTGTCCCACTGCTGCTCCAAATCCTGTACAACTTAGCCTGGAAGCACAAGGGACCAGTTACCATGTGTGCCACGGGGAGGCGTGTAGGAAGCTAAAGTAGCATGTACTAACTACAAGCACTACTACTACTCCACTACTGCATCTCTCACACACTCTCTCTCTCTCTCTCTTTTACACACACACACAC
>NC_045739.1:22402148-22415630 GCF_008692095.1 Etheostoma spectabile | reverse complement strand
ACACACACACACACACACACACACTTGGAGGCAAGAGGCATCATCGCTGTGCAAGTACTCCATTCTGAGAATGAACTGTCTGCATGCGTAAAAGTGAAGAATACTTCATCATTTTCCATACTCAACATGTCATCATTTTATTGTTTTGTCATTGTACATTTCAGAAATTGGACATTCTGTAAAAGAAACAAAGAGAAAAGTAGCAGAACCAAGTTCCTTTTGGGTCATCATGAGCGTCATGCTTTTTGGCTAAAACGATGACAGGGTCATTACAGAGAGCGCCACAATACAGCGAAACGCAACAATTACAAAGCAGTTTTTTTTTTTTTTTTAATGTACATTGTAAACCCCTTCGATCATACTGTACAGAGGCACGCATGACCCGGGGCCTTTCTTTAAAAGTCTATGTGTAAAAAATCTCCTCTGGCATGTGCACTTCCAACAGCAGGAGAGGAGTAACTGTCTGCCTTTACATAAGACAGCAGCCAAGTGTCAGTATCTCTGACGTAATACAGAGGGCAGAGGGTGGTACAGTAAATATGGTACCCCAGTGGAAATAAATAAAAGAGCGATGGTCAATACATGAGAACACTCATTTGAAGTGAGGAAACATCTGGGGCTTTACTGAGCAGTCACATCCAGTAGCAAGTGGCAGGGGGGGTGGAACTTAATTTTTGCTCGTCTCGCTCTCTTAAAACAGCTCTTTCGTAGTTTAACGTGATGGGCTGGCTTGATTATGAAGGCAGAAGAGGGCGCAGAAAGATGATGTTTAACCCCTGGAGAATCAGGGTCCATCTTAACTAAAACCAGTTTGATGGTGAAGACTGCGATTGACTACAATGCCATATTCACCCAAAGGGCTCAGAGTGCAGAGTGGTGGTTAAGTTATTTGTTTAGGAGCATGTAGCCTACTCTATGTCGACATTTAATTTCCGGGATTGTTAAGGTGCCGTGGGAAATTCAGCCAGATGTCCCTAATTGATGTGCGCCACTGCTTTCTTTGTGTTGGCGTTCTAACTTCCGGTGGATTCATGAGGACTATGGTTAACTGGTCCTCAGGTCTCTGCAGGGTAAATCCAGACAGCTAGCGAGACTAACTGTCCAATCTGACATTTCTGCACGATTAAAACAACCTTTGAGCATACACGTTCCACCAAAACAGGTTCCTTCCCAGCGGCACCACGGCGCCGTCCGGCGCTCAGCACCGTCCAAGAAGATTGAGATTGGTTTCAAGAAATAGCAATAAAACAGAGCATGGACTCTCCTATCCCGTAATGCTGTGTGGACAAGCCAGACCCTCCTCCGCAGCGCTGTGGAGGAAGGTCCGGAAACTTAGAAGCTTGTGATGCTTAAAGACAATGCATCTTCTCTGCTTGCTGGAATTTAGAATATTCTCATAGGACTAAACTCTGGGCCCGAATCTCCACCATGAACTAGACTGCAATTATACACCAGTGTTTTTCTGGACTCTCTGTCAGAGAACATGAACCGTTCTGTGACTGAGACATAGAATAGGGTTAGAATGACTGCATGTGTTGTCTTCGGGTCAAATTGGACCCGTTTTCTAAATGTCTCTATCAGAAATATGGGTGTCCTTGATACTACCTAATTGTAATTACCCAAAAATAACGCGCATAATTCCCAACAACACGCATCGCAAGTACGACAAAAGATCAGATCTCTACTTTCATTGAATATTGTTCAATTTTTTACCATGTGAAAAAAAATAAAAAATCGAAACAGTATCCTGACTGAACGTTGACAGATACCCTTCTGTGATTATCATACCTTTATTAGTCTGAATAATCAATAATTCTTTTTTTTATCTCCAGGATTAGGTATGATTTGCTATAAGTAAGGTTTATTGACCATGAATTCCAGATATAAGTGTAAAACTAGTAATGAGTTGCTGTTAATGGTGTTCATACATGGTAGTGAAAGGAAGTGTAAAATGGGAAGGGGCCAAAAACACTGAAAAAAAAAGCCAAAAGAAAATGAAAAAAGAAAAAAGAAAAAGTGGAAAATGTTCAGTTTTGATCCGGGAGGACGACAAGTGCGTGGTCCAATGGAAGACAACATCAGGGTTAAAAAGGAATATTCTGTCATTTTGGGAAATACGCTCATTCCCTTTCTTGCCGTTTCTTGTCCACTAAACATGAAGCTACCTCCAGCAGTTTGTTTAGCTTAGCATCAAGATGAGAAACCGTGTTAAAAAAATAAATAAAAATAGCCTGGCCAGATTTTTTTCTGCCTTTGGATAGGCCGAGTCTATTTGTTTCCATGCGCTTGGCTGGAGGTTGTCGATCTTATTTTAACTCTTGGCAAGAACGCCCATAAGTGTATTTCACAAAATGTCAAACGATTCCTGTAATGAGAGGATTACAGTTCAATTTGATTAATATAATTTATATTGTGTAATTTAGCTAAAGTAATTTACATTGTCTATGGGAAGCCCTTAGCTCGAGATGTTTGTCAAACTACCCAGCCACCAACCTGGCTGCAATTTTAAAGGTTATCAGCTGAAAAATACCATTTAGAAAAGTAAGACCACATGTCCGTCGCCCCCAAAAAAATGTCATTTGAAAAGTGAGAAAAGTGAAGGGGGGGGAAAAACACGAGCTGTAATTCAATAATACATTATATCTATGCAGATCTATTAAGAATACTGGATTACATTTCAATGCTCTGCACCCATCGACACCCAAGCAATGTCAAAATGATTTCTCTCCCCCTCGGTAGAAGAAACACACAGAGGGGATCCCGCTGGCATTCAAAGTGTTTTCATATTTTACATAAAAATTTATCATACATCAGATTCAAACGTGAAGAACTGAGGCATCATTTCTCAACATAACCGGTCGTTAGAAATAACCATCACAAACAGCAATTTTTGCACTCTTTCCATTACTGCATAGTTCAGCAGGCGTCCTGCACTGCTAAGGCTACACCGACGGCATCAATCAGCGGAAACATTTATACTTTTTTTGTAAGTCTCTACTGGAAAAGCTTCAAACACGGGTGTTGCGAACTTCCAAATACGAAAGGTTGTCATTTTAGTGTCGACTATAGCTTTCTTATTTCTCCAACTCCAGTGGCTCCACCCAACAGCCCCCTGCTTCAGGGCATCAGGTTCATTGTCCCATTCAGAGCGGATCTGTGTCATTTAGGGCAAATGGACCAATAGTTTGACGTTTATAAAAGACTCATCGTTTTGGAAGGAGACGCTAACTGTCTTGCTGACTGATGTTAACATGGTCACACCAGGACATGGAAACTAGAGTAAAAATAAAACATTTAATTTATCCTTTCTTGTGTTTCAATGTAGAACTGGCCAGCATGATTTCCATCCATATCAGTTCAACACAACAAAGTCAACAGTAGAACTACAGTTGAGACCCCCCCCCCCTCCCCCGATCTCAACAGGTCTCTGAAATGAAACCAAAGTGACATTTGAAAAACAAAAAACAAAACAGAGACATTGGAAAGAGGAAAGACAAACTGTATGTAAGAATATCAGATGAAGTAGCTTCGCAGAAGATAATTGAAGAACATTAGGTCAGACAAAATGAAAATAAAAACCTGGATAAGTTAGACTCAGAACAAATGAACAAGACAAAAACAAAAATGTGCAGAAACAGTCGCTGGACAAGCTTTGGCCCACTGTGTTGTGTGCAAGGTGAAGACAGCAGGAGACATTATCTGTCCCATCAGAGGAGAAGTCCCTCTGAGTCTCTGTTATGGAAAAAGGAGGGAGGATAGAAGCGAGAGAGAGAGAGAGAGAGAGAGACTGACTGGGTTTAGCTCTGCCATCTTGCTGTTCTTTCCCATGAGGCCAGTGGGCGGGGCTGTTGCACAATAAAAAGAACCCCTCTTGATCCCCTACACACAAGTCAGTGCTTGTTTGACATGAAGAATTAAAAAATATTTACATAAAAAAAAAAAATGAATGGAACAAAAATAAAAATAAGTAACTAACCCAAAAAAAAAACCAAAGACAACAGCAGCGACAGCTCAGTCGATCTTGACTGCAGCGTAGATTTTCCTGATGAACATGTAGGCCGCGTAGAAGCCGATCGTGCCCGTGAGCAGCCAGAACGACAGGACCATCAGGGCCGTGTACCCGAAATACAACAGGGAGGGGATGAACTCCACAATGTCCAACTGGGGAGACATGAAGACAAGAGGAATCCATTTCAATGCGCTGTTCATTTGCCATCTTATTTTGGTTTTTTACTGTTCACTTTCTATTAAGTTGGCGGACTTGCAAGAGATTTAAAAAAAATTAAATCAGCAGAGGAAGAGCTATTCTGACTTTAAGGACATGGATTACATTACATTGCCGACGTCATCAAGCCATAAAAAAAAATATATATATATATATATATATATATATATATATTTATATTATGTGTGTTTGTGTGTGTGTGTGGTGTGTGTGGGTTTATATAATATTATATATATATATATATATATATATATATATAATATATATATATATATATATAATATATATATATTATAATTATTATATATACACACACACATAATATATATTATATATATATATATATATATATTATGGCATGCCGTTTAGAAATAATATATATATAGAGTCTTATCCTGAACTATATGGTATCGTAAGCTATGATTGACTGAATATATGGAATGAAAGTCTGAATATATTGCATGAATCTATGAGAAGTCTGGAATCTAATATTGAATGAATCTGAATAGGCAGATCGAATTTGAGCTGACGGCATACGGCGCTGGCGACGATCTTGTGTTGTGGCTGATTAATCATGATGTAACAAATGTGGACGCTATGAGTAATCGGCTAGGAATCTAGTGTCAGCTATTTTGAGCAATAAGAGATTATTAACACCTCTGGCAAATGCATTTACGGGCCAAATACTGGTAACCGTATCCAGTGCCCAACACCATTACTGTCCAGTTGAATGATACTTCTGCCGACATCTCCCAAAGAACTCATAATTCCTTCACGAATGATGCATAATGTTCTTGTTGGCAACGTTTGTTGAACAGGATTGCTTCTAAGACACTAAGAATGTCCGCAATAATGGAAATATGATCCTCAAGGTTGACTCTTCTAATTTCCAAACTGTTTTGTGTCTTTGGAGTATGACCAGTTGTTCAAAAAAAAAAAAACCCTGCAGTTTTCAACACATTATTGGACTATTTCAGCCGATGCCATTTTGTAAATCCAGTGAATTCAGAAAGTTATCGCCTTTGGTGACATTTCTGTCAATGTTTCCACCTTTCATTTCCAAGATTCAGACTTCATTTCCATAATGTCCAGACTTCTTCCATATATTCATACTTTAATTCCATAGATTCAGCCTTTCATTCCATATATTCAGACTTCCATTCCATATATTCCACGTTCTTCCATAATATTCAGACGTTTCATTCAATCTATTCAGACTTCGTCCATATATTTCAACTTCCTTCCATATATTTTCAGACGTTCATCCATATATCAGACTTTTCATTCAATATAAATTCAGACGTTCATATCCAGATATTCTACTTTCATTCCTATTTCAGATGGATAAAACTTTCATATATATATATTTATGTTCCTAACCGGCCATGCCATAAGATATATATAGATATATATATCTATTATAAAATATATATATTTTTTGTCCATTACCGTATGTACCATAGATGAGGTCTAAAGGGGGCGCTAGCAATGTTGCCACATCTTCAAGTTTCCTAGCAGGTTCCTCGATAGAGTCCCCCCCCCCCAGTTAAGTTCGTTAAGGTTAATTAAGCAAAAAAAAAAGGCATATTTCCCCTTTTATTTTCAGAAAACACCATATCCTTATATGATGTCCTGCACATCAGACTTTGGGCCTTTTCCCTTTGTAAACCTATAACATGCACAAAAAAAGATTTAAAACACAATAAAGGAAAGGGGAAAAAGCATAATATGAGCACTTTAATGTTTGATTTGGTTTGGGTAACCAAATCTGTACTTTTTTTGGGGGTCTGAATGAATTACGCCGGTACTACCAAAGACTGATTTACGTTAAATGAAAAGGTGCCAAATTACGGTACCCGAGAGCACTAAGGGCAAGCTTCTCTGTCCTTCATGTTGACAAGAGAGAGTGTTAGCACGCATGCATTAGCGAGCTGCGTCACTAATGGCTTTCACATCTTATGTGGCCATTGAAGCGAGACCCCACACCAATCAAAAATGTGGTTTTCTTCGTGTTACTTCAGTTGGATGTTTGAGCTTCACCGTGCAGCGTGATGCGTGTGCAGAGATTGACACTAGAAGGCTGTCGCATCCGTCTCAACACGCTTACAACCAGGATTTTGTGGAATTCGATTAACAGAACGCAACTTACACACGTGTGAAAGGGAGACGTCAAGCCTCCAGTGCACTTACACTGAGGATGGACATTTTAGCCAAACAGGAGACATCCTTCAGTTAAAGATTCATAGGTTCAGGAGATTTTGAATAACGGACGACAAATTGATTAAGATTCCCAACAAGGTGATAAACCATTATCAGTCTTGAAATGTATTTAGGGCATCTTTAATCCCCATCGTGAGCACAAGTCGCACGTAACCCTAATTCTCACAGTGAATCCTTGATTTATTTTTTCTTCAATTTCATTATTTACTAGTGCGGTCAGTTAAATTAAAATTGTCCAATTAAAACCCATTGATTTCTTCAGCTGCCATCTTCTTGGCTGCAGTGGAATCAAAGAAGAGCTGGTTGACTCAGGGCCTTTACCTTGTTGATAAAGTAGAAGACGGCGTAAATGAGGACATAGAATGCCGAGCCTCCTGAAACCAGAAAGGTTCGCCACCACCACCGGTAGTCCTGGCCGAAGGGAGAAACAAAAAAAACAAACAGATGATGCAGATATGGATGAGGAAGAAGCAGTAGGTATGTTTACAGCCCCCACACACACCCACAGAAAATGGCAAGTTCTACTTTCTAACAATACAGAGAGAGCACATGTAAGTCCCGCCCCCATCGGAAGGGGAAAAGAACTCCTCCTCTCCATTGACTTGTATTGCGTGAAGGTGCCTCCTCGTCTAATTTGTCTGCTAGCAAACAACAGAAACATGTCTAATAACGGAAAAAAAACATAACCGGAGTTTTTATAAGCTTTTCACCAGAGAAACTGACCTTTTATGAAGACAAAAGTAGATACAGATGTGAGGAATCAGCAGAAGGAATAGAGACTGTGGGATCCTAAGACGCTAAGCTAACGTTATGTACGACATTACGTATGGTAGCTTAACTTACTGACATATAGTTAGGCTAAAACTGCCGTTTGGATATTCGACTTGGTGACAAAATGCTGCAAATGTCAGAGGCAACGTTAGCTTAGCGTCAGGCTCCCACAGCCTTCCCATTCTCTCTGCTTCTTCCTCCCGCCTCTGTTCACTCGTGTCTTTGTAAAAGCTCAGCTTTTTGGGTCCGCAACTTATTAACTAACTAAACTTTAAAACTTAAGTCATGGGTTATTACTCTTGTTGGTAGCGAATATCGCCACACAGCAGCTTTTAGGCATTTTTCTGTTGTGGCTAGCAGATGAAACTGACGAGGAGGCCCCTCAATACACGTAAAAGGGAGAGTGGCAAAAGCTTTCAGAGTATGACGCGACGCGCTCTGTCTCTATATGTTGTGGGTAATAAATTATTTATCAATGCTTTATAAAAGCAGTGAAATGCAACACTTGTGTGTATTCACACCTAGCCTAAATGAACTTACCTCTGCACAGAGCTGGAAATAAACCATTACAATGCTGATCTGAGAGCAGGAGACCACCAAGATGATGAAGACCAGAAACAGGAAGCCAAAGAGATAATAGAACTGATTCTCCCAGATGGCCTGTAGGCGGCGCCCACCGCACACACACCACACACACACACACACCACACACACACACACACACACCACACACACACACACACACACACACACAAAAACACCACCAACAAAACACACACACACACACACACACACAACATTTACTTATCTAATAGCACTTTTAGACAATTTCAGGAAATTTCAATGTGTATTAAGTTACAGGCAGATACGAAAACACACACACATGTGTGATATACAAATAAAGCTGCCTTGCCTTGAATCAATCACTACGCATTCAGAGCAGGGCAGTTGTACTCACACTGAAGATGAAGAAGAGCTCGATGAACATGGCACCGAATGGCAGGATCCCGGCCATCAGGATTCTGGTGGAGAGAAAATGAAACATGCCTCAACTCAACATGCTAAACCCAAACCCTACAGAACATCAGCCATCCCGGAGAAATGGCTGCAGATTAAAAGCAGATTGTTTGATTGGTTTAAGACTCACCCTACAAACTTGTTCATGTACCAGCGCTGTTCTGGGACCTGCCGAGGGATCTGGTTGGTGCGCACCGGGTTATCGTATGGCTGTTTGCGGAAGCCAAAGTAGTAGCCCAAGTAGACCAAGGGCATGGAGATACCGAACCACATGCACAGCAGGGCCAGCATTGTGGTGAAAGGAACCTAGAGTGGTGAGAGAAGACAGCAGGGACACGAGATAAAAGGAAGAGGTTTAACAATCCATGTGACTGCATTTGTAACTGGAATATCTTTTTATATTTCTTTCTCAAAAGTTACATAGTCTCACTTGAAGATGTTAAAAGAGATTTAGGGCCAATTTTTCCTTTAAACAAAGTCTTACAAGTGATTTGTAACAACTGTTATATTAACGCCACTATTACAATAAATCCCTCTAGCTGGCTTGGTCCCTAATTTCCTATGAATGTTCACTGAATGCATACACTTTAGATGAGGTGATTCTGTGTCATGATACTCACTGCCCCGGAGGAGTGTTCTCCCCAGATGAAACAGTTGAGGATAAAGCAGATTCCAAAAACAACGGCGGGATACAAAGTTGCCGTCTACAGGAGAGACAAAACAAACAACCCAAGTCTCTCTGCTTACTGCAACACTTCATTCATTTAATTTCTTCATTTTAAACCCAGGGCCCACTGAGGGAGACTAGGATTCATAACGGGCTGAGCGCACAGCATACAGTTCAACAATATTTAATAACAATCCATTTAAATTACAACAGATAAGAAGTTTGAACAACAAAAAAACAGACAAGATGCATATTATCCAGGCCTTAAAGGACAATCCTGGTGCAAAATGAACCTAGGGGTTAATAACAGGTGTGTACCAAACAGGCATGACCAGTCGAGTGACGAACGCTGTGCAACCAGTAACATGGCTCAAACACACCTTTTTTTCAAGATGGCGTCCGCATATATAAACATGAACGCTATAGTCTTTATATTCTATCTTTTTAATAAACTGTCTGTATACTTTAAAAGTTCTCAATGCTTGGGTTTACATGTAGGGACCCTCATTATGCTACCGTTGAAGTGTGGTGCTATTTTGTGCATGATAGTGGTATAAAATAGTGATTTACCCTATGCCCTGTAAGCTAGCCTTAGCAGTTAACCACTGGTTTGCAGTAGCTTGTTTCAAGGTAGAGACACATTTGTTTAGCATGAAAAAAGATTCCAGAGAACGATCGATGTGTGATGTTAAGTTGCATCAATGTTATGAACCCCTAGGTTGATTTTGCGGCGGAATTGTCCTTTAAAATTGAAAGATGGGGGAGAGACCAATTTTCTCAATTAAATCTTTATTTATACATAAAAAGTTGGTAGCCTTGGTTGCAGAACTCAAAACAAAAACAAAAATGTATATAGCATTTAAAAACAAGCAAATATACTAACGCAGGAGTGATGAGAGCTTTAGTTTATTATTGACTTACACAAAATGCTCCTTTCCTCCACCGATGGCCCTTCAGTGTACGGTAAAGTCTGCCAGCAAAGTAGCCACCAAATACACTGGAAAAAGCAGTGTAAAATCAAGATTTGAAAATAGCTGAATTTCTGAGTCTTTGGGACTCTCTCATGAGGATTAGAAGGATGAATATGGCTCTTACCCCATGAACATGAAGAGGAAGCAAGCAGTGGTCATCAAGGCTCCTCTACTGGATGGAGACAGCATGCCCAACATGGCAACAACTAGGACAGACACACAGGAGCGTGCCGTGGTTAGAACGTGTCATGGATTCCAATGACAATCGCGCATTTTGTTACACAAATTTAAGTCACATGTGTATTTCAAGTTTTCCGCAGTAACCTAACTTTAGAGATCCCATGTAAATAAGAAACACTGCTGGAACTCTTACATGGCTGGGCCAGTGAATTTTTTGGGGGGTCTCCTCTGGTTGCCTGGCAACCTCACTGGGATGAAAAGACTCCAGGAAGGGTTAGGGTTAACCCGGCCAAGAAATTGGGACGCAGCTTATTTTTTTTAATTCATCTTATTTATTTAAAATACTTAGTTTAAGTTATAAAATAAACATCCTCAATGGGATTTTAGACTGTCACACATTGTGATACTCTCTAGAACAATTCTCTATGCTCGATTTTGATAAGTTAATATTCAAGATATATATATATATATATATATATATATATATATATATATATATATCTTGAATATTAACTTATCAAAATCGAGCATAGAGAATTGTTCTAGAGAGTATCACGATTCACCTCTATGTAAGATAACGTAAATGTGAGCCCTAGCACCATGGGAACACTCTGTTGACCCGATTTTACCTCATGTTTTAGTCTGGGAATGCATGCTGGGAAAAGAACCTCGTGGTCTAAGACCGAGTGTCCACATAGCTTTGCAGAGTGTTTATTTCCAGAGGGCTCCATCTTTATTGCAAAGTATGTGCATCAACTGTTTGATTATGACTTTTTAAGACCCCGCGGGAACCCTGATAAAGTTTGGGATCATTTCCAGCTGAAACAGAACTAAAGCCTCTCTTCACACAGCAGTGAGTTAACCTGGGTAACGTTAATGCCGTTGTCATAAGAACACTGAGAACAGAAAGAAAGCAAACTCACAGATGACGATGAGGATCATGCAAAACAGCTGGATCCCTGAGCCCAGCAGAGAGCTGAGGATCATGGGATATTGAGGCGGCCTGAAGACATCCCCGTGGACATTCTTCCATCCTGACTCCTCCATGGTGTCCTCCTGGTTAAATAGGGATTGAGATAAGTGAGATAGAGAAAAGTGCGGTTAGAGCCTGGATATTACTGATTTATTAAACGTCAAGGGGCCAAGTTGATTTCAGTTACACTTAAATCAAATCATTCTGTACAATTTCTCAAAGACATATGCGCTCCCCCCCCACGGACTTGTCAGTGTGTATATTCTTACTATGTCATCCTCTCTGTTGTAGTTAGCAATGTCCTTTCTCAAGGTCCTGATAATGATCATACTCAGAATACCTTAAAGGGAAAAGGCGGGAAACGAGAAGGATGTCAAGTCAGCTCAAAAGACAGACATCAACATTTTCCATGTGGTGAAAAAACTATGGATTTTGCACATATAACATATAGATTTACATTACATTTACAAGCTTTAAATGTTTCAGGGTTCCAGAGAAGTGTAAACAAAGCACAAGGTTGATGCTTTGTGTTATGACTTCTTCAATTGAAGGCCATGTTTGACATTACATTTGTACTCCCATTTTCTGCCACGGGCCAAATGACCTAGAGTTCTTTATTGTGTTGCTATGGACATTCAAGCAATGACATACCAGACAGGAAGAAGACGACCACCACAGAGTTGACAATGGAAAACCAGTGAATTTGGACATCGCTCATGGTCAGGTACGTGTCCCATCGAGACGCCCACTTCACCTCACTCTCCTGCACAGAGGAGATAAGAAGCTCAGCAGTCTCTCCTATACATTTTTCTAGCTTTAATTCAAGCCCGCAACCTAGAAAACCGGCCCTGCTGGGGGAAAAAACCCTGAATTTTATCACTTGACTTTGTTGCTTTAAAATTAATAAACCCGAACATTTCCAACTGCAATCTGTAAGTATTTGGACCGTCACCCATTTTCTATTGTTTTGACTTTATTATTTGATCTGGGCCGCATGTCAATTTAGGTTCACAAGAAATGTTGGCCCGTCTAGCACCAATATAAAAAGACAGGAAACTGTTCATCAAAACGGCAACAACAAAACACTTAGGGCAGAATTTGGGGAGATTGGCCGACTTTGAGACTCCCACAAATTCCCACAGAAGCAGAGTTTAATTAAAGCTGGGAAACAGGTTGCTGTGAGTCGACTTTTCAAATCTAATCTAATCTTTGTTTTGCATGATTTACTAAATTCTAAGATTTCTAATAAACTATTTGCTGCCTTTTTATGGCTTTATGTGGACCAAACTGTAGGTGAGAAGACTATATGAGACATGGAATAATACAGTCAAAAGGTATTTGACTTTTTTTTTTAAATAAAAGCATGACAAACTGTACAATGTCTGGCCTTTTTCCAGTGTGGCCCTTAGTGAAGTTGAGTTTGACACAGAGTTTAACACAGAAAGCCCTGACATCACATGATCACATAGATACAAATGAATTAAAATGTTTTAATTTCAAAGTAATTCTTTGTTAAATACAGCAATTTGGGTAATTTTACAAAATTATTCACGGCTGGGGGATCAGGTGGGAGAGCCGTCGCCTCGACTACAGTGTATTAATGTGTGTAAATGGTGCCTGTAAAATATGAAAGCACTTGAGAATCAATGCAGCAATCACTGACCTCCCAGTGGACAGAGTAGGTGAAGAGGACCTCGTTCTCCTTGGCCGGGTCAATCTCCTGTGGCGAAGAGCTGCTGGCCTCGGGCAAAGTGCAAGTCCTCTTAGTTTCCTCAGCCTTCAGATCTGAGAATAAATACAGAGGAAGCCTTACAAGAAGCGAGGGACTCTCTAGTCCACTACATTAGGGCTGCATGATTATGGACAGAATGATAATCACCATTACTTTGATCAATATCACAATCACGGTTAATTATCACAATTAGTTGTTGATTTTATTGTCACGTAGGCTATTTATAACTGCTTTCACATCCATTTTGTGCTACATTCCTCTTATGTTGAAGTTGTATGGCCTATATTTACCGGACAAAATATCGACACAGATTTAGGTTCCTTATTACGGTGCCACTTAAATGTGCTGCTCTCTGATGCACCAAAACAAACGTTAGAGCCAACACTACCATCGCTGCATGTCACGATAGTAAACACTATTAACATGTTACACAGCAGATAATGTTAACGTTAGCTACAGTAGTAACTGGATTAACAAGGCTAAAATGCAAATAAAAAAAAGAAAGCTAAACGGTGTAGTGTGACTTCCAACAGTCTGCTGCTAAAGCTATGAGTCAGGGCTCCACACTAACGTTTTGCTTTGGTTGCACTGGTGCGCCTAACCTTTTTAATTTAGGTGCACCAGCACAAAATTTAGGTGCAACCAATTTTTTCCTTGCGTTGCCGTTAATGCCACAAATTTAAGGTCACCCTTTTTATCATGCTCCATATAGATTCATATATATAT
>NC_045739.1:22399522-22402138 GCF_008692095.1 Etheostoma spectabile | reverse complement strand
ATATATATATTATTATGTAAATGATTTTAAACAAGAAAAAAGGTGTAGGTAAATACTTTTTTTATTTGAAGCACAATTATACTGTATATAAAAGTAAAAGTATTTAAAAAAAAAACATCTTTAAAGTAATCACTGTGCTGCAAAACTAAAATATTTAAGCAAAATAGAAAGTGCTATAGTTTAAAAGTGCTTCCCTGAACTGAGACCTGACATTTCATTGACAACAACTTTGACTGGCACATGATTAGACATTATTTTTAACGAAATTTTTGGATTCAATGTCAAGCTTGTTTACACACTGCCTCCTGGAACTGTCAACGGAGAGAAGCGAGGGATAAAAGAAGGGAGAAGAGAGAGGCTCCAAAATCAGGGTAGCAGCGGTCGCCTTGGTCCCGCTCCATGTTCTGTGATGCCATGTTCAACTGCTACACTGCAGTGCCCTGTTACGTCCTGCTACGTCCTGCTGTGCCTTGTAATGCCGCACAGCGTCCTGCTATGTCATGAACTACTACAAAGAACTGCTACAAACTACTAATTTTTTCTATTTTTGTTATTGCCACTCTTCATTCTAAACCCAACCGGTCCGTCAGACACCGCCTACCAAGAGCCTGGGTCTGACCGAGGTTTCTGCCTAAAAGGAAGTTTTTCCTCGCCACTGTCGCACTGTTGCTTGCTCTGGAGGAGACTACTAGAACTGTTGGGTCCTTGTAAATTCTGGAGTGTGGTCTATCTGTATAGTGTCTTGAGATAACTCTTGTTATGAATTGATACTATAAATAAAATTGAATTGAATTGAGAGAGAGGCAGAGCAACAACAGCGTCACATTTTGTATTGTTTCTACGACGTTTTTGGCAATGGATTAATTGATACGCATTGGACTTGGTGTGCAAGGTTTCTGTGTGTGATAAATTTGTAGGAAGACACGCATACACAAATAAACTCAGTGTGGACTCAGTGTGCAAGAACACAAGAGTGAATATAAAAGTCCCCTTCTTAGTTAACAACTGTAACTTTACTGGCCACTCAGGGCGTTGAAATTAATCATTGCATCAATGCATAGTGATGCGGACCTGGACAATTCTGCATCAATGCGGTGACAGACCATAATCAATTATTGCCTACTGATGCTGCTTGTAGATTTTCCGCTTGCTGCTTCCCCCAAACCCGTTTCTGCCTTCTGTCTGTTGTGTTCAGACTTGGCTACATTCTGGAAGTGTCTTTTTCAAGAGCAGCTACCATAAAAAAAGGGGTATTCACATACAGTATGTCTGAATGCTCGAATTTGTCAATAAAAACCATGCAAAGCAATATATAATAATATTGAGGAGGTGATGCATTGTGAAGATTCACACCCCTACTGGCCACTTTGGAGGCACCGCTTGCGTTTCTTCCTTCTATTCCAATAGTTTTAATCACCATGGGTCAGAAACATGACAACATAAAGCTATTCAAAATGAGAGCGCTGACACCTACCATCTACTTTTACACTTTGGGATACGACCTCAAATCGCACCACCCTGTAATTGTGAACTTCCACTTCCTCCAGCTTCTCTCTGTGGTAGTACAGGATGAAGGACAGATGGTTGTGCAGATAAAACTGTGAGGGAGAAGGGGAAAGACACAAAATTAGTATCCTTAAAACAACACAAGGAGACTGCTCATTTGATACATGAAATGTATCAGGGCAGGTACAGATACTGTTTAACCCTTCTGTTGTCCTCAGGTCAAATTTGGCCAAATTTCAAAAAGTTTCTATTTCAGTGTTTCTTTCAAACAAATTGTCAAAAATAAAAAGAATTATGAGGACGGTTCTCTACAACGCTCATAATAAGTACACTACTTTCATTACATTTGGTTTGATTCAATTTTATAGCATTGGGGGAAAAAATGATAAAAGAAGTTGAACGCTAAAAAAAGTGGGAAAAATGTCCAAAAAAGCTTTAAAGAAGTGGGAAAACAACAACAACAACAACAACAACAACAACAACAACAACAAAAACGTCAAAAGGCGCAGGAAAAAAAATGGATAAAAACATTGAAAAGAGGGACAAAAACGTCAGGAAAGCAACAAAAATGTTGAGAAAAGACAACCAAATAGTTTTAATTTTAAATTCATACCCAGAAAAACAACAACAAGAAGTTGCATGGTCAATGGGAAGACAACACAAGAGTTAAGATCTACCTTGTTGTTGTTGACAAAGCCCAGTCTGTAACCGTGTTCAAACTGGATATCTTTCACCACGTCCTTCTTCTGCTCCTCCTCCCCTGGTGCCTCTCTGTTGGGGTTCAACTCTAACCTGGTGGCAACTGGCAGGTTATCTGCGATACTGAAAGGCACAGGAATGTGTTCAATCAGCTTCAGTTTGCATTTTAACATCTTAAACAAAATGTAAGTGCTAGAAAACCATACCAAAAAAAAAAACATCTTCTACTTCTAATCTTCTTCTTCTACTACATTATGCTATGCAAAATACTTGAAGAATCACTTCAATCTTTTCTTTACAAATCTGTTTAGCCTTAGACTTATACAGTCTGGAGTAACTAAACAAAAAAAAATATAGAAATTGTTATATATTCCTCTGGGCAATGGGTCAATATTAGCATTCTAGGGGGTC
>NC_045739.1:22398248-22399512 GCF_008692095.1 Etheostoma spectabile | reverse complement strand
CTGGTAACAACAGAGAGGAAGGGATGCTCACAGGTGAACATAATACTCCTCCTGGATCCGCTCAGCAATCAGCTTGCTCTCTTCTATGCTGAGCTTTTTCTTGTTGCATACCATCTCACATTTCTTATCCTTGTTCATCTCGACATTGTAGAGTGTATTCACAATACGGTCCCCACGCAATACCTCACCTGCAAAACAATATTAGAAAAATATCAATATATATATCAATATATATATAAAACATTTTTAAAGTTTTAATTAGTTTTAGGATTTTTTGTGGCAAAATGTAAAGATTGCTTTTCCGGAATAGGATGAAGTCAAATTAAATGAGAATTGTCAGGAAACTCTTCCAGACCACAGTCCACCGTGGGAGCAGCAGTCCACTTACCCAGGTTCTCTCCCTTGTAGAAAACAGACTCCGGCTTACAGAAAGGCAGGGAGTAGTATTCATAAGGAAGCTGGGTGCGGGAGCTGGTCAGCTTCACTGCCTGAAGAACAAATGTTCTGACTTACTGACTGGGTCACAGATGTAGACATATGCAAAACTACACTCACAACAACTTGGTCTGACGATGGAAACTGTACTTTGGGTGGTGTAGGCTTTTCTAACCAGTACCAATGTTTCTAAAAAGGTAAACTCCTGCAAGTTAAATCCCTTTAAAAAAACATCAGTAACTTCCTAATTATGGTGTTTACTACTCGGAAATATGTGTGTTGATATGTGATCTATGTATCTTTTTAATGTATAAACAAATAGGGTTTAATCACTCACATCCAAATAATTTCCAGTTTCCCAAGTAATACAACAACGGGAAAAACTAGTTACATTCCTGACACAATCCAACTAGGCTCACACGTACAGAATATACGTGTCACTACAGCAATACGCAAGTCTTTTGTGTAAGCCCCCCCCACGTGGATGCAATTCCCTGAGTCAGCAGGAACATAAAACTAAGAAGCCCAAGGTAACTTTCTACTGGCCTGTCTACTGAAGGCTCTACCATCTAAACTAGGTTAACACATCTAAAATCTCAGCATGATAACATTCCAAATGAAAGCCCACTAAAGATTACCCTAATACCAGCTAATAATACACTAAAGCAGTCGGGTTGGGAACCTGCAGCTTAATGCATATTTCTCCTTGTTGCATTTAGTGTCGCTGAAAGGACAAATCCGGGGCAAAATGAACATAGCGGTTAATAACACGTGTAGCGAGTAGACCCTTCTCTGGTATATGTGTTTATGCTAATCGAATGTGGCACAG
>NC_045739.1:22394727-22398238 GCF_008692095.1 Etheostoma spectabile | reverse complement strand
AACTGCAGCTTAAAATGCTAGTCGTCTGGGGCACTGGTTAAGTAAAAAGAAATCTCCATTTCTATACCACTAACAAGGCTCTAAACTTGCAACACACTTCCACGTGAGCATAATGAGGGTTACTACATGTAAACAAACCGAAGCATTGACAACTTTATGAGTGTACAGACAGTTTATTAAAAAGATAACTTTAGGAAGACATTAACGTTCACGTATATAGGAGAGCCGTGTAACCAGTAACGCAGCTCAAACACGGTGTTCGGCGATTGACTGGTCGTGACTGTTAATTAGCGGTTTGCGATAAAACTGGTCACATTCGATTAGCATGAAAACATATCCCAGAGAACGGTCGACTCTGTACAAGTGTTATTAACACCAAGGTCCATTTTGTGCCGGATTTGTCCTTTGAAATAGGATCCTTCTTTTTTTTTTATGTAGATAAAGTAATTTCAAGTCAGTTTCAAGTGTGAAAGCTGACAGTCAAGCTGATCCACTGCTGATGATGAAAGTCACCTGTCTGACCAACAAGTCTTCTGTTAGTTGGTACATTTTAACGCATACAGTTCTTGGCTTTTCGGAAATAAGTCAGTAGGAAAAATGAAAACGGAGCTGAACTAAATGGGAGGGATCTATTTTATTCCCTGCCCTCGAATAAACAGACCAAAACTACAGGTGTGAAAGCAACCCAATACCCATGTTTTAAGTGCAGGGAAGCGGACACTGACATGAAGATGGCAAGGTCAGAATTGATTAAATGAATTTACTTCTTACCTTAAGATCTACTGTGTCACCTTCGTGGAAGTCCCGGGGAGCAACCCCGGGAACATAGAAGGGCCGGACAAGAGGTAACGAGGACAACAGCAGTAAGGCCCACCACGTCTCCTGCAACACAGACACAACCAAATAGTTCACCACACAAAGTTGTTTAGCCTGGTGGCAAGTGTGTGTTTTTTTGGATAGGGTGCGACGGGGGCCCGTCACAGACTGACAGCAGCATTACTAGAGAGCCCAATAGTTTGTGATAACAGAATCATTGGACAAAATTGCGAAATTGAAGAAAAAAAAGCTATTAAACAGATTATAAGCTAACTGGATTTTTGAAAATACAGTATGACAACGTCTACGTTCACAGTCGAGCCGTCCCACTGTAACTGCAGTTGGGCTGAAAGATGACTCGTTTTTAAATTGAAATTTGAATAAATGTGATTAGCTAATCATAAAGACCAGGATTAATCACATTATCATCATTTATTGATCATGGAAGGAGCAACATGTAGATGCTGCTATTGAACATATCAGACATTTAATTTGACAGGAAAGTACTGATTTTTTTTATTGGAAATATTTTTTATCATTATAGATTTTAACTTAAGTGATAATTGTTCGTTGTCTCCACGCTTATTCAAAGAAAAACATTTACTGCTGGCAATTCCTATCTCTGTTACATTATGAAAATGCAACTTTAGCTAAACTTTTAAGAATCGCCAATTCAATCGCAATCTTAATATCAAGCAGCAAAATTGCAATTAGACCCCCACACCCCAAAATCGTTTTGGGACAAAAAAAGAAGATTCCCAGGTGGGGGGAAACTTTGGCCCTTGCCTAGCTTCAAGTTATAAGAAAAGAGGATGGATAGTTGCTGTGCACTTATAGAAATGTGTGCCTCAAGACTCTTTCAATGAAGTCCTCACTGTAACCCACCCAAAACCACTTCCTTACAATTCATTTGCATGATGTTACTGTACAAACAAATGTGTCAAAGCTTATCTGTACCAGGTTAACCTCTCACCTACAAAAGTCCGGTTTTTGTGTGTCAAACAATGTCACATCAAAATGCATTACAAAGTCTAACAGTTTAGGATGCCTGGCTTTCCTCTGACATTACAGCAAAAGTAACATTTCAGTGACTTGCCAAGTTTTCCCAGAAACACAGTGAGGGCTTTGACATATTGGGATCTTGCTTCCTGAAGACATCAATACCAAACACGAAGCCATATCAACAGAAAAATAGCTTCACAACAACAACGTTTATGTGTCTGTGTGTTATGAGTGGGCACACACTTCAACCACAGTTCAATCCAATCAAAAATGTAAATGCACTGCATCTTCATACCACTTTAATCCAAATTGCTTTACAATTTACTTCCCATCCACAACACCATTGGCAGCAAGCTACCATGCAAACCACTAGCCTAAACAGAGGGAAAAACTGCCACTTCGAGCCGGGTATCCTTCTACCTACGGAGCCACAGCCGCCCCAATTTGTGGCATAACTCATGCAACTTGACAGAGCTTTAACAGTTGCAAAGACGAATGGTGGGAAAGACTCTGGAGTGTCCTAATGTGCAAAGCTACAGAGAGCTAATCCAGTCAAGGCTGTAACGTACTGTGACATTAGTAGCTGCCAAGTGTGTGTGTGCCAAAAATTCTAATTTGAGAGAGGAAGAGGGTACCGTAATTATTGTCTTTAAGAGACACGGGTTGTCATTTTGACATCACAGGCATTTCCTATTGTTCAAAAAGCAGTTTAAATATCAAAAAGCCTTACTGTGTTATGTTGCTAATACTGAAAAAAAGGGGAGCACATCAATTTCATATGCATTGTGAGTTCGGAATGGTTGTGAAGGAAGTTAGCAAGCGTGGCTTCGGTTACCAGACAGTACCCGAACAGTTAATAACATTGACAGTTAAAGTTCAAGTTATAGGTGTCTTGCTGCTGCTGTCGTCTTGACATCTTTCAGCATTATTAACTACCGTTACACCGACAACAACCTCAAACTGAGCTGTGTGGCAGAGCTGCTAACAGCTAACGTTGATCCAAAGTTCGGTTAGCTGATTACTCTCGGCTGTACAGCAAATGACAGTCTAACAACCAAGTGCGTGGCCATTTACACCCTTGTCAACACAGTTAAATATCCTAAAGAAATTATACAATTCAGTGTATAACCACAGCTCACTGGCAGTCAAGCTAGCTAACGTTAATGGTAGCTAGCTCGCTAGCTAGCTAACTCCAGCAAGCAGTTAGCTAGCAAAATCGCAAACAGCAGCGAACTCCAGTAAATCTGTGCTGAGTTAACGTTAACATGTTGATATCTAGCAATGTAAAAATCTACTTTGCCACAGTGACAACATTGAGTCTGAGTTCGTTTGGGACGATAGTATGAGCAACGTGTAGTTTTAAGAAAAAGAGTTCGCTTTTCCACTTACCATAGCCGCGGCCGCCATTTTGAATACGTGTCATTAGTGACGTTGCGGAAGTACTGCGGGTTTTTCGAGCTCGCAGAATTCAGGGCTTCTGCCAGAAAGGGTTTTATTTTAATCCAAACCATTATCTTTTCCTAAACTTTACCAAGTAGGTATGTTGCCTGAACCTATTTCTATTTCTTTCAGAAAATGGCTTTTAGGCAGAAAACCGTGAATGCCATCTTTTTGATTAGCCTGATTAATAGGCTATATCCTACAGGCTACAATTTTTATTTGACACACCCAGGTCTAGTAGGCTAACCATAGC
>NC_045739.1:22394417-22394717 GCF_008692095.1 Etheostoma spectabile | reverse complement strand
CAATTACTAAAATAGCTACTAATATGAAGAGATAATCATTTGTTTAAGAAAAAATGTACAGTATTGTTTCCATTTTTCTTTGAATAATGTGGGACTTTAAAAAAAACTATGTAGGTTTATACAGTAGGTCTAGACTAATCTCTGCATTCACTCATAATACAACAATGCTGCACTTTCTCGCTGAGGTGTGTGTGTGTGTGTGTGTGTGTGTGTGTGTGTGTGTATTTGTGCTTTAGAACATAACTGCTGTTAAATCTTTATCCTCGATTCATGGTGCTCCCTTTCTTCAGTTACTCTCTC
>NC_045739.1:22371002-22394407 GCF_008692095.1 Etheostoma spectabile | reverse complement strand
TCTCTCTCTCTCTCTCTCTCTCTCTCAGTAGGGCAGGGTCAACTTGACCAATGCTCACAACATATTATGTCTGACTACCATGAGCAGTATCAAATCAAATAATTACCAGCAGTGACAAAAAATGTATTTGAGTAGGTGATATATTTTTTAAACATTTTATTTGAAAATGTTCACCACAATTTCATTAGACCAAGCATCTTAGAAAATATGCAAAGAGATTTATAGTGATAAAGAAAAAAAAAACATTTAACAACCCCATGAATACATATAGAGTGCTGGGCCGGCATTTTTATATTTTCACATATCACCATAATCAATAATATAAGCATTCCATAGAAATCTTCTCTCAGATATTATTGCTCACAGTTCTGTCAAAATTGATACTAAATCATAAAATGACAAAATCCTAAATATTTAAAAACATTCCCTTTGAAATTCTTTGGATTTTGGTCCTCAAAGCAGATTGCTGTTTCCAACAATACAATAATCACATTTCCCACACAGCGTAGAAAAAATAGTAATGAGTCCTCAAAATAAATGATAGACAAGGCATTTACTTTTGGAAATATTATTGCATTCAGTACACTATTATCCAGTACCATTTGCACAAATAAATTATTTTTTAAACACAGAAAAAGATGTAAAAATCGGTATGCACTACTTTTAAATTTATTTTCCTAATGCAAAACAAAAGAATATTGGACCAAAAGGATCAAAAAGCATTATCAGTTAAAATGGCTTCACATTAAATACCCTAATCCTAAATAATTATATGTATTTGTGTACACCTGTTTATATATACAAAGCGTATGGAATATATTATCATGTTAGACTGAAAGAAACCACTTTAAAAAAGGCACAATGAAGAAGTATTGCCACGCTACAAGCCACAGCATACTGGAAAAAAATATATCTATGGAATATAAATAGAAGATGTAATCATATTTCAGCCATACAGTATATCCTGCACTTTGTAAAGACAACAACACCCATTCTTCTTTCACAGGAGGGGAGGGGACAAGGACAGCTTTGCCTGCTGAACTGTTGACATCAACACAGTATTATCAGAGCTGAGCACTGCACTTATTTTACTATTAACATCTGTGTTGTGGTTATGCCTTCCTTTGATGGATGCACATTGTGTGTTGGAGCATAACAACTCTATACAGTATTTTCCATGTGACTGCTTCCAGGTGGCCTTGTTTGTTGGTGAATATTGCCATGTATCTTTGTACGACCTCCTGCATACTCCGCATGTTGTGTAAAACAAACAAACGTTTGAATGTTAGGGACTGTACAAACATTATATAAGGAGTGAGGGCAGAACAGGGGGATAGCTATTTATCTTTTCTTATTTTTTTGAAAAAAAAAGTAGTCTGAATGTTTTTTACAGCACAGTGGAGGGCCTGTTTCCCTTCAGACTTCCCTTGAAAATTTGTTAGAAATACCCTGTGCATCAGCGAGGCCTATCCAAACCAAGACATGCTATTTTCACTTGTTTATGTAGAGAAGAGCCCACACCCACACCTTTCCTCCAAAGCTCAGTAATGAAAATGGCCCGTCACCAGTATCTATCCCTAGAGAGTGATATGCATCTTAGGTCACATGCAGATTAGATAAGATTTGCAGATGTTTTTCGAAATATAGTGATCCGCATGATATGTACCGGCAGCTGCAGACAAAACTAACACATACAGTATCTGTCTGCACATATTATGCTCTGGTCACTACTGTATATGTCAATGTGATTTACAAGACTGTTGCTGGTGTGCATCCACATGATTTAGGGTCAGTTTTGTGAAGATGAATATCCACTTGATGCAGCTGTGGTCATGCGCTATGTTGTGCTGTGTGCCTCACCTAAGTATGAGGTAGGATTGAGTTGTCATATTTTATTTTATTTAATAGCAATTATAACAGTTGTTCTTTATATTGTTTTTATATGTTGCGTCTCTCATTTGTGGTGATATTACTTTATTATGTTCTCATTCAAAGGACAGAGGGCCTACAAAAAAAACTACAAAAAAAACCTCAGGAACAGTGATGCATAGCTTCATAAAAAATATAGTCAATAAAGTATCAACCCTCCTCAATAATGTTTGAACAGTCCCTCGTTAGAAATACATTATGTGTGTATGAATGAGAAAGAGAAAGGGAGACAGGCAGAGAGCCCACGTGTGTGTGTGTGTGTGTGTGTGTGTGTGTGTGTGTGTGTACACGTTTATGTTTGGGGTCTGAATTGCATTGCTGCACATACAGTATAACCTTGACTTGTTGTTGAGTATGAATGGAATAGTACTATAAGAGAAAACCCATCAGTGGATGCTAAGTCTCATGGCTGCTGCTGATACTGGCTCTCTGTGGCTGTGTAGAAATCCTCCAGGACACTCTGCAGGTAATCAAAGGTGGGACGGTCCTCAGGCTTGTTCTTCCAGCACTCCAGCATGATTTCATAGAGTTCGGTGGGACAGCTGTCCAGGCGCTGCATTCGGTAGCCCTTCTCCAGGGAACGGATCACTTCTGGGTTAGTCATGCCTGGACACAAGAGCACATGATTGGTCAACACCGTCTACAAGCTGAAAAAGAAAAGTCTGGAGTGCTCAGAAGTTCAAAATAAATCACAAAGGTGCTCTTTGGAAAGGGAACACACAACTTCAAAAGAGTAAAAAGGTCCAAGGCATTATTCTTGTGAAGAAATGAAAACGCCTTTATTATTACAAGAAATAGCCCTTTAAATAAACACTTACATTTTTTCACAAGAAGAGCGCCTTGGAGTTTTTTTGTTTTTTTTCGCTTTTACAGTCTACAATCTATTTTACACATTTTCTATTTTCGTTTATTTGGTAGGAAATAATTATATAATAAATCAATACATTTACAGACAACTAATTCATAAATTAAAGTTGTGTCAAATTTTATAAATTGATTATTCAAAACAACACATTTGTATGGACTTAACAGACACATGTGTGGGCTAATTAATTCCATTGTCATTGTGTCATACTGCACATGTGTGTGTTAAAGGATACACAAATGACCCTGAATGTGTCACAGTGTCTTTGACACAGTGTATGTGTTGGGGAAATGACACAGTAGTTCTAAGAGTGAGTTAAAAGATGGGCTGCAGGGCATGGCATGGGATTTTGCATACAACAAAGTCCCGACTGTTTGCTGTCCTGGGTCCTAAATGTTGGGATTTTCCATTCTGCATCTATCTTTAATAAAGTCTAAATTCACAACTGTCACTCTCTTTTGACATGGCGTTATCTTTCACCTATGGAAGGCCACTGTATACGAAGGCCAAGAGAATTAATGGGAACAGATTTATTTGAAGAAATAGGACAAAACCTTCGTGTACTAACTGCAAGTGCAAGGTCTCTGCTCTGTAGAGGCATTCTGGCAAGTACAATTAAAATCAGTGATCCCCTTACCTGGGTATGGTGTGCGCCCATAGCTGATAATCTCAGTCAGCAAGATGCCAAAGGACCAGACATCAGATTTGATGGTGAAAGAGCCGTAGTTGATGGCCTCAGGGGCTGTCCATTTGATGGGGAATTTGGCTCCTGGTTATGAAGAAAAATTGAAGAAGAAATGAAGTAATATTGACTTGGTTATTGATTTTGTACATTTGCTAGGCCCCTAATGACACTGCTAAGTAGATGCACATCCTCGGCTCATTCAGTTAGCCATGTATGGCAAGTCACTCTCTATTCTTATTATTTTGCCACTGAAGTTTTTGTCATGGCCTTCACAATCTCCTGACCTCAATGGAATTAAAAATCTATGGATAGACTTTAAAAGAGCAGAGCGTTACACACAGCCCAGAAATCTCAAAGAACTGGAAGACTTGGAAGGAAGAATGGGCGAAGATACCTCTAACAAGAATTGAAAGACTCTTGGCTGGCTACAAGAAGTGTTTCCAAGCTGTGATACTTGCCAAAGGGATGGGGGGGGGGCAGTACAAGGTATCAACTCTGCAGGGTGTCCAAACTTTTGCAGATGCCATTTTTTTGTTTGTTTTCTGTTATTTTGAAAGTGTAAATGATGGAAATAAAATCTAACTTTTTGTGACATATTATACGAATGTCTAATCTGTCATTTCATGCCTTTTGGAGATTTTCCATCTTTTCTTGGCTTCTTTATGCACATTAATAAAATGTTTTACCTGGGGTGCCCAAACTTTTGAGCCCCGCTGTATCCGACAGCCTGCTGAGATAAAATAATTTTCCCTGAACTGAGGAAACCGTGCATTGCAAACATTTAATCCGTTCTGGGGAATCAGTTCCCCAGTTTCTCAGTCACTTCTGCTGAAGACACGTAGCTACCGAACATTTGACAGTGAATGTTGCGTCGTACCTTCCCTGGCTGTGTACTCGTTGTCTTCAATGATGCGAGCGAGGCCAAAGTCAGCAATTTTGCACACTAAAGCCTTGTTGACCAGGATGTTGGCAGCTCTCAGGTCTCTGTGGATGTAGTTCCTCTGCTCAATGTAGGCCATGCCCTCTGCAATCTAGAGACGGCGTTAAAAGATTCAAAACACAGTTCCCACTAGACACTGTCACTGAATAAAATAGAATAGACTAGATGTTTCTTTCCATTTGCACAGGCACAGGGCCATACAGGTTCAATGGAAATTTTATAGGTTGCCCGTAGAATCAGTTTTTCAAAAAACTATAGGGAATACAATGAAAATATATTTTAAAGCCATTTAAATATAACAATATAAATACATAAATGTAAAGTAGAACAATTTCAATACAAATATAAAGGCAAAACAGCTCCAAGATAATATTGAATTTGTACATTCACTGTATAAAAACATCTAGTGAATATAGATATGATTGATATTTTTTGTCCTCATATTTTTTACGTTATTGCACATAGAAAAACATAATTTTGCACTGGCAATGGAATTGTACAAAACAGCCTGACACGACATACGTCCACACTAGCAGTATTTCCTAATTGAATTAGGTATTATTAGGTACAGGTTACTTTATTGGAACCCGTGGGTAAACCAGGTCTACAGTTTTAGTTTAAAACTTTGTAGACCACCACATAACATTCAACAGACCAAACCTTAAAACACGTAATAGAGACAGTGAAACATGGATAAAAAGAATAGAAAACAGTACATGACCAAAGTGCTTGTGCGTTTTTTGCAAGTAATTTCAATTCTGCAGTTTGGATATTGTGTGTTAGAGTGATTGCCGCCGGGACAAAAGTGTTTTTGAATCTTGTAGTTTTGCAACTGTGGACTTTTAGCCTAAGGGAGGCACTGGAATTAACTATTCAGAAGGTGTAGGCTATCTCCTGAGATATAGGCCATAGCGAGCCGCTGTAGTTGTTTTGCATGCAGGGATGTGGGGTGCAGCTGGGACTCACCAGTCAGCTTACTTGACCATTTTACAATTTGGTTTGATTTTTTGGCAATTCTTGTGCTTAACTGAAACTCACCCAAATACCGCAGCTAAGGAGAAATAAACGAGTTACATAAAGCTGGAATGTGTAGATGGAGGACTGATGGTAATTGTGACTGAATCAATCTCACCTGGGCCGAGAAGTCGATGAGTTTGGGCAGCTGGACACGGTTGCCCTCATCACTCTTTAAGAAGTCTAATAAACTACCTGTAGGAATACACACACACACACACACACACACACACACACACACACACACACACACACACACACACACACACACACACACACACACACACACACACACACACACACACACACACACATTGACATCAACACATGTTTTGTGTATAGCTCAATGTGTTCACATCATCAATATAACATACATTTCACGTCCACTGTATATACTAGTGAGCTCTAACTACTGTAACTGTTTATCAATTTCTTGGAACAAATTATTTATATTTACACACACACGCCACACACCTTTCTCCATGAACTCTGTGATGATATAGATAGGCTCCTCCTTGCTGACCACGGCATTGAGTCGTACCAGTTTGTCATGCTGTAGACTCTTCATCAGGTTGGCCTCGCCCATGAAGGCTTCCACTGACATGCTGCCAGGCTTCATGGTCTTTACTGCTACTTTGGTGTGCTTATTGTATGTAGCTTAAAGCATAAAGAACAATTGGAATTCGAAAATGAATGTTTAGCTTCCCATCTTAATCAATGACTGGTTTGTCAAAGGATTCAGATATACAGTTTCTCACCCATCCAGACTTCTCCAAACTGGCCAGCACCAAGCTTCCTTTCCAGTTTGAGGGATGACCTCGGGATTTCCCAGGCATCTTTCTCCCACGGCTTCTCGGGTTTGGCGCTCAAGCACGGGTTGGTCAGTGTTTGGCAGAGGCCATCTCCTTGCTCTGGAATTAACACAAAACATGATTCATCATTGGATTTTGTAATGAGATTATGTCTCCTGTAAAGAGTCGTTGTGTAGAGTTTTTTCCCTCCATTTTACACAATAAAAATAACTACTGTGTTGTAAATTATACAATTTGACAAAAAGTTCAGCAAAAATAAAAGCACCTTCGTGCGGATGCTAGTAATAATGAAGAGCAATAAAATGTATCACTTGAAACTGATCATTTCCCCATAGGCTGAGTTATTAAAGTTGGCCAGTAGAGTGTGCTGTGCATTTAATTATATATTATATGAAAATTTCCTTTGGGATGACTAAAGTATCTATCTATCTATCTATCTATCTATCTATCTATCTATCTATTACTACAAGCACTACGTTCAGCGGTGGCACACGGATTAATCTGATGATACTCTTTTCCACCATTACAGAGAAACATTTGAAATAAAAAAAAAAACGTATTATTACTAAGGATCCCCCCTTTGGTCCTTAAACAACTAGTCAAGAAGACCACTAAAACACTCGGCTGGGAGGAACTAAAATCATTCAGTGACAAACTATCTGGACACAAGCCTGAACTGAAATCTGAGAGTACAGTGGACTCACTCTTGTAATGGTTGACCAGCTCCAGCAGGGTGCTGAAGGTGTTGCGGGGAGAGATGTAGAAGCCTCCGTTGTCCAGCGTACGGATCTTATAATGTTTGACAGTGTCTCCGGACTGAGGATCAATGTCCCTGACAGACAGGGAGTAGCTGCCTGTAGCAAAAGAGAAAGAAACACTAGTTTACCATGTCACCCTTAGGGGATAAAAAAAAAAATAGATACCAATATAATTTAAAATCTATATTATATATTTAAAATTATATTTCTGTCAGCATGCCCCAAAGATTTGCATTCTTGTGAGTAACGCAATGCAAGGCAGGTCCGCTTTATTTGTAGAGCATATTTCAGCAACAGGGCAATTCAAAGTGCTTTACACAAAAAACAGATAAAACACATGAATAAACAGTAAAAAAAAGAGTAGCCTCTGGGACTGCCTGCACATTTAACCCTTGTGTTGTCTTCCTGTCAAAATTGAAAAAATCAACACTTTTTTGAGGCCTTCAGCGTTTTTAACTTTTTCTTATGTTTTTGTCCCTGTTTTCAACACTTTTGACAGTTTTTTTCCTAATGTTTGTCACCTTTTTTACGTTTTCAACACTACGTAATTCTTGGAATTTATGGTCCATAAACCTGTATTATAGGAAATTATACCTAATGTTTGAGTTAGAAAATCTGAAATTAAGAATTATTTCAAATAAAATGAAAGGAATGTATGTCGATAGATAATCACAGACTGGAATATGGCAACTTTTACTCAATACTATTTCAAAACCACTTCAATTTCTTTTTCACACTGCTATAAAATTGAATAAAAACACCTAAATTCAATGAAAGTAGTGAACTGATCATTTGTTTTACATGTGAAGAGCGTTATTTTTGTTTGACAATTTGGTTGCAATAAACCCAAATTTCTGAAATGGAAACCTTTTGAAAAATGGGTCAAATTTGACCCGAGGACAAAAGAAGGATTAAACTATTCGCCCTATCTATTGAGTTGTACAATTCTGAATGCATTCATTATCAAAGACATAACTTAAAACATGTTGGCCACATGGGGGAGCACAACATTGGCATACCATCACTGTTTTAGGTTGATATGGCTAACATGTTAGCAAGCACTGATCCAGTAGACACTGAGCTATATTAGCATTCATTTGGCCTTGCAACGTCTTGCAACCTGACAAACATAAATCTAATATTCACTCTCATTTTAACTCAGGTTTGGTCTCTACCAACTCCTGAGTTGGAGGGGTTTATCAGAAAGCTTTTATGTTGAAAATAGCAGCGTCTGAATAAAACACCAATAAGATTTGTCACTACGAGTGACTCTGTTCACATCACACAGTCAACCCGTCCACTGTCAATATAAGAATATGAATAATAGTTGCTTTAATGGCCAATTTTTAACATTAGAGTCATGCTAACCTATCTAGGACTCTTTGCAACAAAGGTTATCGTACACCAAATGCAGTGGCCTTAAATGTGCAAAGTAAAAGAAATTAAACTGAAATTCATTTGTGCCCATGAGGTAAAAATCAACTTTTGCTGTGAGCGCCGAGATTACATTGTGACAATTGTCAGTTGAGATTTTTTTTTCTGTCAATAATGTGTCATTATGACTAATAAGAAGGAAAAAGGGGAAGCGGTTGAATGTCCTTCACTCACCCTGGGTGGTCTCGCTGTCTCGGATCATGTAGGATCCCAATTTGTTGCCAGGGGCC
Source organism: Etheostoma spectabile (assembly GCF_008692095.1). Classification (NCBI taxonomy): domain Eukaryota; kingdom Metazoa; phylum Chordata; class Actinopteri; order Perciformes; family Percidae; genus Etheostoma; species Etheostoma spectabile. Next base: position 22,385,740 of record NC_045739.1, on the reverse strand, counting down.
AGCAGCTGCCTCTCAGCATCTTTCCTGCTCACGCCCTTAAAGAACCACCTCAAAAAACAGGAAACAGATCAGTCAGCACCGGAACCTCCCAACAGCTCTTCCTGTGCAAGCCTTTATTCTCCCTTCATATTGTGTGCTTCGTTTCCTTGCTCATTTCCACTGTGAGAGAAACTAAAAAAAATGCCATTTAAATGTAATACATGATACTGGGACTTTCTATTAAAGGCATGCTATATTTTATCATAGTTATTTTATCATTAATAATCAATAATACAATTATTTTATAGTCATATTATAGCTTTGGTGTCCCACTGACTGCTCTAAATCATAAGGCAATACAACGTTTTAACCCTTCATCACAATACTACACCAAGTGTAACTTGCACAAACATAGATTTACTTACATTGTTATAAATACTATTTAAGTAGTTGTACATTTTTATTCCCTGCTTGTAAATTTGTTTATGTACATTCTTTCCTTTGTATTTTTCTATCTTTATTATTAAATAATTGTTTAATAATCCTATTTATATGTCTTGTATTTTCTGTATTTGGGTATTTATGCTGTGTGTCTAATATTTTTCTGCTAAAGCACTGAAATTTGTCAATTTAGGATCAATAAAAGTCTCTACTATCTATCTATCTATCTATCTATCCATCCATCCATCCATCCTGCCAACTATCAAATTAAAAAACAACAACAGTTTTCATCAGGGAGATACTGATACTGCATATAAATGTGTTTTCAATGTGAGTACACTTACTCCTCTGCCTCCAGAGTATCTTTGGCCACATAATTACTGGGGATGAAGCCTTCCTGACCAGAACTGATTGACTTGGCTCTCCACCACTCCCCCGATCTGCAGAGAGAGAGAGAGAGAGAGAGAGAAAGGAAGACAAAAAAATAAATTTGTGCCCGTCAAGACTACAAACAGACCCCAGAGTTCTCAAACCAAAACGGAGGCAGCCGTGTGTCCTAACGTCTCCGTTTTAGGGTCTCTAAAACTCCGGAGCAGTGTTAAACGCGAGGCGTAAACATCGAAAAAGATATTTGTTTTTCAACCAAAGCATTGTAGCGTAGATGTCCTGCTACAACTGTGTCAGTGGTTTGTCATCACAACTGACCCAAGCATCTTAACAAATGTAGTGACCTGCCGAATGGCCGGCCTCCTTCATCGTTTATTGATTTCTTGCAACCAAAACATATTAGCTTAAATGTAGCCAAAGACACACAAGTGTGGACATCTCTTGCCAACAAAGACATGACAAACCATCTTTTACAAGTCCAAAAACTGTCAAACAAATGTTGGACCCACAATTAACTTATTGTTTATTGTGGACGTATTGTTACATCTGAAGAGTAAATGACAGTCTTCATTGATACTTACTCCTCTAAGATTTTGAGTTTATCTCCCTTCCTGAAGCCAAGGTCGCCATCGTGAATGGCTTCATAGTCGAACAGGGCTATGACAATATTCTCTCCTGCAGCAGCGTTGCCCGGAAAAGAAGAAAAGCAGAAGACTTCATGTAGGTACATTGTGCTCTTGATACGCAGTAAAAAAAAACCTTCTCTTTTGCAATGACATTCACTTTCTTAAGAATTGCATGCCACGATATTTTGGCCTGAGAGAAGTTCTAAAACAACCTCTGCATACACTTAACCCTCGTGCTGTCTTCCTGGGTCAAAAAAGGGAAAACAATTTGACATTTTTGTGCCTTTTCAGACTTTTTCTTTTTAGTTTTCACTAACACCACCTTACTACCACTAGTTTTACACTAATTTCTGGAATTCTTAGTCATTTATATAGAATTATACCTAGTATTTGAGTTAAAAAATTTTTTTTTGACTAACAGTTAAGATCAGAGGAACGTACAGATGAGTTTAGTCAGGAATGAAAGTGATCCATTGTATTTGCAAAGAGTGTTGTATGGAATCCAATCCATTTTTTGTGGTAATTTGGTTAAAAAGAAACCCGTATTTCAAATATAGACATTTTTTTAAAAGGGGTCAAATGTGACCCAAGGACAACAGGAGGGTTTAAAATAACTAGGGAGCTGAAACCAAGACTGGTTTTCTTGGCTCGTGAAAAATTGACATTTTGAAGAATGTTTTTCATGAGGTTTTAACCCGACATCCCTGGTATGTGACAGTGTGTACATGAGAGTACACAATGACTCAGCGTCTGTGAATGTTTTTTTTGTTGTTGTAGTAGACACACTGCATTTAAGTCCGAACCACATTTTTCTTTGGGTTCCCCGTACTTTGACTGTGCACAGTGACCGACTTCCTTGGTAATAATAGCAGTGCCGGTTTGTCTTGGAGGCCTGTGTGGTGAGTCACTCTGTGTCGACATGCCTCACTCTCCTTCTCCTCACTCACACTCCTAGATGTTTTGTCTTAGATGTTTGACCCTCTGAGGTCAAAGGGCATTTTTTTTTAGATTTCTTCTTAAATTCTCCTTTTATGGATTTTTGCATATAACCTGATCCCCATCTGTTTCATATCAAAATGTTCCGAATAAACTCATCTTTTCTGTTTAGTGATGCCCAAAGTTGTTCCAGAGCAATGACAAAAGAGATAACTTAGCCCTAAAGCGGAAATATTTTTCAAATCTCTTTATGAAAACAAACCTACACTCAGTTGTGTTTACAAAGGTCCTGGGTTCACAAAAGCATAATATATGACTAAAATAGTAAAGAAATGTCTAAAATGAAATGTTGTAATATCGCTGTTTGAGTAGGAGTGGTGTGAAACGTTGCTTGGACTTGCTGGTGCGTGTTTTGTCCTAAGAGGGCTACAGTAACTGTCTCAATGGCAGACTCTATGGTAGTGGGCTATGGTTGACAACACGACAATATCGAATTTTAATATACAAGATACAGAAACACGTACAGCTGCTTAAGTATTGCAATACACACTGTGGAGCTGAAGCAGTTAACAGATTGAAACTCACCATCTGTAGCGTTGGATGGCATTTTGCTCTGTAGAGAGAAAGACACAGACATATAGTGTTTAAGGCTAAGAGAAGAGGTCAAGTTCTGCCTTAATTAGGTATTCATTCTCACATTTTAAGTTGATTCAAAGTGAGAAAAAAACTTCCTTAAAGCTGCAAAAAAATGGGGCAGTGCAGCACAATTACTGTAACAAGTTGTTAAGGGAAATGTAGTCTAGATCCACGACGTTCCACTTCCGGGATTGCTCCATTGCCGCTGGAAATTACGCCAGATTTCACTCCTTTTGGTAGGATGTCCGTCTCCTTCTGCTTTCTTTGTGTCGGAATTTTAAACTCCGGTGGATTCATGAGGACGTCATGGTTAACTGCCCCTCTGATCTCTGCAGGGTAAATCCAGACAGCTAGTTAGACTATCTGTCAAATCGTAAAAAAACAGCCTTTGAACGTCCACATGTTCCACCAAGACAAGTTCCTTCCCGAGGCTATTTTGCTGAACGCTGCCCAAGACGATTGTGATTGGTGTAAAGAAATGCCAATAAACCAGATCACGTTTTTCTCCCATCCAGGAAGGCTTTGTGAACTAGCCAGACCCTCTTCCACAGAGCTGTGAAGGAAGGTGTGGCAATGCGAGACTAAAGCTTAATTTATGGATTTATGGAGTCTCAACGCAGAGCTTCCACTGTAGCCTACTTAAGTGGCCTGATGTTTGTCCTTGTACGTTGATGTGTGCGTCAAGCCGGCGTGTGTGTGTGTGTGTGTGTGTGTGGAGTGGGTGATAGAGCGAGGAAGAAAGTGAGAGAGTAACGGCGATTAGCTTCGGAGGGAGTAGTGACACTAGAGTCATAGTGGGAGAAACAAAGTGTCTCCCCTGTGCTTTCTGTCCAAGGAGGGAAGCCTGTAGCAGGAGAAGTTAACCCTCTCCTTGATCTCATGTTGTCTATGGAGAAGGAGAACCAGGGAATGAGTCGGGGGGGGAATGCAACGCTACCAAGCCGTGGCCGAGCGACATGCATTGCCGCAACGTGCAGTTACATTTTTTTGAGAAGTGCATGTCAGGCTACGGCGTGGGTCCTGCGGAGGTTTGTGTCTCCACGTACTTCCACGCACGTAGCAACGGCGTAGATTCCACGCAGAAGTGTAAACCAAGCTTAAAGCCAACATGTTAGCAAACTGTTGAACTATACTTGCTAGTGTGCGACTCGTCTGTTTTAGTTGGTGCTAAGCAGTCAGCTTACAGTGGAGTTTTAGAGCTTTTTCACATCTAACATGTGACTTCTGGATCACATTTCCGTTTTGTCACTCAAGTTGAGACCCAAATTCATCTAGAATAAAACCACTGCACACAAAACCAACACAAGGAAGGGAGGGAGGAAGGACTTTATCTTATCAACTTGAAAAATCAGCATGTTGTCGGCAGTTATCTTTTTTTTTAGGGTTTTGGGGTTTGTAGTGTGTTTGTTTTTTTTTGTTTTTTTTTACATTTTCCAACATTAGCACAAAGGTTTAATGAGCTGAGCGGTCTAAGTGCCAGACAGCAAGACAGACTATTTTTAAATGTAGACATCTGAGAGATATACTGAACTTAATACAATGCAGTGGCTTGTGTGTGAGCTGAGGGAGGTCTTATCTGTTGCTTAATACTGAAGTTTATACGTCTCCTGCTTGAGTGCTCTGGTTCTGCTTCTGTTACTTCCTCTTTCTTCACTGAGGGTAAAAGAGTTGTTACAGTCATCTGACAGGAAGCAGTGGCCAGAAGAACCACACTTTCATGCCGCACCACTGTTAAGTCTGGCCGGTATGCAAACAAGCCACGGTTTCAACGTTTTCGGAGTCCTCGTCGGTGCACATCTATTCTCTCTGAAAACTCTCCTGTCGCTACTAGTAACCAATGACCCTTCTCTATTGTTCCCTATCATACTTTCACCGCTTCTGCAATTGACACCATTGATCTTCCCCATTCTTTATTTAAAGCCAGGGCACTGCTGCAGGTGTGTGTGCATCTATTTTTATTGGCAAAAAAGTTCCAAAACACTATATGGTCAGATTTAATATGTGGCTAGTAAAGATCTATATTCATATGCAGTTTTAGGAGGTAACTAAGTATATTTACTCAAGCACCAAATCTAAGTACTATTTCCATTTGATGCTATTTTACTCCACTACATTTATCAGTCAGCAATAGTTCCGGATCAACTTTTTTAACTCGTGGTCAACCGAATTAAAAAAAAAAAGTCTACTGCCCTTGGGGGCAGAAACAGAAAAGGGTAATGTTATCCAGTAATCCCCCCCCCCCACAAAAAAAAAGAAGATTAGAGAAACGTCCATGGTAGCAGAACTTTGTCATCTCATCATCATTTGGACCCCAAATTTGTTAATCACTGAATTAAAGTACTTTCTTAAAGTTGAAGTAATTAAAGTACTTTTTTTCTTTCTTTCTCATTGACTTTCTAATTTTGTCCTTTTATAGCTGACCCATCTTTGATTTTTCATTATTACAATGTTGTATATTTATGGGTATGCGTGTTGATTTGATGTGTACTGTACATATATGTGTTTTAATTTCCATGTCCTTTATTTCCACTGTCAAAGCATCATTTTCAAAGGTGCTATGCAAATAAAAAAAGTTATTAACAGTAGCTGTAGTACAGGGGCCATCCTTAAAGGATCTGAATACTTCCACCAACAGCCATTGTTAGTTTTAGAAGTTGTATTACAATAGGACATTTTTGAGAAAACTAACTGTAAATGATTACTTCTGAATGTGACGTGTTACATACATGATTGACGTCAGGTGAAAAAAACTTTTATGTCCAAAAGTCTTTTCAGGAAATTGAAAAAAAATGCTCATTTGTTTACCTTGGACAAAGTCAGATTAAAATCGCCTCGTCACTGTTCAAACAAACTCACAGACAATGACAGTGAAAAGCAATTAACAAGACGAATGACGGAGATACATATAGATAGATATATGTATATGTTATAAATGCTGCGTTGTTGCTTGCCATGTAGTCTTGCACCGCGCTGCGGAGGAGGGTCTGGCTAGTCCACACATTTTAAGATGGGAGGAAAATGTGCTCTGGTTTCTTGGCATTTCTTTAAACCAATCGCAATCATGTTGGGCGGAGCAACGGTGCGACGGAGTAACGGTGCCTCTGCAAACTAACCTCGGGAAGCAAGTGGTCTGGTGGAACATGTGTACGTTCAAAGGTTGTTTTAGTCGTCCAACAGAAAACTCAGATTGGACAGATAGTCTAGCTAGATGTCTGGATTTACCCTGCAGAGATCTGAGGACCAGGTAACCATAGTCCTCATGAATCCACCGGAGGTAAGAATAATGCCAACACAAAGAAAGCAGGAGGTGACGGACATCTGGGGCGAAATGAGGGCAGAATTTCCCGCGGCACTTCCACAATCCCGGAAATGGAACGTCGTCGATATGGACTACTCGCCATGTGATGAACAGCAACTTGTTACTTGTTGTTGTCACAACATTACTGCTTACAGCTTTGTTCATGGAGTTTCCTGCGGTGGGGTCTTTGACGTAGTGGGCTGTCTGCGCACGGTTCTGCAGGTCGTCGTTGCCCATCCCTTTGCTGAGAGGCTCCTGCTCCTTCTTGGAGCCCACGCAGCCCATGGTGCCTTCTGCAGGACGACAACAGAGAAGAAACAGCAAGACGTTAAAGCCATGGACACCAGTGGAAAAACACCAAAGCGATGTTACATGTAATAGTCAGGCCTAGACAGGGCTGCAGCATGTGAGGAAAATAGCCAACTGTCGTTATTGCGATTGCGATATGATTCATCATATTGGAGGCAATGATCATTTTTCTATCATTATTCTCATTTTCATTGAAAAGTATATAAAAAAAATTGCAATGATTGTAGTGGGATTTTTGCAAGGATCTGTACCAAAGAAAATATTCATATTTTTAGTCTGTAGAATACGATTTGTAGAGTGAGATATCTCTTAATAATACTCAATTTAGAATAGTTAGACATATATAGTTTTTAAAAAATATTGCGATTTCCATAAAATCCTGATTGATTGGGCAGCCCTATAGGCCTTGTCCCCCCCCCACTTGATGTGACGTGATATGTATTCTGCGTCATTCAGAGTACAGTGGTACATATTGACGGTCACACCTATTTAGTACTGAACACATACTACAAGTATGCAGCCTCAGAATAGGGGTTTTAATTTCAAATAAAAAGCTGTTATGAAATGGATGAAAGATTTATGAATCATTTTAATTGTCAAGCTTCAGTCACACAAAGACTGTTGTTTTTCTAGCGCACATCCTGAACTTCAAGGCTCTTCTGAATACTACAAGAGGAAGTATGCTGGTTAAATATTATGTGACAAAAACTATGAGTGAATATAAAAAGTCCCCTTCTTGGTGTAGATGTTAATGATTGTTATTACTGCAGCAAGGGGCATTTGTTGTTGGCACTACTTGATTCTGGAGTAATTGCAAAACACATCACATATCAGTTTTGATCTGTAACTTATTATTATTAAGCCTTGACCCCCCCTCTGGCCCCCCTAACTGTGGCAAACATTTTCGTACATTTTTAACTCCACTCTTATCCCCAAAGAGGGGATATTATTCATGTGCAGTGATAACTAAAATGTAGGTTAACACAGCATGATTATTGTATTTATGTATCTTGTTCTTTTGCAGAACCTAACCAACAGTATACAGAGTATACGTTACATAACATGCCATTTTAGCTGGAGCTTTTATCCAAACCGACTAACAACTGCTATATGTCAGACGCTGCGTGCCTCTGGAGCAACTATGGGTTAAGTGTCTTGCTCAGGGACACACTGGTGGATATATCTTAGTGGGAATCAAACCCACATCTCCCACACCAAAGGCATGTGCCATATCTACTGCGCCATCACCACCACGTATGTAGGCAAGGCAAGGCAAGGCAGCTTTATTTGTATAGCACATTTCAGCAACAGGGCAATTCAAAGTGCTTTACACGAAATCAGTTAAACAGATAAAACACAAGTACAAACAGTTAAAAATCATAAGCATTAAAAACTAATGAAACACATGAATAGACAGTTAAAAACAAAATAGAAACATTAGGACACATAAAACACAACACTTGTGCCTAATATCAATGATTGGTTTCGAACATACAAACAAAAAAATTACTTTAAATAAAAGACACAGAGTATTTCACTTTAAGAAAAATACGAAATAAGTTAAATAAATAAATACACTTCAATAAACACTGTACTCTTGTCTGAAAAGGAGTAGTAAAGCAAAGCAAAATGCTGTTTTGGTCCTCTACCCTTTTTGAATTATCCATACCCTTATCAAAGTGTTTTTAATCTATTGTTTTTTTCAGTTGCAGATCAATTAATCGATGAAGTTACTATTCCATGGGGTGGTAGTAGCTCAGTCCTGGTCCTGGTTCAAGTCCCCGTACAGACCGAAACACGAAGGGTGGATTGGTAGCCAGTTGACCTCAGGCACTACCAAGGTGCCCATGAGCAAGGCACCAAAACCCCCAACTGCTTGGGGCCCCCCTCCAAGGAGCAGCCCCCTCACTCAGACATCTCTCCATTAGTGTGTATAGCATGTTTACAGCGGCTTGAATAAGATTACCTATTTTAAATTAATATCTCAAGGTATGGTGAAGGGTATGTGATGATATGTGTGTGTGTGTGTGTGTGTGTGTGTGTGGGGGGGGGTATTTTAATTCCAAAGGCCAAGGGAACTTTATCAGGATGCATAGTATCCTGATCCATGAAATAACTGGCCTTTAAAAATAAAATTGTGCCTGCTTCTATGGGAATTTAACATAGTGTTGTGTGTACATATGCTAAGGAAGAATATTTATTCAGTTACAATACATTATTCATTCACAAAGAAAATTGGTGTCCTTAAAAGGTTCGATTTTTCTGAATTTTTTGAATTAAGGCATTAAGATCAATTTCCAAAAAATGTTTTTTTATTCCTCTTTTTAATCAACTTTAGCATGGGTGTGTAAACGTATTCAAGCCACTGTAAGTCCTGAGCATGTGTGCAATTCAGGCCTGTGTTTAACGACGTTCCCTTTGTGGAATATATAAAGGCAGAAAAAGACAAAAACAAGAAGATCATATTCTTAATTACATAATTGGTTCATGTACCATCCTTATACTGTCCATCCATTATATTTATCAAGCACAATTAGCTTCTAAATAGATCAGAACAAAACTGACACAAGTTCGCATGTGGCCCCCAGCCAGGCCTCTGCATTGGAAAGGGTCTAGCACCCCCACTGTGCGTAGGACTGAGGTCGGGGTGGACGGATGGGTCAAACAAACACAGGAGTTTCACACAGGACACTGCTGTTCATGTCCTGCGTGAAAGCTGTGTGAAAGTAAAACAGGATCTTTAAAACACCGATGCTCTGTAATGCGAGTCTATTTTGGAACTTGAACAGGTTTCCTGCGGTCGTGCAGCTCACTCCATGGTTATACTGTAACTACAGAGAGCATCAATGGCTTACTTTTGTTACGCAACCAAAGCATTCTCATGAATCGTATGATATCGTATGACATTAGGGCGACCGCCACGCGGTCACGTGTCATAATGTCACATGACAGTTGAGTGTAACGGTCTTTATAGTTACGTTCAGCCAAGAAAAGGTGACTGTGAGCGGGGTACAGGGCACCGTGAGGTGCCGGTCAATTCAGCGACCTTTGCAGTTGGGTTTAGCCAACAAAAAGGAGATTGTCCTGCCGCAACGGGAGTAAAGTTTAGGCGATAAAAGATTAGAAAAAAGTTTTGTGGTGTGGTTTAAAAAACTGATCCCCTTAAAGGGGAGCTATGCAGTTTAGGCAATTTCTTCACTCACACTCGAAGGTTCCTCTACAAAGCTCCCCCTACTATATTTGGCAGCTCCTATATTTACTGGCGTCTTACTCCTCACTCCGTCAGTCTGCCGTTTCCTCTTTCTCTGTTCCTCCGACAATGCTTTCTTAAGTTTCTGTTTCTTTTTTGCCGGGCTCAGCCGTGACGATAGCTTGGAAAAACTCCATCACTACCTTGTTTTTATAGCTAGTCGGTTCCTGAAGGAGGGCGTGTAGGCCTATGTGTGCAAGGCCGACGACTCGCTGACCCAAAGTTGCAAGGGTGGTTTTTCAGCTCAGAGGCGCTGGGGGGGGAGGAGCGAGACGACCACTATTCAACTCAAAAAAAGTCTTATAACCATTCCAATGACTCCAAAGCTGTTCAGTTAAGATAAATTAAGCTTTAAAAATTGCATTGTTCCCCTTTAACCATTGGGTTGTCTTCCTATCGACCATGAACTTCTTTCGGGCGTTTTTGTTGCTTCTTTACTTGACGTTTTTGCCGCTTCATTCAATGCATTTGATTCTTTTAAACGTTTTTGTCACTTTATTCAAATTCAAAAGAACTAGAAAATAAGTAGGGGAAAATGCAGCGCTATCAAGCCCCGGCCGACTTACGTCACCGCGACATGTAGTTACATTTTTGAGAGGTGCATGTCAGGCTACGGCGTAGGGTCCAGCGTAGGTTTGTGTCTCCACGTATTTTCCTACGTAGCAACAGCGTAGTCATGGAAGCTATGCGCTACCTATTTTAGCCCTCAAAGACAGACCTTAAATATTGCCTCTACAGTATATATACAGTATATATACAGGCAACATTACAGTTTATCGAGTTAATATGTACTGTTAATGATACAATAATACAATCTCCTGTTATCCTAACCTTTCCTCATATTGTATATTTAAATGTGTAAATGTCTAGTGTTATAGATATATTCGTGTTGGCTGTATGAAGCTTTTACCCTGACTAGTCACTTGAGCCACCCCTGCTCGGTGAAGTTGGTATGTTCCAATTTGAGGGGCGAGGTTCAGGCCTATAAGATGCCCTCAGGAATGACTTGTTTTTAGGTCATTAGGAAACTGTTTTTGTTTTTCTTATAATGTGATCTTTGTGTCTCTCACGTCAATTACTTTTATTTTGTGAAAGTGTTTGGTTTTGGCTTTCCTTAATTCCATTTTATATATGTATGATATTTTATATATGTATATACTGTAGTTGCTCTCAGGACTCCACTCTGCACTACCTACCTACACTTTATATTTTGACATTTTATTTCCTTATATTTTATATTTTTATATTTCGTGTCAACACTGTAAAGGGGTTGCACAGGTACTGCACTTGTGTATGAAAATAAAGGCATTCTATCTATCTATCTTCTATCTACTTATTTTGTAACACTACTTTGCCTTATTGGCCTTTACAATAAATATCCCAACTTAAGAACGTTATCTCGGACTCACCTTGGGTGATTTCACCTGCTCACGACTACTAGCTACATCTACCCACAACACACAGTCAGTCGGCGTACTAGATGACCATGACTGTGTGATTTTAGGGCGGCTGTATGCCCCTGCAATCCACATTATTGCAGTTTATTCTGACTTAACACTTACAGATGTTGGCCTCCTGCGATACTGTTAGAAATGTTTTTTTCTATCTACCTTGGCAATACAAATATGTTCACACAAGCCCCCCTCCTTATTCAACGGTAACATCTAGGGAATTTGCTTTCTCTACGTATCACACCGTATTTGATTGTGTGAATGTAAATGTGAATGCAGTTATCCGGAACAAGGCTCTACAGGAGCGAGAACAAAGAGGGAGTCTGTGATGGGGAATAGAAGCTGTGTTTTACAGCACATGGTGGCTCACATTCACAGATGGAGAGGACAGATGAGAGAGTTATTCTGTGTAACCCGGCTCTCTTCAGCTCAGGGAGGAAGATTATCGCTCTGAGGAACTAATGTGTAACATGAGCATTAAACAGTGGTGGTGGAGGAAGTATTCTAATCCTTCATTTGGGTAAACATACTAATACCACACTGTCAAAATACTCTGTTACAACTAAAGGTCCGGCATTGAAAATGTTACCTAAAGTACTATAAGTAAAAGTCCCCCATGCAGAGGAATCCACCCATTTTAGAAACTGGAAACCAGTGATGAAATGTAACAAAGTACATTTACACAAGTACTGTACTTTAGGAGTTTCTTCTTTTCATGCCATTTTCTATTTCTACTCTGCTACATTTCAGAGAGGAATATTGTACTTTTTACTCCTCTACATTGATCTGACATTAAGATGTTTGCACACAGAACACATGTAGTTTATGAAATATGACGTTTTATTATAAATTAAACTACCCAACAATATAACGGCCTACAAGTCCAGCTGACATGATAAGCTGATTAAACTCAGAACTGTTTGGATCGTTTCCTGTTTCTAAAATGGGAGGGTTTTTCTGCATTAAGAACTTTTAACACTTTAGGTACATTTTCCAGATACATACTTTTATTTAAGTAACATTTTCAATACAGGACTTTTATTTGAAAATGCAATATATTGTACAGTGTAGTATTAGTACTTTTACTGTAAGTAAAGGATCTGAAAACTTCTGTGTTTAATGGTCTAAACATGCCAGCTGGACTTGTAGTCCCTTATATTGTTGGGTAGTTTAATTTATAATAAAACTTCATATTTTATAAACTACTACTACTACACTACTACTACTATGTGTTTTTTGTGCAAAAGTCTTAATTTGTAAAGCAACTAAAGCTGCCAAATATACTATAGTAGAAGTAGAATGAGGAATGAAAAGACTCCAAGTAAAAGTACCTCAAATTTGTCAAAAGTAGGCTACTGTACGTTAAATGTGCTTGGTTACATCCCACCACTGCTAAACAGCAGAGCCCTGTAACCATGCAAACAGATCTCCTATGATTGTAGACGTCACATTTTTGTGACGCAAACAAAAAAAAGACCCTGATATCCCCAAGAAACCAGAAACACCAACACTGTCAAAACTTGAAAGTTTTCTACAAGCACTCTCTTGATCCGTTCTTCAACACATATCTGCAGCCGTGCGTAGTCAACACCACACTGCCCCGATGCCACTCACAACTGTACCGGGGTGTGCAATGGAAAATCTTTCATTTGAATATTCAGACACAGGAAGTCCCGTTCTACTTGAGGTCAGAATTAGTGATGTTAACGTAGTTGCTTCCTTTTTTTTCCCCCCTCTGTGTGTCAAACCTGGTTCCTCTTTAGATGTCTAATCACAGGAGGCTCAGTCTAAGTATTGAACAGTCGGGGCTTCATGTTTTTTTTTTTTTTTTTTTTTTTACAAAATGGAGGTCAGCATTGGCTGGTGGTAACGCGTTGCCTAGTTTGGCTCTGAAAAACGCAGCTGTCATCGATTCATCTCAGTCGGCGAGTAAAGCAGCGACAATTATGCAAAGGAACCCACGTTGCTTGAATACTACGGGGGGGGGGGGTAGAAGGGGGACACGGGCCCCTGCTGAAATATGATTGGCCCCTTTTGATGCCCCTCCCCCCTGCTATCCATTGGGCTAGAGTACAGTCAATCTGACAATTGTGATTTCCGTTGGATCTGTCACTTGGCACTTGGGCTCTTCCCAGCCCTTGTCACATGACCAATTCATGTTTCCATGGTGACTATCCAAAATTCTGAATGAAACACTGGAATTGTTTTTTTTTTTTTATTGAGCCTATAGAAAATGTGTATCGTATTTTGAATACAATATAAAATTAGTTTAAAAGGAATACAAATAAAATGAATAATGAACGGGATGTGTTGTATTTAGCTTTCTAATCAAAGTGACTTTTTCAAAGATGACGTAAAATATATGCACATAAAAATTAGCAACTTATATTTTTCAAACAGCTCCATAAATGGCAAGACACAAACAATGTTGCCCTACCATTTTGAATGAAAAACATTACATGTTTATTGATAGTTACATACTATAATTTAATTCTATATTCTAATTCTAATTCTCTTCTATATGTTGGTACAAAAGTAACAAGAAATTACAGTGTAGTAATACTAAACTAGCTTTGTGTTGCAGTCACGGCGGCCTAAAGACCAACACTTTGAGGGGTTGAGACTGAGTCAAGACCGAGACCAAGACCAAGACCAAGACCAAGACCAAGGCCACGTTCAACCCCAACAAAACGTAGCAACACGTTTTTTAAAAACTGAAATGAAATGAAATAAAATTCAATTTTATTTATAGTATCAAATCATAACAACAGTTATCTCGAGACACTTTACAGACAGAGTAGGTCTAGACCACACTCTATAATTTATAAAGTCCTTCATTTCTTAGGTGTCTTAATTCTAGGAATTCCCCCGCGAGCAAGCATGGTGAAACACCCTGTTGTGCGCGTGGTTTGAACCCTAATTACGCGGCAAAGTCCAGGTAATGAGCAGCCAGAATGACTTCTGTTATTTTACAGATTTATTTCTTGGTGGAAGTTTTCTTAGACTACAGAAAATCTGCTTCGAAATGTAGGAAATATTGGATAGGACAGAACAACACAACTTTCTTACCCCGTCCCTTCCTCCTCACTGTGACTCATTCGCTGTCCACACCACATGGGTCCCTAAAAATTGATCTTTTATGTCAGCGAAAGCTACATAATTACAAAATGAGGTTATAAAACTGTTACTTTCAACGTGATGTTTTGTTTTGCTCCGTACCTTTGGTCTGTGGAATCAGGTCTGTGCTAGTTTGACGAGAATGACGAAAGAAAGATGATGTCTAAAGGGGGGAATCCCAAATCTACGTTAGCAACAACTCAGTTGTTCCTTAGTAAAAAAGTCCCAAAAATTCGGACTTCTATCAACACTGTCCAAACTATCCAACACGATGTGTTAAAAGACTCTCTCTCTCTCTCTCTCTCTCT
>NC_045739.1:22369829-22370992 GCF_008692095.1 Etheostoma spectabile | reverse complement strand
TCTCTCTCTCTCTCTCTCTCTCTCTGGGAGGTCAATAGGAAGGCAGTTGTGTGCAGGAATGTGTATTTTGTTTTATTCACTTTCACTTGTCACACAACAACATGATCTGGCCACAGAAGTCAGATTTAGAAATATGACACTTAAAAGAAAATTTAATTTTGGAAGAGACTCTCATTCATGTTCTTGCAGGGGGTGAGTAATCAAACCACTGTCATGCCTGTACACCACATATGTGCTACAGCCTGTTACTTTAGCTTAGCATAAAGGCCGGTTACAGGGAGCTGTGTGCAAATTTAACTAAATCCACTCACCAGCGCCTCTACAATTTACATATCTTGTTTGTTTAATCTGTAAAAAAAAATTAAAAAAAATACAGTTTTATGGGGGATTGTGTGCCAGTAGCAGTAACTTTGCTGGAGTCTCTGACTGTTGCATGGCAACCTAACGGTGTTTGGTGTTTTCTGCCCCCAACGTCTCCTTCCAGGCAACGTGGATATGGTTAGTTTTAGGGTTAAGGTTAGGGTTCGCTGCCTGGAAGGCAACGTTGGAGACAAAAGAACACTGACACTGGGGAAGAAAGTTAATACGCTTAAATCCCATTACAAGACGTTGTGACATTGAATATGCCTCAATTTCCCAAGATTCTCTTAAAAGACACCATTGTGTTTATCTCACAGAATACAATATAACAGGAGCAAGTAGAGAAAGAGTGATGAGCTGTGTTCAAAACCGCTCCTTATCATGGAAATAGTGCACTATAAAGTGCGTTTGACACTTTGTAGCGGTGTTAGAATCCTCTGTGGTTAACCCCCTGAGGACAAAAGACGCACAAGCGAGTCCAAATGATGTTTGACAACACTCCTACTCAATATTACAATATAACAACATTTTATTTTTAGACATTTATTTATTATTTTATTCATATCTTATGCTTTTTGTGAACCCAAGACTTTTGTAAACTCATTTAACCCTTATATTGTCCTTGGGTTCAATTGACCCATTTTCCTATAAGAATGTTCTTTTTACTCAATTGTAATTACGCTCTTTAGCAAGTACAAATCTCTACTTTCATTAAATTTGGGGTGTCTTATTCAATTTTTTATTATTCAAAAAAAAAAACATTGAAGGGGTTTGGAAATAGTATTGAGTAAAAGTTGACATAT
>NC_045739.1:22359327-22369819 GCF_008692095.1 Etheostoma spectabile | reverse complement strand
GTCTGTGATTATCCATCACCATCCATTCCTTTAATATAATTTTAAATAATTCATAATTCCCTTTTTTCTAACTCAAACATTAGGTATACTTTTCTATAAATGAGGTTTATTGACCATAAAATCCAAAAATAACTGTGAAACTAGTGTTCCTTAGAGTTGAAAACGTCGAAAAAAATGACAAACATTGAAAAAAAGCAGCAAAAGTGTTTTAAAAAAGGGACCAAAACGTAAGAAAAAGTTAACAACATTGATAAAAAGCATTAACAAAAGTGTTGATTTTCAATTTGAAAAGTGTAGGTATGCTTGCACAAGAGCTTTGAGAAATGCTCTAGAAGAATTTTGGGCGTCACTGTCCAGAAAGATCAGTTTGTTCGTAACATTTTGATATGAAACACACCGTAATCAGGTTCAATGCAAAATCCTTAAAAAGGAGAATTCAAGAAGATATCTAAAAATGTCCTTAGACCTCAGAGGGTTAATTTCATTCACTAGGTAGTCCACTATAAGATGCACACAATGCACAGCTAGTTTGAGTGTACCCTACATTTTATTCCCCTTTTACGACAGACCCTTCTTCACAGTGTCGCCGAAAAAAGTGACATCAGGCGTAATTACCGGCAGAACGAGAGCAATCCCGGAGGGGGAACGTCGTGAAAATACACTAACCACAATGCAACATGGTCGCAGAAGCACCCGCGAAAACTGAAAAAGGAAAACATGGAGCGGGGTTTCGTTTCCAAACAGTGGAAATGCAACATGCGACACATAAACAACCTTTTACTATTCTCCTGAGTGCACGGCGTGTTTCACAAAATTATTAGAATTAAAATATTTTTGTTTCGGTTTGTTTACATGACGCTGGGCACCTCCGACACAAAAAAACCGGCGCATGTAGTGTCCAAAATCTCATCTAGTTGTTCCATGTGCTGTGTAGTTCACCATTTCATAAACACTATATATGGACTAGAGCAGGGGTCTTCAACGTTTTCCAGGCCAAGGACCCCCAAACTGATGGCGAGATGGAGCGGGGACCCCCTAATTATATATATTGTATAAAATTGTGTTATATGAAACTGGTCCTATAGTGCCATGTGTGCAATGATGACTGAAAGACATCTTCTACCTCCATTTATCTGTTTACTACAGTGTGTTGAGTTCATGTTAATGTGGATTTAAAGACATTTCGATTAGTGGAAAAAATTGCAGGGGGGGGGGAATATAAAAAAAAGTCTAATCAACCAAAACTTTCGCGACCCCCATGCAGTACCTCCGTGGACCCCCTAGGGGTCGCGGACCCCCTGTTGAAGACCCCTGGACTAGAGAGTGAGTGAATGAGGGACCGGTTTTGAATACAGCCTTAGAGTCAGCAAACATACTTAGCAATGTCAGCTACTTATAGGTCTGCTAATTTTAGCCACCATGAGACGACTTTTCATTTGAAAGAGGAAGAATGGGTTATCTCTTCTTTCAAAAGTACATATATTTAAAATAAACACTGCACTAATCAGAAGCACTGGTTAAATATGTCTAAATGAGGACAGCAGTTGTAGTCAGTCACACTGAAAACAGGACAAAACACCACAATGACTTCTTAAAAGAGCATACAGCTCGGCCCAGGTGTCTATTTCTGATCACAGTTATAGTTAACCCTCTTTACATATATTTTTAAATACACCTTTTTTTTAGTAGGTATTTGCATATAACTGATCCCCATGTGTTTCTTATGAAAACGTTCAGGAACAAACTCAGCTTCCCACATAGTGATGCCCAAATCTTTTCTAGAGCAATGTGTAAAAAGATGATTTTGGCGCTAAAACTGAAACATTGATGTTGGCTTTTTGTCCTCAAATCTCTTTTAGAAAACAAATGTTAACTTATGATGTGTTGTACAGATTGTTTCTGTGCTTGAAATGAGTTTAACCAAAAGTCTTAGGTGATATGAAGATGAAAATAGTAAATAAATGGCTGAAATGAAATTGTGTAATATAGCTTTTTGAGTAGGGGCTTAGTCAAACACCATCTACTGTACATACCTAATTTATTTTGATCATATTGCATTTTGAGAAGGTACATATAACAGGAGGAAGAGTTTTTTTCCTGCACTGTTGTTATCGGATTCATGCATTGATCACAAGCTCAGATTGCAACCAATCACATTATGAGAAATACGCTGACATTCAATCTCAATTTCAAACAGAATTGAAATGATATCACGATAATAACTGTTGGACTTTCTCCCAAAAAAGTACAACTTACAACACAACTAATATAAAACGTTGCTGTCCCTTCTACCATACTGTAACTCTAAGGTTAGTGTTCGTACATTGGCCCAGTTCACGATTATCAAATGATATCATAACATGCAAATATGTTCCCCTGCAAACATGAGGCTGTGCACCCGCTCTCAGGAACACGTGCACATTGATGCTCTGTTGACTTGGGCAAACATCTAAACATGCCTTTCAACATTACACACTTACATGTGTGATTTAAAAAAAGAATTATTGCACACTATGTTTATCCGCACCCTGTAGCTGTCCAAGCAGTAAGCAGGTACTCAGCCAGGTCGGCTCTTTATTGGCACTTCCGCTGAATGCCATGATTACACAAATATTTCTGAAGGATTCCAGCTATTATCCTACCACCGAACTATTTTAGTTTACCACCTACGAGCCAACACTCTCCCAACAGACAAAACACAGGAATTAATTCACGTGTGTTCTGTTATGAGGAGGTTACGCAGATGTAAATGTTGTGGGCTGTTAAAGACTGCCAGGCTGTGTTTGGGACTGCCTCGGGCCATAACAACATCACCTGGCAGCCTGGCACGCAACCAACAGCACATTAGGCAGCTACAACGAACAAAAACAAAGCAAAAAAGAAAGAAAGGAAGGAAGAACGAAAATCATCTCGCAGTCCCAACATTCTGCTTGTCACTTGCAATGTTTTAATGTGACTTATGCAGACCGATGGCTCTGGACTGCAGGGTGTCTCTCTCATCTGGTGTCTAATATTTTGTTTGGTACGGCGGGATATGATTGCATTAGACATGGACAGTCCTGTTGGACCAAAGTTTTTTACATGTCATAATAACTGTTGCAATTATTATGAATCCTATTTCTCCATATTTACCTCCTGTATCAGTGTCTCTGTGTCCCAGCCCTATGTTGGGGTCTGTCCGAGGTTTCTGTCTGTCAAAAGTCCACCAAATGCTCGCACTGGGGGGAATTGTGTGTTTTTTGTAAATTATAGAGTGTGGTCTAGACCTACTCTATCTGTAAAGTGTCCTGCGATAACTCCAGTTGGGATTTGACCCTATAAAAATCTAATTGAACATGTTTGATCCAGGTTACTTGACAGATAGCTCACATCAAAAAGACAGTGCTTGCAGGACTCGAGACCGGTCTTAAGTCTCAGTCTCGTCTCGGAATCAACTGCATTTTAACTCTGTCCTGTCTCGGTCTCAGGTGAAGAAGACCCGGGTTTGTTTTTTAAGACGTTCCCTTTTGATTATTTTATCAAGGCATTTCTCATAAAACACTTTAATTAAAAAGGTAAATGAAGAAGAATCTTAAAGAGTACGTACTACCTTTTTTTTCAACCTGGACCCTATTTTCCTATGGTTTTGTGTGTGAATGACTCATTTTGGAACAATCTTTGAAATTGGTCCAGCATTAGGCGTGAACGCTGTAACCGGCAGCCATAGACCGGGCTGCTATGTTACCCTATGGGACATAAGGCACCCATATAGCACCAAGCGATCAATGCAGTACTAATAGCCTCCACACACTATATTTACAGGATATCTGTTGCATCAGTTTTGGGTGCTGCTTAACCCTTGTGTTTTCTTCCCGTCAACCATGAAAAAACACACGTTTTAGTCACTTTTTTTCAACATTATAATTGCTTTTTCCCGAGATTTTTTTTTTAACTTTTTCAATGTTGGGGGTGCTTTTTTGATGTTTTTTCATTGTTGACATTTTCAGTGCTTATTTTGACGGCCCATTTTATAAAAATAAAGAAATAACTGAAAACGGGTCAAATTAGACCCAAGAACAATATGAGGGTTAAATAAAACACCAAAAAAATTCAATGAAAGTAATCATTAATGTCACCTGAAGAATGTTGTATCCATAGGATTTTTGGGCAAATTTGGTAGAAAGAAATCCATATTTCTGATATAAAACCCTTTGAAATGGGTCAATTTGACCCGAGGACAACACAAGGGTTAAAATGTTTTAGACCATTGAACATCTAAAATGAAAGTTAATGTACAGCAACAAAAAACTGAACAGAAACTGGTTTCTGGTTCAGTCTAGATGGACAGTCTTAAAAAGAACTCTCTTTCTCTCTCTCCCACACACACACACACACACACACACACACACACACACACACACACACACACACACACAAATGGATATAAGAACGTTTAATAAACAGTTTATCAATTTGTTTACATCCCTTTTGACCACTTTCACATTCCTCTACATATGATATGTGTACAGAGGGACTTGTGTAGGCGGTGGTCCTTTCCACTCAAACTGAAGTTCCTCTTTTTGGAACGGAGTATCCTTGTTGTAAAACTACAAGTCTTCATTTGGCAATCATCAAAGCTTAACTTCTTTTTTATTCAAAATTTGTTCGACATTCCCTTCATGGCCGATCATCCCCCCCCCCCCCCCCCCCCCCACCGTTATCTTCCGGACAGTTCGGCTACTCCCTTTCCATACAAGCAAGCACACACATCAAAAGGACACTTACCGCTCTTCGACTAGTGCTTCTGAGGTTGTCTATGTGTTCTTCTACAGATTCTATTGACCGACTACAGAATAATCCTCATTTCTTTTCCGTAGGTTCCATTTCTGAACTGTACTTTTTGCTTTGTTGTCTCTTTGGGTCAGGCTGAAGATGCGGACGGGGCGACGGAGCGCAGCGCACTGGGCTCGGACAAGGAAGTTTGTGTGCTGTGCGCATCTGTGTGACTTGGTGAAAAAGAGGAACAAACTCTCACAGATCGTACTCTCGGTTTAACTGGCTGAAAAAGCCGGCAGTCG
Organism: Etheostoma spectabile; assembly: GCF_008692095.1. Classification (NCBI taxonomy): domain Eukaryota; kingdom Metazoa; phylum Chordata; class Actinopteri; order Perciformes; family Percidae; genus Etheostoma; species Etheostoma spectabile. The sequence goes on along the minus strand of NC_045739.1, from coordinate 22,364,762 downwards.
TTTTTTTCTTTTTTTTTTCTTCAGTTGCTTCTGTAGTGGTATTCTGATGGAATGGAGAGAAGAGAAGCTGTCTTGTGTGCCATAGCGCAGAATAAAATATGAACCGAGTGTTAGATGTAGATCTTTCTTTTCTATTGAACACATTTATCTAATTACTTTTTCATAGATTAAGACCACTGTCTGAACGTCATAGTTTACCCAACTTTTTTTGCAAATACATGTCTACTGTTATTAAACCATTGTATATTATAAATATGTACAGGCAAGGGCGTGGGTTTTATTTTAACACATTATAACGGGGGTGCTGGGGACGGGGCATTCCAGATTTTTTTTAGATCAGGTGGCAGAGGTGTGGGGGTGGGGGGGGGGGGGGGGGGGGAGGGGGGGGGGGGGGACATTTTTTATCAGAATACAGCAAAACAAATCTGATATGAAGTAGTACAGTTGATTAAGGTAGAACAAAACAATGCTATTCTGCTAAATAAAACATTCATTTCCCTTGTGTTCCTTTAAAAACCAACAACAACTAAAACTGAAATTCCAGTGCTGGTTCCATGGTATCAGAATTTTGGATATTCAACACCATGGAAACATGAATTGGTCATGTGACAAGGGCTGGGTAGACTGAGAGAACAGGCAGCCAATGGCGTGTTTTCCATTGATAGTACCTAATCGACTCGACCGCCGTGTAGCCGTGGCTGGTCGTCATGGCAGGAGACCGGCGTGACATAACGCAACACACACACAGAACGTCAAAGGTTTTCACGTCACGTTTTGGTATCACCTCAGCTCGCTTGGAACCTGAGGTAGTACTACAAAAAGTACCTTTCAGCAAGTACCACAGACTTTTCTCGTAATGGAAAACCGAAAAAGGCGAGTAGAGTCGAGGCAAGTCGAGTAGATACCACGCAGTGGAAAACCGCCACAAGTGATAGTCCTCTGAGCCAATGGACATCACAACTGTCGTGATGGAAATCCCAATGGTCATTTAGAGTTTATCTGGGCTCTTTAAACGTAAAATAAAGTCACACTTTAGAGCGCCGCGTACCTCACGGCTGCAACACAACAAGCGCCTGGAAGTACGTTTGAGATTGCTACTTAAACCCAAACTTGTACGTGTTCAATTTGAGACCTATGATTGAATTCGAAACCAAATTTTCCAAAAGAATTCCAATAAAAAAAATAGGAATCGTAATTTTTAAACGGTTCCAAGTTGGAACCGGTTCTTGATGCCCAATCCTACTCTTTACGTTGTTCATAAATCTGTTAATTCTTTTAAAACGCTGTTGAAGACTTTGCCTTTCAAAAAGACCTTTAATTTGATGATGGGTTTTCACGGCTGTCTGAATGTACCTACGTTTTCCTTTGTACTCCGTCAGGGGAACGTTAGGGGAACGTTATGGGAACATTCTCTAAAGGTTGCAACGTTAGGGGAACGTTAGGGGAACGTTTTCTAAAGGTTGCAACGTTAGGGGAATGTTAGGGGAACGTTCTCTAAAGGTTGCAATGTTAGGGGAACGTTCTGAGAACTTCAATATAACCAAAAACTAACGTTCCCAGAACATTAAAAAAAATTTCTTTTGCAACCAAAATCTAACCAAACCTAACCTTCAGGGAATGTTCCCGCAATCAAACACAAACGTTCTCAGAACATTCTGGGAACCAAAAGTTGTCAGCTGGGATGCCTTTTATTAATTGCATTTCATTTTATTATGAAGCACTTTGCGATTTGTATCTGTAAAAAGGCTATATAAATACACGTTTACTTACTAGGATGGACAGAGGGAAGAATGTATAAATGGATGGAGGCGTTGGACAGACTCATTTGCATGATGCGCAGGACAGCTCGATAACATATTCAAATGAGTTTGACAGCTATAATGCTCCGAGCATCCTCTGGGCGGAGGCAGGCAGCAGAGTGGAGGCGTGGGCAGTTCAGCCCCAGGGCAACAACAGCAGCTCAGCAACAACTTTGTCAGAGAAAGCGCCCAGCTCTTGGGCTGTAATCCTCAATCAAGAGTCAGGATTAGAAACCGAGTTCCCCTCTGAATCCCAGGCTGCAGTGACGTAGACAGGGAGGGAGGGAGGACAAGAATGAAACAAATGAGATCAGATAAAAGGTAGAATGAGTTTGAAATTGCTGACGGATAAAAGAAGATAAATCCCAGCGTGAGGGATAAAGGGAAAGAATTGGTGTTAGCAGCTGCTTACAGCTGCAGATGGTGTGGGTCAAGGCACAGCGAGCTGTCCGACATCCAGTGCAGGCCACCGTTTGTTTTCTAAATTCAAGGGGAAATGAGTTCCTCGTTTAATGGGTTGAAGATCCACAGATAGTTTAAGTATCACACTGGAAATTGCAGCCTACGTGGGTGTCAGACTGCAAACAAATGCAATGTACGGGGAAGCTTTTTCTGTCTTTTTTTGTTGTTCTTTCCCACATATTTCAGTTTTTTTCAACGCTTCTGTTGCTTTTTTCTGAGGTTTTCAAGGTTTTTTTTGGACAATTTTTAATGAGGTTTTTGTCGCCTGTCCTTTTTTTTTCTTTCAAAGTTTTTGTTGCTTCTTTCAGAGTATTTGTCGCCTTTTTTTTAGGCGTTTCCGCAACGATTTTTACACCTTTTTTTTCTCGAGGTTTTTGTCTTTTTTCAAGTTATTAGTCTCTTTTGACAAGTTTTTTTTTCAACAATGTTTTTGTCGCTTTTCTCAATACATGCCCGGACCAGCTCATAGTCATGCTGTTATAGTTTTAGACTGCCGGGGGTCGTCTTCTGGGAGTTTATTCCCTGGAGTCCTTATGTTTTCTCGGCTCACAGTTTTCCTTGGATTGGGGTGGCACCTAAATCATGGTTGCAGCTGCCATGCCTTATATGCCCTGTACTCCATCTGGAAAGGATCTTGAGATAACTCTTAGGATTTGGTACTATCATACAATTGAATTGAAAATTGAAATGTCCTCTTTCAGTGGATTTTTCATGTATATATTACTATTACTTTTTAACATGAATATAGAAAGTGAATTATGTAGCTAAAAATAATCACCCCAATTCATATTGTAATATCTGGCAGGGAAATCACAATTAGATCCCCCCCCCCCCAATAGTTTACCCCTAGTTTCTACTTTTCATCACACTGCAACTGTTTTGCGTAATGTCCTGAACAAAACGTCACAACACGATGCCTCGTGTGTTTCCCAGAACTCGTCATTATTCACTCAATAGGTGAGTGAGACACACACAAGGTTGTGTGGTAAATGGTACGAACTATAAGTTGAGTAGAGTTGAATCATATATAGTGGGAGTTACAGAAGCAACATTCAAGAACACAGCATTTAGCTTGACAGATAAGCATACTATAAAAGTGAAAGCACAATAGTACACAGTAGCAAAGTCACGTTTTAATCAACAGAGAGATGGGAATGGCAGGGGGTGGCTATTTTGTCAACTGACCATTGACCAATAATTGTATGTAATGGACTCTAATGGCATTTAAGAGGCATGATAGGAACAGTATGAATCAATAAAACAGCATACATGTTCGAAAAGGACAAATAACCTCATATTTTGAGTAAGTATTGGCTGACTTTGCTTATAAATTAGGGCATCTCTATTAAAACATATAGTTGATGTATTTACACAAAATGGACACATTGACTTTCCATTGCTGTGTCACAAAAATAAAGGTTATTCAGCTGAGTCTGTCACTGTGTTTTATCTCTTCCATCCACCCAGCTTACCGCAAGCTGTCACAGCTGTGAACGGAAAGTTTATGCTTGCAAAACGTGTACATTCTGAAAATGAAAAAGAGGAAGAGGAACATGTTTCTGTCTTCTTTTTTTCTTCTTTGCTGGTCACTTAAGAGGTCAGGTTCTGTGGCAAAAATAACCAGTCTGTGGCAGTAATGCCAGGAAAGTGAAATAATTATAAGCACCTCACATAAAATTAGCATAGTGTGAGAGGAGCAATACGGGTTTAGGCATTAACAGGTGATACCCAAACTCATATTTGTTTGGCTGTTAGATAACAAAAAAGGCACTTCTGCAAATGGTTAATTAGATGGAATATTCAGTTTTTTACAATATAGTGAATTTTAATTAGAAAGATCAAAGGTCAAAAGTTTGTTTGGGGTTGGATGACACAGAGGATGACGCAATAGCTGCGTTGATCAATTTCGATCAACGGCTTATAGAAGACCAAAGAGAGTTTTTTTTAGGGTTAGGGTTACTTTCATTTTATTTAAGGCAGGCCACTTAGTTCTTATGTTTCTACAATAAGTTGTTCAGTATACTGTTCATATCAGTTGTTCGTATGCTGTTTGAGTTGCACCTTGTGAAAATGGGCTTGTCCGTGTTGCAAAATGTGTGACTTCTATGCATGACTGTGTCTCATTTCTTCACCAACAACTATGAGCTGCTAAAGAGGATCTACATTGGGAGAGTCTAATGTCTCTCCCTATGTCCACAATTACCAATTCTAATAGAATATTTTGATGACATAATACACTGGTTGATATTGGAATGTCCCAATAAGCATTATTCAGATTTATGCAAGCAGAATCAGGACATACACCAGTAATATCCAACACAATGGACTGGGAAGTCACATGTTCTAGCTCAGAAAATGAATACCCTGAAGCTAGACAGAATATTAATGTTCATGTAAAAGCACTCAGTAAAAATGCTCAACCCCAGTGATAGAACCACTAAAACCGAACTAAAAGTGAGATCTCTTTCAATCAATGACATGTTATTATGTGAAATGTGTTGCTGTGTTATTTTCACAGCAACTGTTGTGTTTGTTATCATTTTCAGCCAGCCACCAGATCAAGTCATCCAAACGGGCACACGACGATTGGTTGTTTTTTTCCTGCCGCAGGAAATACAGTACGACCCATAGGAGTGTTTTCCATGCTCATATCTAAACCACAGGACATAACGGTCACGGTTTTAAACACTTTGTTAGCATCATAATACCGTCACATGTTGGTTAGGTCTAGGCCTTGCATTGCCAGACCTTCCTCTACCACACTGTGGAGGAGGGTCTGGCTAGTCCACACAGCATTCTGGATGGGAGAAAAACATAATCTGGTTTACTTTGGCATTTCTTTAAACCCTTAAAATCCCAATCACCACGGGCGGGTGCCGGTGAGAAATAGCCTCGGGAAGGCACTTGATTTGGTGGAGCGTGTTTGTTCAAAAGTTGAAAATTGTCCTCAGATTGGACAGATAGTCTAGCTAGCTGTCTGGATTTGAGGAGCGGTTAACTATAGTCCTCAGAAAACCATCAGAGTTTAAAATTACATCACAAAGAAAGTGGAAGTAAACGGACATCTGGCCAAATTTCTGCTACGGAACAATCGTGTAGGTGGAATGTCGTGGATATAGATGTCCGGTTTTCACTGTTTTTCCATGAGACCATTAAGCGTGTACTTAAATTGAC
>NC_045739.1:22342389-22359317 GCF_008692095.1 Etheostoma spectabile | reverse complement strand
GCACACAATACTACGGTACTTTGTTGTGTGACATAATTCTCAAGAGGCTGCCTGCAACAATCACTTACAGGGAGCAGATCAGACAATGGAGCACCTACAGGGAGCAGATCAGACAGGGAGCACATAGAGGGAGCAAATCAGACAGGGAGCCCACACAGGGAACAGATCAGACAATGGAGCACATAAGGCAGCATATCAGACAGCAGAGCAGATCAGACAACAGAGCACTACAGGGAACAGATCAGACAACGGAGCACATAAGGGAGCAGATCAGACAGCAGAGCAGATCAGACAGCAGAGCACATACAGGGAGCAGATCAGACAGCAGAGCAGATCAGACAGCAGAGCACATACAGGGAGCAGAGCACATACAGGGAGCAGAGCACAAACAGGGAGCAGATCAGACAGCGGAGCACAAACAGGGAGCAGATCAGACAGCGGAGCAGCATTGCACAGAAAATTTAAAGCTTAAGTGCAGCTTCACAGTTTAACTGCAAATAAAACTTTCCACGTTCCGTCCCGGTCGGAACAAGTGGGAGGCGGAGTGCACCGTGTGCAAAGCTAGCACGTATGTTTCAGTGTCTAATAAAGGTGCTGGAGATCTCATAGCTCACATGGACACCAAAAACCTTATCTTATTACATTGAAAAGGTTTTAAGAGATATTTAGTTGGAGCTGGATATTGAAGCTGACACAGAATAGGTAATGTTTACATTATTTAATATTTGTTTATCTGAAAAGAGCTATCATTTTGTTACAGGTTGTTACATATTTTTATTTTATTACACAAGTTATTTTTATACCATTGAGGCATAATAAAGCATGTTCATTAACCTCTGAGAAGCTTGTCTGAATTTGTGTTTTGAGGGCGGCCCAGTGTCCTCTTTTATGGAAATCAAAATATGGTCACCCGGATATAGACTGGGTGGACCCAAACACAACTCCAAATCAATCCTAATGTTGCTCTGTCTGCTGAATGTGTGAAGAGACAATTCTCACACTGTTGTGGGTAGATGTAGAAAGTAGTCGTGAGCAGGTGAAAACACACGAGGTGAGTCTGAGATGATGTTGCAAAGATGGGGTATTTATTGTTCACCTCAAGTAAGGGCAATACGGCAAAATAGTGTTACAAAAATAAACTTAATTATGGACAGCAAAAAGAAAACACTTTCACAAAATAAAAAGTAAACTGACCGGAGAGTTAAGATGATTACAGAAAACAAAACCACTGTTTCCCTTTGACCTTAAAGTAAGTCATTGCGGAGGGCATCCAACGGAGTTACGCCTTGCTGTCTCAGGTGTTCCTCATGTTCTCTCCGTCTCGAGCAAAAGCCACTGCCTGTCTATATAGGCCTGAAGCCCACCCCTCACATTGGAACATTCCAATACTACAAAGCAGGGGTGGCTCAGGTGACTAGGCCGTACTGAAGGCTCTATACAGCCAAAATGAATGAATCTATCACACTAGACCGTCATAAGATTCACATTAACAATTTGAGGAATAGGCTCACAGATGATTCAAACATTAACATAACATAAACATGTGAAAAGGTTAAAATAGGTAGCATATCGCTACCGTGACGGCTGCCGTGTGCTTTTGTCACACACAAATTCTCACTCCCATCTTGTAAAATACGGACGCTTGGTCAGGTGCCTTTGTTGTTGTTCTATGACGCTAAAGAAGACCTTTAGCGTCGTGTAACACGCGCATGGTTGTCTCCTTGAGCGTCATTTAACACGCGCTTGGTCTCGACTATCGGCGTCCCTTTTGATGCTGTTAGGTCAAGGAAAAGGTCGTGGGTGGGCTTACGGTTCCGTGACATGCAGGAACAGGATGGTTGGGTTAAAGAAAAGGTCGTGGGTGGGCTTACGGTTCTGTGACACGTGGGAATAACGGGCCGGTTAAAGAAGAAAGCAGCTTCCCTGACACGCAACAATAAGGACGCTCTCCTGGGTGAAAGTCCTGTGTTTTGACCCTTACACCCCCCAGACCAACCTCCCTACCCCCTGGGTCCCTACATATTTCCCCCTTACATACTACTCGATAAACCCCGCCTAGATGCTGCTCTCCCCAGTACGTGTGTACGTGTGTGCGTTTGCCCCATCAACATTAAACTGGTGCAAATTTCTGCTGCCTCTGAGTGGCCAAAACACATTTATTGCAAAGTCACAGCTATTTTATTTATCGGAAATTTTTACAGTTTGAAGGTTGACTACCCAAATAGTTTCCTAAAAGAATAAAGCTGCAGCTTAGCTTGGTTGCAATACTTGTCACCTCTATGGGATTACTGGGATAGCTGTCTTATTTAATTGGTGTCTTTCTTGTATATATATATAGTATGTATATTTTAATTAAAAAAATATCGGTAAATAAAATAATATTTCTAAAACAAGGAAATATATAATATTTGAAATGTAGCATTTAAGTGTTTTCAGTTACAATGTACAGTGCAGTTCTGTGTAGGCAGGTTTTTTATCTCTCCCAAAAATATTTTTGAGCTGGGCAGGGGTCCTTGGCCAAAAAAGTTATATTTCAAAGGGGGTATGCTAGTCAAAAAAAGTTTGAGAACCACTGTTTTAAGTCATTGTTTTGATTTTATGGCCCAGAACTTTACAGTTTCGGCTTAGCACTCTTATCAGTTTTATTTTCAGTTACAGCAGGCAGCGGTTTTCAACAATAAAAAGGTCTTAAACCCCACGCTACATGCCCAGCACCAACAGAGCCAGGCATTTCCCTCAGAGAGTTGGTGGAAAGCAAAACAGAGCTAATACGAGAGTAAATATTGGACTTACATTCTTCAAGTTGCCAGAAACACAACTCCTAATGCAAATGAATAAAGGTTGCTCCATGTTTGCTGGTGTAAATACTACGCTGTTTGCTAATCAACTTAAAGATCAAACCCAACGTACTATGTAAGAGTTGCGTTGTCCCCCAAGTGGGCAAAAACAGTCAGTTGATGCAGGTTTACATGAGATCACAATGTGACATCTTTAGCCGGGGCTCTTCCCCTCAGTTCTCAAAGTGATCTGGATCTTCTTCTCCTGCTGGATGTCTGTGAGGAAAAAAAGAGAACACTTCATTTTGGTGAGGGAGAAACAGTGGGAGGGCTATTTTTCATGATGGTTACATTTTCACATGTATAAATAAAGACCAAACTGAAGTAAGTTGTTAGCTGAGCAGATGTCAGAGAGCAGATCCCTGCTTACACCTGGTCTTGGGCCATTGGATCACAAGTGGACAACGATAAATGACCACCAAGACGCATTGTGATCCAATCACTGAGAACCCTTGCCAAGTTGGTCTGGGCCGCATTTCCTCACACATCTTTTGCGATGTAAACACTAATGTGTCCTGAGCCATCCTTCACAAGGACTTAACCATCAACTATTAATCAAAGATGTGATGGTTTTTGTGAATTCCTTTTATGAAGAGTTACAAAAAAGTATTGCATGACCGTCTATCGTTTTGCCTTATGGAGAGAGATGTGTTGGGCTCGGCTGACAGCGGTAACTCCAGCTAGTCTACCAGTCTGGATCAACAAAAGTTGATTCACTGGATAATCGCTGGATGTCCCTCGCCTCGGAAAGCTGCTTGTTATCAGGAAACAACCTTCAAGCTAGCAACTCTGAAAATGGCAAGTTTTGAAGAACATTTGGATTGTGCAACAAGGCAGGCCTGCTTGGTTCCTTTGGAGAAGGATTTTAAAGATTTACAAGGAATCGATTTACAGCCTTTGCTATCTAACTGGAAGATTTTGGGACATATTGGCAGGGATTTACTATTGACAAAATACACATGTTGCATGGTAAGAGCAAATTACGTTTACGCTTGTCATTTAGCTGACGCTTTAATCCAAAGCGACTTACAATTGTCAGAGGTTACACAACTAGAGGTTAAGTGTCTTGCTCAGGGACACATTGGCTGATGTATTGCAGTGGGAATCAAACCCATGTCTCTCACACCAAAGGTATGTGTCATATCCACTGCGCCATCACCACCTTAACCATGAAGGTTAGGGTTCATCCATGTCTCCAGCTAATTTCAATAGCTCATGTAACTGTATTGTGTAGGCGTTAACGAAATCTGAACACAATGGGTTAGCTGGAGAGGCATGATAGACACATGTGTGTCTCGGCTGTCCATTGGTGTTCATCTGATTCGAACACAGGATTTTGGCTTCAGTGCAAAGACAGTTTAAGAACTCTAATAGAACAGTTGGGCACTTTTGGGAAATGAGCTTCTTTTCTTTCTTGACATAAGTTAGTTCAGAACATCGATACCCCTCAGTTTACTTTCAATATACAAATGGTGTATTTTGTTTATGTGGGATGGTAGTGATGTGACTTGCAAGTGTGCACATCATCAAGACAGAGTTGTTTGTGTGGATTAAAATACTGTGCATTAGGTTCAAGTTGACAACAGACTTTGGATGATGAGAGGCATCTTATCAAGGTTTTCAGGCACCTCCCTATTTCTTTTTTATTTATATTAAGTGGAATATGTATGTATGATATTTAAGGGATGCTGAACAATCTCTTAAATATAAAAGTATGTTAAGTGAAATGAATCTGGACCAATTAGGGAAAAAACACTTTGTTTCATAAAGCTTTCAAAATGGGATTTGACTGGAAGACCGCACCCAAGACGGACAGAAAGAAAGCAAGAAAGACACAAAAGGACTTGAAATGTGAGCTGATGCGTACGGTCTGTTTCCGAGTCTCTGTCGGTTTCTGTCTCCACAGACGCCCTCTTTCTCTTGCAGCCCTGGCTGTTTTCTTGTCCTGACACACTCTCGTCCTCGTCCTGCTCATCTGAGCTGCTTCTCGGCTCAGCTGCTGACAACGATGACTGTGATGAAGCAGAGGAAGCAAGTGAAAACAAACTAGAAACAGCTCATATTCGCACATGCTTACAAAGCCTCAACTGAATCTGCTTTGGTGGCTTGAATTACCGTACCTTGCCATGTGATAGTAAGGATTTCTGTAGAGCAGAATTCAGAGTCTCCAGCGCCACTACTGTTACAGAAACATGACCCCGGTAAGTATTATTCACCTGTGCACAGTAGGTGTATATGGATGCACACACACAGACACATATAAATCTGAGCTCTTCACCTGGGCGTAATGATATAGTAAGGACAGGAACCTTCTTTCCGTTCCCGTTTTGGTCTGTCTTCCCATTTTCCTCCTTTTTCTGCTCCCAATCTTTGATCACCTGCTGTGACAGGACCATCATATCATATTAGTCTGGATTGGTCAACGGTTAATTTACTGGGTAGTTCCGGCGTCGCCAGTTCCACCGGATGTCCTGTCAGTTGTCCCTCACTTTTACGCTTTCTTTGTGTTTACGTTAAACTCGGAACAAGAACTTGAACCTCTGAGCTAACAAGCTAACGTTACACGCTGAAAATGGTAAGTTTCGAAGAAAGTTTGGATCATGCAACAAGGCAGGCCTGCTTGGTTCTTTTAGGGGAATGATTGTAAAGATTTACGAAGAATATGTATAAACTATCTACCTGGGACGTTTGGGGACCAACATGAGAAGATTGGTTAGGACAAAGTACACACGGTGATACACTGGTAAGAGGAAATGACGTTTAACCATGTATCCGGCGTATCCTGCATTTACTGTCTAACTGGGATGTTTTTGGGCCAATGGGGGGGGGGATTGCTGTGGACAAAATTTTGCAAACCATTATGCACAGCCGACCTCGCTGCGTCCTGAACTTAACCAACCCAAGACAATTGTGATTGGTTTGAAGAAATGCACACGCAGCGCTGTAAAGATAGGTCAATCAATTCAAGGCTATCATACCGTGAACCCTGTTTGTCCCCTCTGTACCATCACCCCCATGTCTTTTAATCGTCTTGCCAAAACATTTACCTTGTGGTTACGGTCACTGGCAGACCCTTCCTCTTGTTGATTGACTGGTGGGACAGAGGGGCATGAGGGAGGGACGACAGGAGACAGTGACGATACTGGTCCGAGTGGATTTTCCTTCCCGTCCTTGTCAGGGAAGCTCCGTACTCTCTCTCCAGTTTGTAAGGCTAAGGGTGAATTATCTGTTGGCGTATGGCTGGATTTGGACTTTCCATGATCCGATAGGTCCAGAGGCCCATCAAACGCCTCTTTAAGATCTCCAGAGACCCTCTCGGTCTTCAATGGTGGGATGTCCTTTTTCTCCTGGGGCTTAGTTTGACACTCTACATCTCGGTCTGACAGACTTCTCAACCTGAACACCACAGTTGGCTCTTTGGCGGGGGGTTGAGGGGTACTCTGCTTGTGCCAGGGAGATGCAGAGACCTGACTTCTAGAGCTGCTATGTTGGCTAGTTGGGATCAGGTTGGGAGAGCGTGGCAGGTACGGTTTGGAAGAAGGTTGCACCACCGGACTGGTCGCTGGAGCAGCTGGAGTAACCAAGTCAGAGGATTCAGAAAAGGGCCAGGGGACAGTAGCAGGGCTGATCCTGGTTGGTTGAGGACGGCAGGGGACAGGAGCATGGACCACATGTCTAGTGGGGGTCCCTTCTCCACCCGTTGAGGAATAAAAGTTCTTGAGAAGAGCTTGAGGAGGGATAGAGGATCGCTGGTCCAGTTCCTCAACACTCTGAGCTCTAAGTTATGTGAAACAGAAGCCAGGCAGATAGGATAGGAGAGGTTAAAATGGCCGTGCAGGTCATTAGGGCCCCAGCGTTGGGCAGTATTGTATTACTTTGTAATAATAAAAATTATTTCTTTTCAGTAACAAGTAGTGTAATAGTGGAATACAAAAAGATTCGTAAATGTTTACTATGAGCGATTGAAGCTGAGTAGTGGCTTCTGATTCTTCTTATTTGAGTTCCCAAAACATTTTTTTTTAAATATATCTTGACACACCCAATCACTGACTTGTCAATTCACTGTCCCACACTTCCATACTCTCACAAAGTCCTATGTCCCTTTGTCTCACCTTCTCTCCATAACACAGGTTACATTTTGTTCCGTCTTCCAGGAAAGAGGCTTGTATGACTCCTTTGAAAGTGGAGAAGGAACAAAGAAACAAAAAATGTAAGTACATATTCAGTTACCATGGATATGTTACACTTACTACTTGACAGCATTCGGTTAGTGTTAGCTAGTGTTGAGGTCTTTACACCTCATGATTTAACAAAAACAAGATATAACATGTTAATAAGTAAGCTTGAGACGTGCCAGTAGGTGGACTGGGTCTTTGTTCCCCCCTGTTTCGACTTGTTATGCTAAGCTAAGCTAACAGCTTTCTGGCCACAGCTTAACTTGTAAAGGACAGGTATGAGAGATGTGTTACATTATTTCGCCGACATGCGCATGCAAAAGAGAAATGGTTAAAAAACTGCATTTTAATGGGTACACTGTAAATAACGGCTGTGAAATCTACAGTTATTTTACTATTTCACAGTAACACTACTGTGTTAAATTTGTTACAGTGTATGCTTTTGAGAGTTAGTTGATTTAGAAACTTACAAATTGGCTTCCGTTCATCCCTCTCAATTGTCTGTGTACATTTTCTGTTGGATCAGAAACAGAAATTAAATATGGAGGAGGCGAGAATGATAATCAACAAACAAACTAACACCTTTTCTCCTCCCAGCTCTTCCTCATCCTCACCTTCAGTTCTTTGGTTGGCCTCAGTTTTCAATGCAACATTGACACCTGCTGGCTGGTTACCGGCCCTGCTGGTCCCCATGGCGAGGAGGGCTTCAGGTCCAGAGGAGGGGGAATATTCAGGGGGGCTGGTTGGTTTGACGTCTGGGGTGTTGCTCCTATTGGACGAGTGGTCACTGTGAGCTCTGCTACACAAACAGAATGTCACAGTCGCTGTGTGAGATATCTCCTAAGAGTTGTCTAGGAGCTTCTCTTTGAATGCTTAATATGATGTTTTTCGTACAGGCAAAATGTGTTGATATATATGCAGAGATGGGAAGTAACGAAGTACAATTACTATGTTACTGTACTCAAGTAGATTATTCAGATATTTTTACTTTACTTTACTATTTATTTTGTGCCGACTTTTTAGTTTTACTCCTTACATTTTTAACACAAATATCTGTACTTTCTACTCCTTACATTTTACAAAATTGGATCGTTACTTTAGTTTAAAATCATTTCAGTGGAGTTAGCGTTATTATGAATTCATCATATGAATTCAATCTAATTGGATGGGACTATACGTTGAACTTCCGCACCGCTACAAGACGACTTGACAGATTTGGTGGCAAATCAGTGCGGCTTCCGTTGGTATAGTTGTATGGACAGTAACATGATTGAAAATAAAGAAAACATTGTGAGCCTGACACGTTACATTTATTGTTATTAGCACTCCATTTTCAAAGATTTACTAGCTGTCAGTTCTTTTTCTCAAACGTAAGGCTACTTTTACTTTTATACTTTAAGTACATTTCCAAGCCTGTACTTTGTTACTTTTACTTGAGTGGAGAAGGTAAATCAGTACTTCTCCTTTTACCAGAGTATTTTTTAACACGAGTATCTGTACTTTTACTTGCGCACGAGACGTGAATACTTTTGCCACCTCTGTATACATATGCAAACATGTTGTATTCATTATTCATAAAGGTTTCTTATCAGATGAAGTTGATTCTAACTTTCTAATACAACAACACATACTCACTCGAGTGCTGCTCTTAAATTCCTGAGCTCATCTCTAAGTCTCTTGTTCTCCTTTTTCATGTTGGTCATCTCCCCCGCTAAAACACAGACCACAAGTCAGGATCAGAGCACAACACAGTCGCCTCTAAAATGTGTTTTTTTGGGGAAAGTAAACCCATGGATGGAAGGGTTGCCACAAGGCAAAGAAGAGTTAAATGGAAAAAGACAAAGTTTTGGTACTGATGCAAGACTTATGTGACAAATAAGAGACAAGTTATGGATGAAGAATGGATGAGGAATGGATAGAAGGTTGGTTTTACTGATTTGACATACAGACATAAACAGAATACCCAGTAGAGAGATGTGCTGGAGGCTTTGTATCTGCGAGGCTTCAAATTCCATCTGTCTTCTCTTGGCCACCTCCTGAGTTACTGTACATCTGTCACACAGCCCCGCCCTCAGCCTACATCAGATACATAATGTTCACATTAAACACACATTTAATAATCCATTAAAGGGAAACTGCTTACTTTTAAGAGAAGAAATAACACATTCTACAGTACCTTTGAGAAATTACATGTGAATTGGTTATTTAATTGCCCCATTGCTTAGCCCTTGTGTTGTCTTCCCATCGATCAAGCAACTTTTTGTTTTTCTGGGTCAAAATTTAAAATGTAAAACGTTTTTTGTTACGTTTAGGTTGTCTTTTGCAACACGTTTGCTTCTTTTTTTTCGTTTCTTTTTACTTTACCTGGTGTTTTTGTTGACATTTTTATCACTTTCTCCAATGTTTCTGTCGATTTATTTACCGCAGTTTTATTTTTTCCATTTTCTTCAAATGTTTTTAAAGCTTTTATGACATTTTTGTTACGTTTTTCAACGTCCTTTCTATACATTTATTTTCCAAATGCTATAAAATTGAATAAAACACTCAAATTCAATGAAAGTAGTGAACTGATCATTTATTTTACTTGTTTACTTGTGCTGTATGAAACCATCCATGTTGTGTTTTTGATAATTTGGATGAAAAAAAAAAAATTTCTGATATTGAAACATTTTGAAAATGGGTGAATTAAATATACTCAGTTTATGCCACACATGCCTTACTTGCTCCAGTATGACTAGTAGTTTGTGGTAGTGATCTTAGCTACCTATTGCTGTGCTATTGACCTTATACTGTGGATACCATTCCAATAGGTGTTTGTTTTACCATTATTACCATCAAATTAAAAGTTCATTCGCAGCCACACACATTTCTCCGTTTGATACACTCAGGGGCTTTGCAGCCACTTGGACTGGTATGATCACTAGTTCACATGTTGTAAACTAAATGTAACATGTGTACCTGTTTTCCAGTGTCTTGATGTTCTCGATGAGTACTCGCTGCTGTTCTTTCATCTGCTGGTTTTTGGTGAACAGTTCCTCCATGCGCTTTGTATCACTATTTACATGCATGTATAGACACACGCACACACACACACACACACACACACACACACACACACGCATACACATGATGCACACACATTGTTTTTTTAAACTTATTACAAGCAAAAGCATTAAGTTTTTACATATTACAAATTTAGTAGCCTTTTCTGCCTGATTCTTATTCTACCTAAAGCAAAAACCAAATCAATTCAACGTTCAGTCCCAAACAGAGCAATGTGTGAATGGAACTATAATATTAAATAACAAAACACTCACTTAAAGAATATTGTCTTCAAAAAACTTAAGTATCAAATGTGAACTCTTTGTAGTGAGTCAGTTACATCAGCTTTTAATCATCACCTATTTAGATAAAGATTAATTTGGAGTTGTGATTTTTTTCTTTGCTTTTTGTTTAATTGCGTCAGCTGTAATTTTGCAGCTATACATGAGTTGTACTTGGTGTACTGCTTGTGTAATGTGATGTAATGTGTTATAAGCATGTATTGTGTTTAATGTGACTGTGTAAATTGGGTTTCCACTGCATTTAAAATGGACTCAAAGACTTTCTTGTATCAACTGCGTTGTATCAAGAATCTAAAAATAATCCCACCCCTTTGACAATTCTTTTTTTTTTTTTCACCAGTTCTTTGAAAAAACGAAAGATTTTGTGACTCAGTAGCAGACTGAATGACTTGTTGCAACATGAGCTCCCTTTGCGAGCTAAACATGACAACGGGGAAAACAGGGCCAGGTGCAGGACCAGCACGTCTGCCTGGTCCACAAAGACGTAGCAGGGCACCCACGGTGGCTGAACTGGCATGTAGCTAAACTTGAATACATAGCCGTTATTTGGGTTAACCCAAATAATAAAAACTGGCTAGTGCAAAACCATAATTTGATGCAAAAAAGGCACAATGTGTTGCAGAAAAATTCACCAGAATGCAGAAAATGATGTGTTTGACAGCAAAGATTTCCATTTTGCTCAAAAGTGGAGATCCCGAACCCCCTCCAATGTTAAACCTAAAGATACGCCCTTGCTTGGATATCTTGTCAGCGTTGTCTAAACATGATCATGGAGAGACATCAGGTAAAGAATCCACTCACCAGCCCTTTTTGTTGGACAGCTCTTGGATTTTCCCCTGCCAACCTGGGAGTGAAAAAAAACACAGCACACCTGGATGTAATTCTTGTAAATGATTTGAGATAATGCTTTGTTCCAGCTGCATTCCAACTTCTCTATCTCTCTTTAGTTTCTGTTACCAATGGCTGTTGTCTACATGATTTCCACTCACCCTCCACTTCTCGCTCGTGGATCTCCCGCAGTTTGAGGAGTACGTTGTTGAAGCACTCCATTGCTTTGGTGATCTCTGATTACCTTAGTCTGAAGAGAAACAGAACATGTGTTTCCATATTTTTTGAATGAAATTGCATAGAATGCTTTTAAACTGAAATTTCCTTTTCAATGTATAAAGATGACTTGACCTGACATGACATTAATAATTTCAACACACCCTAAATCCAGGGGTTAAAATGGACCAGGGTCTTCTGGGTTAGGCCTACGTTCTTTATCAGGGGACGCATAATGTCTTTTTTTCTGACGCAATAATTCAAATAATGAATGAAAAAGGTTTTCTTCATAACTATGAAGAACATACTGTAGCCCTAAATGAGGTGATGTAAGATCTTGCAAATATCAGAACCCATTTTTCTGTCAATAGGTTTCCTTAAAACCTAGCAGATCAGCCAACTTGGCCAAGATGGTGGAATTGCACCTTGACACTGATCACTTGCCATAGCTGAAAAAAAAAAGTAATTGACCTCAGTGCCCTCAGTCAGTCAGACAGCACAGATGGGACAGAGTGATGCAGGATGACAACTGGGGAGAAAAAGGGGCCAGAAGCTGATATTCTGCTTAAACTATGTTTTGCTTGTACAAAATGATACTATAATGTAATAATGCAATGCAATAAAGTTTGTGGCAGGTTGCCTCCAATGTTTGGTAGCTAGCAAGCCTACACTAATACAGTATTAAAAGTACTTATGGAGTGTGAATATAGCAAATCAGTCAGAGTCATCAAGCGTTTGGGCGTTATAGCCTGAGGACTGTGTTGTGTTGAGGAAGTGCAGCGGTGCACTCATATAAGCCGTCCCAGTTACACAAATGTGGGAGCAAATTTGATTGTTATATCGAGGATGAATGAAAACTAGCTGGACCGGTCCTGCAAGATGTGGGACGCAAGTGAGCAGCTTGCATGAAACACAGCTTTTACAGCGTGTGCATGTGTCACTGTAAAACCCTGCATCGCTTCTTACACACACGCACTTACACACACTTCTTATAGTATAATTAGATCATAAAATAATAAGATCATGCGTTGAGTGAAGGTCTCAATGCAAACAGGTGACGTCTTTTTCACTCTCATTCACTCACTCACTCACTCACTCACTCACTCACTCACTCACTCACTCACTTACTCCTTCCTTCCTTCCTGTCTTCCTTCCTTCCCTCACTTGATCACCTATAAGCACAAATACACACATTGAATGCTATTTATCATTTTGATTATTGTGAATGTGGTTCTCTCAACATGTCAGGATACGTCGGGCAAGTGACTGTTCAGATCACCTCAGCAGGGCAAGAAAAGACCTGTCTTTTGCACACACACACACACACAGACACACACCACACACACACACACACACACACACACACACACACACACACACACACACACACACACACACATACCCACACACACACACACACGTCACTGTGTCTAACGTTTGCTGCTGTGTAGTTACTTTGAATTTCCAGTATATTCATCCTTCAAATCTATTGTTTTTTGTTGATTGCTTTTAACAGAAGCATTGACACATTGTGTGGAAATATGCAGCCATGGATGCCACACACCTATTCAGATACAGGCTGTGTGGATAACAATCGGCCTGTATGTCTTACTGCTGCAGCACCACCCATCCACTGGGAGGTTTGTTGTATGATCGAAACCGAGAAGAAGGTTTTGTGTTCAGATTTCACTCAGTGCTGTCACACAGTGTCAGCTGATGCTGTTTGGAACAAATGGAGCTGTCAGGGTTAACGACAAAAAAAAAGCTATTGTCGCAGAGCTTGTCAGCTGTCTGACAAATATTGGCGCTGGAATAGCAATTGGGAGAGTGACGCTGAGAAGTCATTTATTTTAAATGTGACACACGCACACGCACACACACACCCACACACCATACACACACACCACACACCACACACACACACACACACACACACACACACACACACACACACACACACACACACAAACACACACAGCATTGTCCTGATGTCCCAATATAGAGCATATATAAAAGTTGGTTATATTACATGCGGCATATGTGTAATTAATGCCAATCTTATTATTAACTCAGCTTTGCATTTTTCATATAAACTTAATGCTGTATTGTATATATATGTTACCACACTTTCTTCAAAAGTGTGGTAACCTCAAAAACACATACCCACACACACACATACCACACTTTCTTCAAAAGTGCGTACCTCAAACACCCACACCCACACCCACACAACCACACCCACTGTCTCTAATTTCCTCAATTTAATGACACATGTAAAAGTGAGTTTTTTTAAATTACATGTTGCGTATGTGTAATGAATGCCAATCTTATTTTTAAAATCAGCTTTATATTTATCATATAAACTAATGCTGTATTGTGTATATATATATATGTTATATAATAATATATAATATTTAATATTATATATATATGTGTGTGTGTGTGTGTGTGTTGGTAACCTATACCACACACACACACACACCACACACACACACACACACACACACCACACACACACACACACACACACACACAACAAAAGCTGAATAACGACCATGAAAGGCCTGATAAAGCCATTTTCTTGTCCTCACTCCCAGCCACACCACACATGACTACACCTACTCTGCCCACCTATGCCAGCCCTCAGGCAACAACCCGGGGCTTAATCAATAATAACTCACCTCATACAGCTGAGGACTCCTTGAGCTGCTCACTCGCTCACACTTCAGAGATGGACGGAGTGGTACAGAGCCAGAGGGAAAGAAAGCGCGACAATAAAGAGAAAGAGAGGAGAATAAGGTGAGGGAAAAATGGCCCACACCCTCCTCTCTCTCATCTCTCCACCCCGGAAAACCGGTTAGAGCTGTTGTCGCCTTAAGGAACACAAACACTGAGGCCTGGGCAAGTTCTCCCTTGATTTTCCTGTTCTGCTGAAATCCCATATAACTGGCTAAACCGGCTACATAAAGCCCTGCGGCGTTAGAGGGACAAAACGTCCAATGTAGAAGCAATTCAACTTTGTTTTCAGACACACAGGCCCATATCAGTATAAACGTACACTACACAGACAATACACCAAAGTTCTACACATTGAAGTTCATAAGAGCAAAGGGATTAAAAGACATTTGTTCCAGTGAGTTTGCACTGTGAGCAAATGAGCGTGGAAATGAAATAAACAGAATAAACGATTCACCAGGTCCCAAACATTAACCTATCCACTTAACAGCTGTATGGATGTTTGACCCGGAGGTTGTTATCACATGGAAATCAGCCTTCACGTTAAAATAGGAAGTTAAAGAGACAGAGTCAAAAGGATTTTAGCTCATTGCAGTAAAATATATAACTGCATAAAAGACTCACTATGTAGCAAACTTTAACCTATCCACTTAACAGCTGTATGTAGTATATACCACAGTCATTTGAAGTAGCTGTGATAAAACCTCTTCTGGAAAAACCCACCCTCGACCCTGAGGTCTTTGCAAACTATAGATCTATATCTAACCTTCCCTTTCTTTCCAAGATCCTTGAGAAAATAGTCACTAATCAGTTATGTGATTTTCTACATAGCAATAGTTTAATTGTGGACTTTCAGTCAGGATTTAGAAAGCATCATAGCACAGAGACAGCACTGGTGAAAATTACTAACAACCTTCTAACTGCTGCTGACAAAGGACTTCATACATACTCCATACTTGTCTTATTAGATCTTACTGCTGCATTATACACTATTGATCATACCATCCTGTTACAGAAACTGGAACATTCAGTTGGCATTAAAAGAATTACACTAAGTTGGTTTAAGTCCTATTTGTTAATGATAAATCACAATTTTGCTAAAGTTAGCCATGGCATTCCACAAAGCTCAGTGCTTGGACCAATTATATTCACCTTATAAATGTTTCCCCTCTGCAGTATAAGTAGGAAACAATCAATTAACTTTTACTGTTATGCGGATGACACCCAATTATACTTGTCAATCAAGCCCAACAAAACTTCAAGCATGCATTGAAGATATCTGAACTCCTAGATGACCTACAATTTTCAAGTTATTGTGCTTGGCCCTAAACACCTCTGAACTTCATTATCATTAATTATATTCATTATAATTATAATTCATTATATTCATAGCTACTTTGGATGGTATTGCCCTGGCCACCAGCACTACTGTCAGAAATCTAGAAGTTATTTTTGATCAGGATATATGCTTTAACGCCCATCTAAAAAAAAACTACAAATCTGTAAATGGTCTAGGATCAACATATCTAGAAAAGCTCTTAGTGCCTAATTGTCCCACTAGAGCACTACGGTCCCAGAATACAGAGCTACTTATGGTTCCTAGAGTCTCTAAAAGCAGGTTGGGAGCCAGAGCCTTCAGCTATCAGGCTCCTCTTCTGTGGAACCAACTCCCAGTTTGGGTTTCTTAACCACATTTAAGAATAACCTGAAAACTCTCCTCTTTGGTAAAGCTTATTGTTAGGAAGTGAGGAGTAGCATCTGCCTAGCCGGGCCCACCTACTTCTCTTCATAGTCGTCAGATTCATCTACCATATAATCAATAATATCATAAAAGTAGAGAGAGGCAGGCCAGTAAAGCCTGATCCGGCTGGGGAGAGTTCTGGCCTGACAAGGCACCTTTCCTTAAACTGTCTCTCTTAGTTATTCTGTCATAGTTCTAGACTGCCGGGGGATTTACTTTCCTTCCTTCCTTCCTTCCTTCCTTTGACACACTGAGGTGCTCACTCCTCTCCCTTTCCATTTGTGTGCATCCATGTTTTCTTTTTGTCCAGCATGTTCCCTTGGATTAGGATGGCAACAAGGTCTTGGTTGTAGCTATCGCCGTGGTCCTGCTGCACTCCCTGCTACACCCTGCTACACTCGGCGATGCCCTGCAGTGTCCTGCTGCGTCCTGCCGAACCCTATGCCACCTCTGCTCTACTATGCCACGCTACACCCTGTAACTCCCTGCATTGGCCTGTTATGGAATGAACTACTACGACCACCATTTGTAGTCACTGTTCCATTATTTTTTTGTGACTATTACTTCTGTTACCGTTGGGGCTTTGTAAATTAGACCTATTCTGTCTGTAAAGTGTCTTGAGACATATGACACAAACATTTAAGATTTGACAATACGAATAAAATTGAAATGAATACTCAACCCAGAGGTTGTGATCACACAGTTGGAGTGGGATAATAACTATCTTTTGTTCTAATTTGCAAAAACTAAATCACACTTTTGAGATCTGTCTTTGTCTACACAGGACGCATTGGTGATAATAGGCTCGTTCAAGATGAGCCAGGTCTGTGCAGAATGGATCACCAGCGATCGCCGCCCGTTGCATGCCGGTTGGATTTGTGTCCGACTTGATCCCGACTTGTTTTGATGTCATGCACACCTGGGCAACAATAATCTCACGAGATCAAGGCGGCCGCAGTTCTGAGACGCAGGCGGCGCAGTTGCTTTTCACCGATTGAAAGACCTAGACGGACCCAGAGCATGTTGGGAAACGCCGGCCTCTCAGCTGATT
>NC_045739.1:22341016-22342379 GCF_008692095.1 Etheostoma spectabile | reverse complement strand
TTGGTTCAGAATCAACTCAACATGATGTTGTTTTGTATGAACTTTTTCTTGATTTTGTATCTGAGGGATTTAACTGCTATTTGTCTGATATAAAGGCGTATTCTGTACAGAACACATGTTGTGTGGCTGATTGTTAGATTTAGAAGTCAGAGAGACTAAATCTATTAGGATCAAGGATCATCTACAGTGTGTTGTTAATTAAAATCAGCAACAGATCCAATGTAAAGCATTTTTGACAGCAGTTCTGTCATAATAAAACAACTAGAGACTTTGTACAAGTTGGTCTGACAACATTTTATTAAATCAGAACCGCACCACGGTGTTTCTGTCACTTCCTGTTGAACCAAAATCGTCTGTTAACTGTCCAACTTGAGAGCGGATTTTTGTCACTGCCCCCCCGGCTGCTGCCGCCTACCCTCGTCCACTTTACAGGCGAGGCGCAGTTCATCTGTGTTTGTGAAATGCATCAATAAGGTGACAAGGTGCAGTGGACATGATGACTGTGGTACTATTATCCAAATTTGAAGGACTACAACAGACAATAGCAATGGCACGCATGTTGTCTCTGAAACCTGATGCATGCTTGCTGTAAAAAATGCTATTTCCTGATTCCTGAAACAGATTCCTGATAACCGGCCAGACTTGGCTGAAGCATCATCTTCATTGTCATGACCTGTCACTTCCTTCAAAATGCCACTCCCTGCTGTTGCCGCTACCATTAACATCTACACCTTTGAGAGGATTAACAGTATGAATATGTGATTTTACAGTGTATGTCAGTGTTCACTGGTGCACACAACTAAAAGCCTCAGGAAGAGACGGTCTCCGTCTCTTCCTGAGGCTTCCTGAGGCTTTTAGAGACACAGGCGGGATCCCTCTTCCAGGATGGACAGACAAGTTATAGCTGTAATACGTACAAACTTATAATAATGAATTAGGACCTGAGCCACATAACTTATTTATCTACAAAGCCTTGCTTAAAAAATTTCCTGTATATTTAACAAGCTTGCTGAATTTTAAATTGTATCACTAAAGCATTTGCACTAGTGATTCCTTGATCCTAAATATTCCATTTGTTAGGTCAGAAATATGCAAAACTGCATTTGGGTATTATGCTCCATATAAATGGAAAAACCTGAAGATTCCAATGAAAGTGAACAGCCTGATTCCATTAAATAACTTTTAAAGTCTCCTCTGATTGCATGAACTCTGAATGTATGTGTGCATTTTGAGTTGTTTTGTGTGTACTGCAACTCTGTCTTATATATCAATTGCCATGTTCCATAATTTTTACATGTACTGTAGTTTTATATGGCATGTAATAAGTAATCCATCCCTAAATAATTATATATATATATATATA
>NC_045739.1:22337556-22341006 GCF_008692095.1 Etheostoma spectabile | reverse complement strand
TATATATATATATATATACAGTATATATGTGTTTACTGTATGTGTATCTATATCCCTCTCTCTCTCTCACTCTCTCTCTCTCTATATATATATATATGTGTATACTGTATGTGTATCTATATCCCTCTCTCTCTCTATATACTGTATATACTAACACACACACACATATATATGTACATATACATATATATATATGTATATACACACACGTATAGCTATACACAGCCTTTGTTTCCATCATATAAATCCACCTTTTCTCTAAGTTTTTGTTAAACAGTCTATATGCCGCTTAAAGGAAAAATTTTATTCAAAGAAGAAACCAAGATATTTGAAGACTGATACTAGATTAGTTACTTTCTCCCTCTAGTGTTCCATGATTTAGAGAAGCACATAATTTTGTTTTTTTCAGAGTTTAGTACAAGTCTCAATTCATGTGGAATCTTCTGAATAATGTTAAAAGCAGATTGCAGGTCTTCTGAGGCACTTTTTAAAAATGATGCAGAAAAATACAAAATGGTGTCATCCGCATAAAAATGACACTTTGCTTTTATTAAATTTGACACAAGTCATTTATATAAATAGTAAATTAAAGGGGACCCAGAATAGACCCCTGTCCAGTGTTAAAAGCATTTAACACTTTCATAGTGGCAGTGACCACTTTGACCTTTTTTATGAAAACCTGACTGCAAATCAATTAAAATATTTTTTGTAGCTCTATGGTCTTTTAATTGGTCACTTATAAGCCTTTCTAAAGCCTTGCTGGCTAAAGAAGCTTACTGTACATACACGCCGCCAACTTGAGAAGCTTTGGCTGCCCTGTCAAGGACGCTTGTCAAAATGCACATACATACATAAATTTCATATATGACAGAATTGCTATTGTTTGTTGGTTGCAATCACGTTAAGGCTCATTACCATAAAGTTGAGCCACTTTCACCGTTCAGATTGACGCTCTGGTCGCTTAAAACGCTTAAATCACCTAAAACGCAACTTGCCGCTCCTTGCAGCTGATAGAAGCCAGCTTCCATTGAAAATGAATTAGTTCCGGTAACTTTAGAAGCTCAAGTTGGCGGCAGTGTTTGCGTAGAGTTAAATATTGGCCTATAACTTTTTGGATTGGATTGGTCACCACCCTTTAATGTAGAAGTGACATATGCTAACTTCAATACACCAGGTTTTAATCCAGTTTCAATTGTCAGGTTGAAAATGTGTGTCAAAGGTTCTGCAACTTACTCAGCAGTAATATTTAAAAAGGTATGGACTCAACCTATCAGAACTAGAGGATGAATTGGCATATAACCTCATAAGAGCATCTTATACCTCCTGTGTTGCAATAGGAACAAAACAAAAGTTCAATTTTCTGCTATCTCAGGCTCTGGGATGAAATTTGCCCTGGAACAGTCACAAAGATTAAGCAAGTAAAAAAAAGCTTGTCCACAGAACAACTTGGGTTTCTCTTAATTACAGCGAAGGTAGGTGGACACAGAGATCCAGGCAAACACCACACTCCCAGTCCAAAAAACAGTAGGCCTTTGCAGGGGTGTAGCACAAAAGTCTGGGCCCTGTAGAAATCCACAGCTAGCATCTTTTTGGGCCCTCCTCACATGAGAACCCTGGGTAATCAGTCCCGTTTTTTCCTCTCAGTCCGACACCCCTGGGCCTGTGCTGCTTTTCCGGGCAAAAGACAAAAACCCCACAGCAGCACGTGGTTTGTTGTAGAAGTGCCAGACTGATTAGGCACAGCACATGGAGCCAGGTCTCCAAATCTGGTGAAAAGAGTTCAGAAAATGTGGAGTAAACCACAATTTTTCCAATGGCATACACCAAACCTTTGTTAAAGGCAAACAATGTGTGTGAGAAGATGTTAAAATTCATTAAAAACATGTTAAACAGAACAAAGGACATGCTACCATTTTGAAGTAGAGGTTGATTGTTGCTAATGAGAAGAAGCTGAACACCTGACTTCAAAGAGGCAGCAGGCCTGACACACAAAGAAGCAGTTAGCACAAACAGATGCATAATGACTACAAAGGGGTGAAAAACAGCTACAAGGATATGTAATATGACCACAAAGACATGCATAACAACTCCAAAGAGAAGCAAAACGGCTACAAAATACCCTGAGGCTTACTGATTTTTTTTCTTCTTCTAACCCTGTATTGTGAGAGCAGAAAGTGAAGGAGGTCAGACAGGTACAGGTGCAGCAGCAATGATTGATAGCTAAGATTTTTGTAACATGGTCAAATCTTCTAGTTTAGTTAAAATTCGGGCAGCAACATTCTGAATATTGCTCCCTTGAAAAGAATGACTCCACAACTTTGTTTTCCCCACTACTGTATTTTTTTTTTATAATTCAAAACTGTATTTTTCTCTTTTTTCATTTCTCTGCGTTTTTTTTTCTCCAATTCAATACAACTTCAGTAATGCACATTGACGACATATTGTGTCACTCAGAACTGTAGTAAAATTAGCATTCAAACAGTTGATTTTTAGCTTCATGGAACTTCGCAACATGAACGTCTCTCCACTGATGCCAATAAAGTTGGCTTGAATTGAATGCCTCACATTGTATTGTAATGTTCATTTTCATCCACAAGAGGGCCCAGTTGAACCTTGCAGCAGAGGGTCTGGTGAAGAATATCTTTGATGCCTTTCAGTTCAGGATGACCCAAAACTAACCCATACTCCACTAGAGCTGTGGTTGTTGTACATGACTTTTTAGACAGAATAGTGAAGCAGTGTTGGTGGCTTGGGAGGTTGAGCGGGCGGCCATGAGTGGAGTGTGCACGGGGTGATCCAGGGGTGAAAGGTCAAGCCTGCAATTTATCGCTGTCCTTTTGTCCTTTTCTGTAGAGACTCCTCACTGCTACCTCTGAACATATTTAAATTTTGATAAAAAGATTACCCAATTGGACAAACATTAGGCCCAACGGAGTTTCAGGAATTATCATTCCCCAAAGAGTTGTATGGCCACTTAGCACTTAATTGTGTTACAGCCTTGCACAGTTTAGCTTCCATGTAAATGGAAAGTGCCGTGTTTTTTTTCCATCCAGGTTTAGGTTGTGCTGTCATAAACTGATAGAGGGGCAGGGCAGTTCAGTGTAGCTGGTTCTCAGTTCAACACAGCCAATCCGAGAGGAACATGAGTAACTTGAACAAACAGAAAGCTACAACTACACAATCCTATCAGAATATGAGTGTGTTTTACAGGGTGAGTCTGTCTCAAGGGCTTTCGGGTACAATAACACAGACCGTAGTGAAGTCTGTGAGTGTGTGAACGTGGGTGTGAGAGTGTGTTTGCCTGTCTGTTTGGCTGTCTGGGTTCTTTACTGTTACTCCTACATTTAACAAATAACACTACAACTATATACTAAGTCTAGTCTGGATGTGTTATTATTAATTTAATATGTGCAGGTATGTATGTATGTATGCATCTGTGTCTATGATGTG
>NC_045739.1:22335693-22337546 GCF_008692095.1 Etheostoma spectabile | reverse complement strand
AAGCATAAGATTTTGTATTTACTAAAGTAATAAAAGTAGAGAAAGGGGGTAGGACCTGATAAGTTGTTTATGAACTTCTTCCTACTTCTTTTTCGGAATTTTTCAATTATTTTGGAAGATTGTGCTGAGAAGTATACATGACCTTGTTTATCTGTCATTTTAATTATATATAGAGTATGTATGTATGAATGTATGTATACACAGTTTACTTTATACTTTAATGTTTTACATCTTCAAATTAGATTTTATTTAGCTTGAAAGTGAGTAAATGAGTAAGTAAGTAAGTAAGTTAGTAAGGGTTTTTTAAATTTAAAAAGTCAGAAAATCTAGCTACCAGAAGATTAGATTGATTAAAATTAGATTAGCGCAATTTTTGTTTCTAGATACAACATTTTCCAATAGGCATCACCTGTATAGAGCCTTGCCCAGCCAGGTTTTTAACCTACAATCTTCAAAGTTGGGAGACTTTTGTGCCGACCATTGAACTACCATGAACTGAGCACTGGTGCTGTGTCTTCAGGACACTTCTGTCCAGACTGAAATACTTCATCAGCTATTCAATTGACAATTGACATTTTGTACAGGTAATCATGTTCCCCAGACCCATCCATCCTCATGCTGTCATCCGGGGTCGGGTTGGGTGCAGCAGCTCCAGCAGGGGACCCCAAACTTTTCTTTCCTGAGCCACATTAGCCAGCTTTGACTATGGGATCCCGAGGCGTTTCCAGGCCAGAGGGGAGATACAATCCGTCCATCTAGTCCTGGTTCTTCCCCGAAGTCTCCTCCCAGCTGGACATGCCTGGAACACCTCCCTAGGGAGGCGCCCAAGGGGCATCCTTACCAGATGCCCAAACCACCTCAACTGGCTTTTTTTCAAATGCTCTACTCCGAGTTCCTTCGGCCGCTTGTCCTTTCATTCATGACCCAGCCTTCATGACCATAGGTCAGGGTATGAACGAAAATTGACCGGTGGATTGAGAGCTTTGCCTTCTGGCTCAGCTGTTTTCATCACATAGGTATAATAAAGTGAGTGTAGTAATGCCCCCGCTGCGCCGATTCTCCCACTCGGTTGTCCACTCACTCACAAACAAGACCCCACGGTAGTTGAGCTCTTTCACTTTGGATCAGGACTCATTCTCCACTTGGAATAGACAGGTTCCCTAGAGGATACAATGGATGAATCCACTTATGATCATGGGTCCCAGAGGATAAACTTTGGTGAACCACTGACTTTTCCTCTCGCGCATCCAGCAGGTCAACATTTGAACATATCCATTGAAATATCTCGACATCTACAAAATGGATTGGGACAACATTTGGTACAAACATTTATTATCTCTAGACAATGGTTCTAAAGGACTTTGGTGATCATGTAACTTTTCATTGAACACCATCATCAGGTCAGACTTTACATTCGTCCAAAACTCAACTCAACACATTATAACTAGGCTAAATTGGAATTGAAGAACAGCTGGTGCTACTGGCTCCCACAAAATGAACACTTAAAATTCAGTAATAATGTATGTAGCTACAGGTTATTCCATAAAAATGTCACGGAGGATGGTGCTATATGAGTATTTGCAGATGTCTTAATCGCAGTGTGGACGATTTCCAAGTTGCCATCAAGCCCAATAACCACTTTCACGGCTTTCTTTTTGGGTCTGTGCTGTAAGTTATATATCCTTGTGCTGCAGGAATTTGAACCTGTCCTAAGACTTGTTATGATGTTCATCCACCCTCTCTCACTTGTTCTTTCTCCCCCCCACCCTCCTTCTTTTCCTTTCCTTTCCAGCAACTCTTATTTATGATCATTACCTTGACCTGCACCAGCCATCACTAAAACACTCACAGGC
>NC_045739.1:22321152-22335683 GCF_008692095.1 Etheostoma spectabile | reverse complement strand
CTGGAGTCCCGTCCCTCCCCCCCCGCCCCCCGTTACATAAACAGCATTTAACAAATCTATTGAGGAGGCGATGTAGGCCTAAGGGGCACTCATCAGACAGTCATTGTCTTTGTTTCTCTGGGAATATTAAGAACATGTTTTTGATGTTTGGTGGTGGTTGACTCAATTTATTCATTTCCCATCCGAGAGGAAATGGACTATAAAAGCAATGCTTTAATTATTGTGGTTTTCTAAGGAAACATTATCAAAGGGAGAATTTGTCTGAGTAAAATCTTCCGTTAGTGCACTGACGTTGGGCAATTACTTCTTACTTACAATTACTTACTTATTACTACATTATTACAATTACTGGCTTGTTCTACAGCTTGATTGATGGTTCTGCAGAGTCTCCGTGCAGAGCTTCCACCGTAGCCTACGTGAGTGGCCTGATGTTTGTGTGTGTGTTTGTGTGTGTGTGTGTGTGGAGAGTGGGTGATAGAGCAAGGGAGAAAGTGAGAGAGTAACGGCGATTGGCTTTGGAGCGAGTAGTGACTCTAGATTCCTAGTGAGAGAAACAAAGTGTCTCCCCTGTGCTTCCTGACCAAGGTGGGGAATCTGTAGCAGGAAAAGTTAACCCTCTCCTTGATGTCATGTTGTTTATGGAGGAGGAGAACCAGGAAATGAGTCAAGGGAAATGCAACGTTACCAACCCATAGCCGAGCGACGTACGACGTACGGTGTGTAGTTACATTTTTTGAAAGGTGCACATCAGGCAATGGTGTAGGTTTGTGTCTCCACGTACCTACGTACGTAGCAATGGCAGAGATTTTATGCAGAAGTAGAAGGCTAGGGAGCACGGTGGCTAAGTGGTTAGCACTTCTGCCTCACAGCAAGACGGTTCTTGATTTGAATCCAGGTTGTTGTTGGAGTTTGTGGAAATTTGTAGGTTCACCCTGTGACCCCACCATAAAGACATGTAGGCATGCTACGACTACAGTTGCCAAAATAGCCGATTGGCTAACACTGGTGCATTTACATGGATGTTCATTAATGTGCATTGTCCTAATCAAATAAAAAATAAACAAATCATCTCTGTCTAACTCTGTGGGCCTACGCTTAAATGGGGGTGGCAGTAGCTCAGTCTGGAGGGTCGTCGGTTCAAGTCCCCGTACAGATCAGGAGCTGGACAGATGCCACTTCACCTCCTGGGCACTGCCAGGTTCCCTTGAGCAAGGCACCGTACCCCAAGCTCAAAATCCAACATGGATGCCCCGCACATGAACAGTTGTGAAAGCTGTAGTAACACACAGTTATAAGCACTTCACTTCAGTTGTACACACACACAATCCTATCCAACTTCTATTTGTGGACATGTTGGTACACTGTTTATATGCACAAAAACAGCGTAATGCGTCGTTATTAACTGGTATTGCTAACAATGGCTAACCCTGATAGAGCTCATGAAAACAATGAAAAGCTGACTTTTAAATGGAAGACGGTCAACTTGTTGTCTTGCATGGACCGGGATGGTGAAGACCACAAAATGCAAGGTCTTCCAGCCAGTAGTTGAATCTTGGACATTGCAGTCGTGTGAAATTATGAACCGTATTTTAAGGAATAACATGCCTTTCTCAACTCATAAAGTTAGGTACAATATAATTTTTTTTAGGGCCACAATTATTTATGTTGGAGAGAGAAATGGGAATCTCTAAAGTGATATAAAGTGATTAGATTGATGATTGATTGATGACACACACACACAAACACACACACATACACACTCACACACACACAAACACATACACACACACAAACACAAACACACACACACACACACACACACACAATCATGATGCACCACCAACTAACACCACACACATAACACACTCCACACACACACACACACACACACACACACACACACACACACACACTGTCACAGAAAAAACACACACAAGCATGCATGCACGCACACACCCACACACATACTAACACACACACACACGCACACACTAACACACACACCCACGCACACACTCACAGATAAGACATCAAAGCAGCAGGCAGATTTACAAGACACTGCAGAGGGCCTTTAAAAAATACTGCTGCATAAATGTTTATGCAGCTCTCTCCATGTCAGGCACTAGGGGGAGGAGAGCACGGCCGAGCAGCGCAGGACCAGACACTTCAGAAATTAATGTCCGCCTTAGAATCTGAGGATCCATTTGCATTTTTGTAAGGGAGGCATTGTAATAGCTGTAAATGGTTGACGGCGTAAATCTGTCCTGCTTAGTGAGGCCTCATGGCTTTGACAGGTGCACTCTGGAGATCTTTGACTGGGAATACAGTGAGCGGGCAGGTGTGCACAGGGCTTGTGTGAGCCATACTGTAAAAGGCAGGTGGCTTTTGCAGGAGTGTCCATCAAATAGCTTATATTACAGCTGAAGCCACGTGTGCAAAACTTAAACAACAGTCTGCACTGCAGCAGTTCTCGTGGACCAAACTCCAATTCGTTTTTCATTGCTAGAAGACAGTTTCCAAAGCTCTACACACTTAGCCCATGGCTTTAAACACGACCTGCACAACACTGGGGATTTACAGCACTTTGCTCACTACTGTCAAAACTGTAAACCACTTTTAAAACAGAATAGATTTCACTTGGGTGTCTATCACACACTGCTGATTGCAATTTCAACTAAAAGACTAAGTAGGTGTCTTGTTTTATACTTGTTAGTGAACACATAGGAACATATATTTACACAGAGAAAGCTCAGAAAGCCTTTTTTTACACAAAAGAATGAAACAATTATACACTGTACCGTTTGAGAGAAACAAGTAAAAGAGCAAAGATACCATTTGTCCAGATTAGATGTCTGAGATTACATACACAGCTATAAAAACAAGTTAAAACATGATATCTTTACAATAGCATTACTGCGTTCTTACTGTGTTTCACAAAGTAATGGAGGTGAAAGCAATGGAAACACCACATTCATTAGTATTTAGAGACGATGCAGACGTCCAGTGTGATGAAGACAACTTGGATGCTGGAGAGAGGCAGGATCAGTCACACTATTTTTATGTTATGCATAAATTACTAAAGTAATTAAAAGTGGTATATTATAAAATCTATATCTTTTCTTTAAAGAAACTATTGAGTAGTGTGACGTCACTCAAAGTGTTCAAACTGTAAAGATGAGAAAGTTAGTGTTTTCTGTATTGGTGTTTGGCGCTAGTGTTTTACTCTCAGTGTGTTCTGAGTGCCGGTGTGTGTTATCTCAGTGAGGATTGTTCCTAGCGTTGCCTGCACCGAGCCTGTTTTGAGACGTGTGTTAACCCTCATAATGTCCTCGGGTCAAATTTGACCCGTTTTCAAAGTTTTTTAAAATCAGAAATGTGGGATGTTGAAACAAGCAGAGAAAACGTTGGGAGAAAAGTGACAAAGAGTTCGGAAAAGCGTAAAATCATGTTGAAAAAAGGGATGAAAAAGTGACCAAAACATCTGGAAAAAAGCTCAAAAAACATTGAGAAGGAACAACAAAATAGTTTTTTCTGCTATTGACGGGAAGGCAACACAAGGGAATCGGTTTTGCAGTTGATGTGAACTGTTTTGCTCAGGTGACTAACATCTAGATGTACTGTATATATTGGCACACTGTGCACTTAGCCAATCACAGAAAGCGTACAGTAAACACTACAGAACACAAATCAGCTAAATATGTTATCCATAAATATATAAGACCGACCATCCCAGCACCAACATGAGCCAGCTCCATCTCTACCTCACCTCATCAAAAGAAAGTCAAAAATATGGATATCAGAATTTACTTTATTGTCATTGTAAGTACATTGAACTCTGAATTGACTCTTTGAACTTGTGCTCTATGGTGCAAACATAAAAACATACATATTATACATGTTACCATGCCAACCAGTCAGCTAGTTCTCACGTTGACCTCCCGATAATGTAGTGTGTGTGTCAGTGTGTGCACACGGAAATATTCAGTATTGAAAGCCAACCATTCCACCACCTTAATATTTCCCAGCCTGTGGGTGCCGATGGCGTGCACGTGTCTGAGCGGGTGTGCACGTGTCACTAAACCTCGGTCACTGGGTGCGGGAGACTATAGCAGATCTTTGATCAGAGGGTGGAGCGTTGGTGCTGTGTGGCTACTCCAGTATGCCTTTTGGACCCATGCCCATGTTTAGATACACACTGTAGGGTAGCCCAGGAGACACACACACACACACACACACTGAAAAACAAAGGTACAATATTTCACCTTTGGACACCGAAAAGGACCTATTACAGATTTTTGTGATTGCCATCACAATTTGTTCAATACTTTCAACAACTTTCCTAAACTCAGTTAGCACAACATCTGTCTGTGTAGGCTATACAATGTACACATTTCTTGTTGCTTTGACACAAAATGCATACAGTTAACACACATTTAAAATGCTTGAACTTCTTTTACAAACAAGCTCAACCAAGACCGAAACAATGGATTTTTACTGACAAATTTGCAAACGCTTTCACACTGCATGTCAGAACAGATAACATCATGTCCTAAACCCAATTTATAGGCTAAAGTCCCAGTAAACAGCTGTTCGTATTGTAAATTGAAACACAAAGATATCCCTGTATTTTACACCATCCCATTGATACTGTAAATGAGAGAAACATGATTGAAGCTATGCACATAGATCAATCACAGCATCAGCTGTGATTTCCGAGATGGGAATCATCCCATCTCGGAAACCCACTGAGGTTCTTTCAATCACATGATCATCTGTTTTTACAGTGTTCTCTATATGTTACAGTAAATGAGTGTTTTACTTTGGTTTCAGTAATCTTTGTTCTCAAAGTCAAATTTCCTTGTTTATTTACGCAAACCTGGGCAAATCTGATTCTGATATGTGACACACGGTGACAGAGGACCTATGTGGGCAGATTTTGTGTGGAAAAGGAACAATACAGTAAAGAAAGTAAGAAAGATTCCTGCAAGAGAGGAAGACGAATACCAGGTCTCTGTTTCCTTTATTTCACTAACCGTACATTTTATAAAAGCTACTCTGAGATGGGTCATTCATTTTTTTATTTATTAATTTATTTATTTATTTTTAACATCTATCCCTTTACTATATGGTGTTTTCCCACTGCATGGTAGCTACTCCACTTGCCTCGACTCTAATCGCTTTATAAGGTTTTCCATTGCGAAAAAAAGTCCCTGGTACTGTCATGGATGTAGACTACTGTTGCTGTGACTTGTATTGGAGTAATTGTTGCTTTATGAATACCAAGTTTTATGATCAGAACAGGGGGTGACTCACCAAAGTCTTAGGAACAGCTTTGTCTTCCTCCATCTGAGGAATAGCTAGCAAGGATCAGAATCCTTGTTGACCATTCCTGCCCTTCAGCCCTGTTGTATTACATCAGTGCACTGCACAAAGCACTGATGTAGATGTACATGTTAGTGGGACTGTGGGGTCCTCTCTATAGCTGAGCCAGAGAGCACCAGGGGCTGGCAGCGCGGTCCGGGCCACCCACAGCGATGAATAAACCTGGGACGTCAAACAAACACAGAGGTAGGATAAATATTTCAAACCCCAGCAAGACAAAAGAGAAGAGAGACCCAACAGGCTGAGGTGAGAGGGACAGTGTGCGATAATAAGAAGACAGAAGAAAGTGAAAAAGGGGAAAAAAGTGTCTACGACTGAGCTTGTGTGTAGTAAATGTGTACCTGTACGTACATAGGTGTGTGCATGTGTGTGTGTTTTGTTAGGGTGAGTGTGTCTTCAAGGTTTTATCTTTCAAAACCACAGATCCTGACATATCAGTAAATATGAAGGTGTGTGTGTGTGTTTGTGTGTGAGGGAGCATGTATGTGAGGTTAAATTTAGTTTTTTATCACATTTGGCTATCACATGGGTGTATACAGTAAAAATACCGGAAAGAACCTGAGAGTTTGAGGATTTCCCAAGGTCTCTCTATTTCCAAGGTCCCTCTATTGAACAGATACATGGTACACACACACACACACACACACACACACACACATACACAAACACCAAACACACACACACACACACACACGTTAAGCAATGTCACACACCTTGTCCTATGTCATCTATACATCTCGCTTTCCTTCTCCTTCAAAATACAGAAAATACATTAACATACGAAAACATACAAAAACATACAAAAACACAGACACACACACACACGCAATACAAATTGTGTGGTAATGTGGTTGCTGGACCTGTAAAGTTATGCCAACACAGACAACAAAATCCTCTTTCTGTCCCTGAAAGATCACTTCACTGCTGACTAGACATCTTTATTGACCCAACTGGTTCTGAGAGTGTTGGTTCTGTGTGTCACTATGTCTAAGTGGATCTGAATCTGAGTGTACCAAGCTTACTCAGTAGCAGCTCGGATCATATTGTGCGTCATTACAGTAGCAGCATAGGAAATCAGTGGCCTCTGGAAAATGTACACGGATATTAAATTGGTGATAAAATGATTATCTGCTGTGGCATATTGCCTGTTAGGGCCATAGGTAATATGTATCTCACATTAACCTTTTCCCAGTTAAATTTAACTCTAAAGGCCGCTAAACTGTGACAGGTCGTCATGTGAAAGGCCGGCGATGGCAGGATATCGTACAAATTGCTGTGTTTTCTTACAATATCATATAAACCCGTTGATCAGAGTGCGATGTGCACAATTAAATCTTGGGTGAATAGAATGAATGTTCTTTGAAACAAAGCTATTTAAATATCAATCTATGTAGGTCCTCTCCCAAACGATCCCTGACCT
Source organism: Etheostoma spectabile (assembly GCF_008692095.1). Lineage (NCBI taxonomy): Eukaryota > Metazoa > Chordata > Actinopteri > Perciformes > Percidae > Etheostoma > Etheostoma spectabile. Next base: position 22,328,881 of record NC_045739.1, on the reverse strand, counting down.
AATAGAGAGATTTTCTTCTGGTTCAGGTCCCGTTCTCTCAGCCTACTCTACTTCTCTAGTGTTAACACACTCTCCACCAGTCACTACTGCTGCCGCCGCACTGCATTTACTGTATGTACCCACACTTAAACACAGATAGACGGGCAGACAGACAGACAGGCAGACACACAGACGCACACCTGTCTCCGAGTTGATTTGTTTGTTTGTGTATCAGTAGTTTACAATAAGCAGCCGTTGTTGTGGGACTGTGTGTTGTGTTGCCGCTGGCTTCCTGTCTGTATTCTACCAGCCTGTTTCCTGTGTGCGTTTGCCTCCATGACAGGACGCCTACAGGCTTCCTCCCCCAGATTAGTGTGTGGCTCTGCTGATAAAAGTGTAGTGGCACTGTGGTTTTTTTTCTCTCTCCCTCTCTCAATCTATCACTGTTTTACATGTTCTTTTCTTCTTCACTACTGACTCCATTAATAGTTTTGTGCACTTGCACACCCATGAAGTGGTTTGAAAGTTGATGGCCAAATGAACATATTTATCTTTCTTACTATTTTATATACTGTATGTATATAATTGTTACTAGAACTGTACACTCCCCCCCTTTTCTTTTGCACTACTTATATTTTATGTTTTATTCCATGTTATATTCCTTCTTGTTGACACTGGAAAGGGGTTGCTTCAATCTTGTTGCACAGGTATTGTAACTGTAGGCAAGTGTATAATGACAATAAAGAAATCCTAATCTCTCTCTCTCTCTCTCTCTCTCTCTCTTTCTCTCTCTCTCTATATATATATACACATGTATATATACATATACATATATATATATATATATATATATATACACATGCACACACATGTTCACATCTATCTTCATGGAAGCTGACAGTGATGGACAGCGGACAGGGTCTGAGAGAGATAGAGGAATATTCTATCATACTGTGATGGGGGGGGGGGGGGTTAAGCCAGATAAAGGGACTGAAGACAGACTGAGAGAGGAGGGTAAAGGATGGTTTTAAGATGACCAATATTAGGCATTCTTCTCAGAGTTTTTTCTTTCCCTTCATGCAGCGAGCTCCTCTATCATTCGGCCCTCTCTGCCTCGGCAAACTGATTGCTTGGCCTTGGATGGAGTGAGTGTGCTCGAGCAGATGGAGCGTTGGAGGAGGGAGATAGAGAGATGTAGATACTTTGCCCTGATTTATGCCCTGTTTCTAGGCCACCACCTTCACGTAACACCCTACAACTTCCAATCTCCCTGTTTTCTGTAAAGTTTAAGGAGTCATTGCTACTTAAAAAGCCCTCTCTTGTACATGGGTGAACCAGCCTTAGATGCTTTAACGTCAGCTTGTGTGCATACGAAGAGTTCAAATCTTGTTGTGAACAGTTATGGTTAACTGTCGTATTGTTTAGGTACTATTCTGAACTCCTTTAGGTCTTCTGGGAACCAAAACTTGAAACATTGCTTGGAATTCCCAACAAAGAGAGCCCTGCATGTCCCTGACTCCAGAAAAATGCTGTTTACTCTCTTGCTCACCCTTCTCACCCTGCTGTGGCCCCATTGGCTGTCAGCGGGGCCATTCATCCTGGGAGCGGCCAATGAGCGATAGGCCCTGGCTCCGAGTTAAGCCAATCAAACTGCACAAAACGGTGACATTGAGGGAGATGCTGGGAATAGCTGGGCCAGTGTTTATGGGCTCCTGCCTGTCTGACAGAAAGCAGAACCCCTTGACGGGAGAAAAAAAGCAATTAGGCAATTACACCATCTTGTCCTGTAAGGATCCCACATCACACTTGTTTTCTTAGCCTCCATGAGGGCCGATAAGGGACAGCCGCCGCCACAGCTGAGGCAGAGCTGAGAAATGGTCGGTGGAAGGACCTGTGGAGGATGGCAGAGAAGAGGAATGGAAAGGAAAGAGAGATGGAGACAAGCCGGAGGGATAAGTAGGGGATCAAGAAGTAGGGATGGGCAGAGGGGAAAAGACAGGAGAGGGAAGGAGGGGTAGAGTTGAGAAAGTCAAGGGAGACGCCTGTTCAGGGTAGAAAGACGAGTTCTCTGACTAAAATCAGAGGGTACATGCTGAAGGTTGGATTTGAATCTTGACTTCACAGTTTGAATGGTGGAACAAAGGTGATCGGCTCACTTTATATACATTATACCAGGTAAAATAAATTGCCACGACAACAGATTGTTCAGATAACAACAGGGACTTTATCAGCTTACTTTAAACGTAGGTACCATACATTCATCTTGTTTTAGCGTCCATGGTGCACCAACACAAGTGTCACCCTATGTGATGTGTACCATGTGCTGGGCTTACACTTCAGTCATTTGTATTGGAGCATGTACAGAAGTAGGATTGAGCTCCAACCAATTCACACCAGAGCTCTGCTGTGCATTTGATCTGTCCCAACACTCACTGAATCAACTAGTTAAGAGAATATAAACTCTTGTTTCACTTGGGTGTGTGTTTGTCATGTCGTGTACCAGGCATGAAGGGAAACTTTCAGGCTCCATCTACACTGCTGTGTTTTCATTTTTAAGCGGCATTTGGAGAAAACAAATCTCCATCCACACAAGAGTTTTAGCTGCAGCAGCAGAACTGACGAGTTGGAACTGTAACTGAAAAGTATTATATATAAGCCTAATTAACTGATAGGACTCGTTTCCAAAGGTCTCTTTTACTGTCCATCCAAAACTACAAAGCAAGTATGGAGATTTCAAACCAAAATGGGGGCAGCAATGTTTCCGTTTTAGGGGCTTAGAAACAAAAGATGTTTGTTTTTAAAGCAAAATGTATTGTAGCTGTAGCCCTAAATTAAATTTTTACTAATTCCTCAAATCACAAACTGGGTTCCTCCTTTCTCCTATGTTGAATAAAGCAGCTGAACTTCATAAACATCTTGTCATGGCATGTTCTACAATACTCTCTCTGCATATTTGAGAGGAAGATGAATGACTAGAAAAGAGGCACACACTGGATTCAATCATAAGAACCCCATGTACATGTTAATTCTCTGATCCAGGTTATGGAGTCATGGTGCTGTGGATGCTGAGTCACAGAGGATCAAACATGGAGCTGGCAACAGACCAACCAGTAACCAATCCATCTCACTGCAGTGAGGAGCCGGACACCTGGGTGGTCTGGCATCTCTCACCCAATCTCTCCTTTTATGTCTTTCTTTTCCTCCTCTGCTGTTCCTTGCTCCTTCACTCTTTCACCCCCTTACATTTCTTTCCAATCGTTCTCTTTTCTCTTGCTCTCCATGACTCCTTTTTTAACCATTCATTTGTCAAGCAAGCCTGTCCAACTATCCAACTCCACCACAATAACCTCGCTAAAAGTCATTAAAAAAAAACAGTGCTCCTTCATTTTTTTTGCCTCTCCTCCACCTCCTATCGTCCACAACTTTCTCTTTGTTTCAAAGCCAGTTATTCCCTCTTTAAGTAAGCCATTGAGAGACACATAAGATCCTCTAAGACCATTTCAAATCTAATAAACAATTGTCAAGTGAGAGGGAAAGCAGAGGGAGCACGAGCCACTTTAAAAGCACATCAAAGGCCAGAGGAAGGAGAGGCATGAGGATGGGAAACGTGGATGGATGACACACGCACACACACGCACACACACACACACACACACACACCGATATGGGGAAATGATGTTCAGAAATAATTTCAAAGACTGTTATTTCTGCAATAGCAATTAACATTCAGAAATGACCTCGCCACATAGTCCTTGTTTTGTTGGTGGTGGATTCAGCACTTCAGATGGGTTCAGATTGCCCACCTAAGCATGAGGGATGTAATCCAGCTCAGTTTAATCTGATTGATATCAGCCTCACTGTAAACAGTTTACTCTCCTACAGCTGTATCAAAGTTACATTAAAGGGACAATTCAGCGATCTTCTATCTGTCAAAATGAGGGATATGGTGTGAAAAAAGCCTCCAGTTGTTTCCAATGTTCTCTGTGTCTTAGCTGCAAGACTCTGCTCTACTTCTGTCCTCTAGTGACGTCACTGGTGGATGGAAGATCTACAGAGTGCTGCTTTAGCTTTGGCAGCTGGGGGCACAATGCTGTTCACAGAAGTTATTGATCTCTTCTCTTCTTGCATTGCAAAATAGCTATATTTCAATCAGCAAGAGGATGTTTTGGACAAGATTCTTTTTTACAGTGTACATTTTACAGACTGACTGGTGCCTACATTACCCATTGCAGCTCAATTTCCAACAGCCCAGTCAGAGATTTGGGGTGTGTTTTGCTAGTAGCAACTAATGTGGCTGCGGGCTGCTAGCCCCAAGCAGATATGAGGAGTGGACTCAAGAGGTCTGGGAAGCTCACTCCCCCCAATTTCATTTTCAAAATGAGTATTCTTCAGCCCCAACCACCACAAATGACATCACTTGAGGTCATTTGTCAGATTTTCACACAGCTCCCCCTGGATACAAGATCCACATTTTGACCCTGGTGTTGTCTTCCCCGTCGACCATGCAACTTTTTATTTTTTCAAGTCAAAATTTTAAACGAAAACTTTTTTTTCCATCTTTTTTTCAACACTTTCGTTGCTTTTCCCGATTTTTTTTCTCTCCACTTTTTTTCCGCTGTTCTTGATAGATAGATAGATAGATAGAAATGATGGTGTCACAGGAACACACGTACATCAGTCACACAACACAGAATATAAATATAAATTAAATACTAGTACAAAATATACATACATACAATATAAATGAAATAACAATAATAATAATAATAATAATAATAATAGGAATAAAATATAAGAACAAATATTTGAATATACCGCACACAGGATGGGGAAACAAAATGTGCAACTGCTTAAATAGTAAAATGTGTGCTAAAATATAAATTAACCAAATGTGCAGGTTGCACTTATTGCAGTATTAGCATAGTATAATATATAATATAGTGCAGTATTGTGGAGTCTCAAGGTCTTATCTAGCACCCAGTGATGACGTGTTAACGAGTTTTATTGCCTGTGGAAGTAATGATTTACTTGCCACTTTTTCTGACATTTTTGAAGCTTTTCCCGACATATTTGCTGCATTTTTCAACATTCTGAGCCAAACTGAGCCTCTAATTTACTTGTGAAGAGCGTTGTAGTGAACCATCCACATTATGTTTTTGACAATTTGGTTGTAAGAAACCCAAATTTCAGATATAGAAACTTGTTGAAAGCGGGTCAAATTCAACCCGAGGACAACAGAAGGGTTAAACAACTTCTTTCACATAAACAGACATTGAAAATACCCATCGTTTTCAGAACAGGTGGATGCATGGAAAGGAATTTCCCACTCACACCTCCACTGCCTCAGACCCCGCTGGCCCCCCACACCCAAATCTCACCCCTGTTCCTGGTGGAGGAGCCAGGCTGGCTGAGACAGAGGGAGCCAACCCTTGGAGGAGGTGGAAGAGGGAAGGGGAGGGGGAGAGAATTGGGAAAGGAGGGAGATAAGTCGACTTCACAGCCCGTGACATAAATCACATCAAGACATGACAGTAGGACATTGACCAGGACCACTGATAAAGCCCAGCAGGGAGGGAGAGAGAGGGAGTAAAAGAGAGAGGAGCAGGAGGAAGATGAGGATGAGGAGGAGGAGGAGGAGGAGGAGGAGGAGGAGAAGAGGCCCATTCAGGTTATTATTACCCCTACAAACTCCCAATCTCTAGCGATCAGTGGTCACTAATGAGCGAGTCCTAAGAGGTTCCACAGTGAGTGGGTGGGTGGCATTGTTTAATACAGCTGTCTGCTTCTGCTGCCCTCCATTGTCACAAGGAGGTATGTTGTTTTATTGTGATGGGGGGGGGGGGGGGGGGGGGGGGGGGGGGGGGGGGGGGGGGACTCATGAGCTCATAGTCTGTGAAGAAAGATTATCTGTGAGGTGATTAGATGGTCTGGAAAATGGGTGTCAATTGATACAGATGCTTTGTGTTATTGGGCAGGACAACTGAGTTCTGTAGCAATGCTTTGACAATAATTTATAGGACATCATCGGCCATTAGTCGAAGGCCGTCATCAAGTTTAAAGAAACACTCTAGTGAAACCCATCCACCTGTCACGGAACATATGAAGCTTGGTGATGTAGTGACTCCTCGCAGGGCTAGTTGATCAACCACTGCGGCCAGCGAGCTAACTCATGACTCAGAGCATGATTAATCCAATTCAATTTGCATACCTACCAAGTTAGGGGGTTGAGGATATTCTGGCTCCGCCCTCCTACGTACTTCTGCTCAACTGTAATTTTCCTTCAGTACGCCATCTGGGTTTGCGGTATATTAGCGTTTTTTTTTCTCAAAACACACCCTGTGTATACCCATGTTTATATAATTTGTCTTTAACCCTTCTGTTGTCTTTCCGTCAAAATTGAAAGTCAACACTTTAGTTGACGCTTTTTAATCAAGTCTTTTTTTTTTTTTTACTTATGTTTCTGTCCCTTTTTTAACACATTTTTCAATGTTTGTCACTTTTTTAACATTTAACACTACTTAACAGTTATTTTTGGAATTTAAAGTCAATAAACCTCATTTTATAACAAATTGTACCTAATGTTTGAGCTAGAAAAGCAGAAATTAGGAATTATTTAGGAGTGTGGCAAATTTTACTCAATACTATTTCAAAACCACTTCAATTTTTCTTTCCAAATGCTATAAAATTGAACGAGACACCCCAAAAATAATGAAAGCAGAGATCTATACTTGCCAAGAGAAGATCTGGCAATGCGAGACTATGCCTAGACCAACACATTTTCTGATTTAATGCCACTACTGGCAGGACAACATCATTTGTCCGTGTCTTCTAAAACTGTTACAAACCCTTTTTGAAAGAAAAGACATCTGTTTTATGATGTGACCATATAATGGCCAAGGGTTGGTTAGTTTTAGGCACAACAAACCCAGACTTGGTAAGTTTTTGGGAAAGACTGTGGTTTGGATCAACATAAGCACTCAGTCAACGCTGGGTTTAATTACAGCAAGGTTAGGGGACCTTCTGTCATCAACAACTTGTTTAAGAATTATTGGCAAAAATCAGTTTGGCTCAGGACTGCTTAGGCGCTATCAAACTAAAGAACAATTCCTTTTTCAGTGCTCTCTTTGCATGTGGGGATTTTTCTCCCTCAGCTTCTGTTCTCTCACTCTGTGGGCACGGTGAAAGAATGGGGATTCGTAAACTGTTTGACGGCTCTACATTTCTGCCGCGTTACTGTTTACTTGAACGGCTAATTTGTTACAAAAACCAAACGTCTCTCTGTATACCGAAATGCCCTCCTTGGTTGCAGAAGGCCTGCACGTCACTGCGACAGCCATTAAAAGCCAAGCAAAGAGTGAAGATGAGAAATGGGCAGGCGATCATTCTGAAGCCTTGTGGCGTATAGGCTACATCTACAAATCTGACAACACGTTCAGCTGTTGAAGTTCGTCATCGGCTACTGCACCAGTTGCAATAATGACACACTACAGCATTGTCCAAAATTTTGGAAAAAGCTTCAGAAACGCTGCAAAAAACATCTATGAAAACATCAATAAAGCACTGAAAAAGTTCTACAAATACATTGTAAAAAGTGACAAAAAATGTGGAAGAAAACCCGACAAAAAAGGCCATTGAAAGGGACAAATGTCAAAAAAGGACCACTCACATTTTGAACCCGGAAAATCCAAAAGTTGCATGGTCAACAGGAAGACAACACAAGGGTTAAACGTACACATGTTCCACCAAAACA
>NC_045739.1:22318014-22321142 GCF_008692095.1 Etheostoma spectabile | reverse complement strand
CGAGGCTATTTTGCAGAGGCACCGTCATTGTGTCTGGGGGTTCAGCGCCATTCAAGACGATTGTGATTGGTTTAAAGAAATGCCAATGAACCAAAGCACATTTTTCTCCCATCCCTAGGTGCTGTGTGGACAGGCCAGACCCTCCTGTGTAGCGCTGTAGAGGAAGGTCTGGCTATGCGAGACTAAGGGAAATGCAACGCTACCAAGACACGGCCAAGCAGACCAATTACAGTTGTTGCAGTCCGCGTATCCGGAAGGATTTGTTACAATGTTAGAGAGGTCAGGCCATGGTGTAGGGTATGGGATAGGATCCGTATCTCCACGTACCTATGTAATGTACCCAAGACGTTGACTTAACGCAGAAGTATAAATAGGCCTCAAGCCCCCAGCCCCCTTGTAGACCTTATCAGAGTGATGTAAGGCTGGGCTATCTCTCTTTCTTCTCACCAGTAGGACACTGCTGGCCAGACTTGCTGCTGGAGACAGAAACTCTACCGACCCAACATTTTTACCGAGTTAAAACCTGGAACTGATGGTTTCTTCAGTGGTGCATGTTCATCATCACTCGCTGGGTGAAGAGACAATGGTAACTCCAGGAGTCAAATATTAATATGTGTGAATTAAAGAGAGAGAGAAGGAGGGCTTGGTTATTGTATTAGAGAATGTTTCTTTGTGTGAATGATACAGTGTTTGTGTGTGTGTGTGTGTGTGTGTGTGTGTGTGTGTGTGTGTCTGTGTGTGTGTGTGTGTGTGTGTCTGCGTGATGTATTTGGGTCTGGGTCCCCCGGGCAGGGGGCCTGCGCTGTCAGGTGGGAGTGGCCTTATCTTCCCCAAACATTTACTTAACCTTTGTCTTACAGGGCCCAAGACAATGAGACAGGCTCAAGGAATCCCAACCCGCACACACACAACAACACACACACACACACACACACACACACACACACACACACACACACACACACACACCCTGATTACATAGAGTTGTCTCCCCTCTGCCCTGCACACGTTCTGGTCATACTTCACCCATTATAGACATTAATACCAATCAATCATCATTACAGCATATATGTAGCTGTCATATCTTTAGCATGCAGTGCATGCTGGACTTCAGCAATACACATGAAAAGAGTGAGCTCCCTTATGACAGTGGTTCTCCTATGTGTAACAATAGCTGTGTGTTTTGTGAAAATGAACCAAACATAAAGGTTGGATTTAGACTTCAAACTTAAGATGTTTTAAACACGTGAAAAGTTAATCTCAAGTGTGATGATTCCACTTTTTTTTCTCAAACACAGACGAGAGTGGAGTGGAGAGACATGATAAATGAAACAGGCTTTGATGAACATGAAAACCATTATTGAAACACTAAATAGTGGATATGAAAAGGAGCTTATGCAGCTGTTCTGACAGATTATGTGGCCCAACCCCTTAACTAGACAGTTTAAGGTAAAGGGATTTTTATTGAAAGGTCTTTTCTAATATAGTTATAGCTCAATACAATGCAAAATCCACCGCGACATAACCAATTTACAAAATCCAGATACAAAGAGAGATCTCAGGGTGCCAAGTTGGAACAGAATTTGTGAGGGACTGCAGCCAAACAAGCCAACGACACTTTTCATCACAGTTAGAAACCGGACTCATCTCCTTGTTTCCTTCCCTGTACGTGGTGCTAGTGAAATCCAATCTGTGAGGCATGAAACCAATTTTATGGTTGCAAGACCCAGTTTTAACATAATTGGGCCATTTGTTTGTCTTGTTCTGGCCGAGCTGACTGAAACTATTTATTTCTTCTTTCCTCGGCTGCTGTAAAGACAGTTATCTGTATGTTTAGCTGATGTATGAGAAGAATGCAGCAATCAGCCTTTGTTTCTGTGTCAGCTGACAGGAGGTAGGATGGAGGATTAGGTAAGTGTGTGTGTGTGTGTGTGTGTGTGTGTGTGTGTGCTCATCCTTCACTGGCTTGCTTGAAAGCCTAAAGTCTGCCTAAAGTCCAATGTTTGAGGGTTAACGAGAGTAGATATTGTAGATAGCTACACTGTAAATAATGCCTGTGAAATCTACAGTCATTTACTTTAGATTTCACAGTAACACTACTGTATATGATTTTTTACAGTAGAATGCTGTAAAGTTTACCATGTCAACCTTGTCGACATGACAAAATCACAGTGGCCTAAGTAACACAACTGAAATCAGAGAAGTCAGAACATTACTGTAAAAACAAATCACAATATACCCACAATAGTACTGTAAATAGTAAAGTAAACTATACTTTTACTTTTTTGTAAAGTGCACCACATTACCCCTTCTCTTTTTTTCTGCACTACTCACATTTTTATATTTTTACATTTTTGTGTTCACACTGTAAATCTCGTTGCACAGGTACTGCACTTGTGTGTAATGACAATAAAGGCATTCTATTCTATTACATTCTATTCTATTTTTATCTTATCTTATGTTGTGTTTAATTTTTTTGTATTTTACAATGAATACATAAAATACTGTAAATGGACGTACAGTACCTATACTGTAAAAAGAATTCACAATAACTTGCTGGCCAATTGTTGCCAGTAAGTTACTGTAAATTTTTTAAATTTGTAACAGTGTATAGAGAGAATTTTATTCATGGTTAAGCGTCATTTTTTTACAACCCGCTTTTAAAGCTGTAGTTTGTGCTTTCTGATGCCCCCCCATGAGGAATTAAGTAGTAACTACAGGACGCAAGCCTTAGGTGACCCCGCACTGCACTTACTGCAGTAACTGAGTTTCAATTCTTGTAATTTATTTGATTTTATTTGAATTGATGATTGAGTGATGGTGGTGTCTAAGCATATGCTTAGACAACCGCATTGTGTCTTTAGTGACTGAACAGGAGACAACTGCTGTGTTTACTGTCACACATTCACAGTGATACAAAGTGGTCATTTTGAGTTGTTTCTTAAGTAACAGACAAGGGGAAACACATAGATCTGTTACTGAAACAGGACTTCCTGGCTCTTGTGTCATCACTTCCCTTGTACTGAAACAACATGCCCCCACTAGTCTTGCTGTGCGAGACCTTCCTCCACATTGCTGCGGAGGAGGGTCTGGCTAGTCCACACAGCATTCCGGGATGGGAGAAAAAC
>NC_045739.1:22316906-22318004 GCF_008692095.1 Etheostoma spectabile | reverse complement strand
GCTCTGGTTTATTGGCATTTCTTTAAACCAATCACAATCAGAATGGGTGAGCTACGGTGCCAACTTGTTTTGGTGGAGCATGTGTACGTTCAAAGGTTGATTAGCTGGCTGTCTGGATTTACCCTGGAGAGGTCTGAGGACCACAGTCCTCATGAATCCACTTTAGAATGCCAACACCGAGAAAGCCGAAGGTAACGGACATCCGGCCGAAAAGAAGGACATACGGCGGAATTTCCTGCGGCAATGGAGTAATCCCGGAAGCCATACATCTTGGATATAGACTATGCCACCACTAAAGCTGGCCTATGCATTTTTATTTTATAAAAAAAAAGGAAATCTGTGAACTCTTAAACCCAAATGCAAGATGAGTGCACTGAGAAAAGCAGTCAAGACAAAAAGAAAAGTGCTCAGTCCTCCATCTAATCAAACAAATCACGATTAAAAATACATCACAAAAGAGAAGGTTCTGGGTCGGATCTATGAATCCATTCCTCCTCTTCTTTCAGACTTCAGACTTCAGATACTCGGCTGAACAAGGAGTGTATGGCTTCAGTTCAAATTCAAACTCTCTCTCTCTCTCTCTCTCTCTCTCTCCCTCCCTGGGTAACCTAGCGGCTCAACTTGGCTAAACCCACTGCAGCCAGTCAGTCTTTGGTCTGCGCATTCTTTCCCTCGTGGAAATCAATGAAATAAATAGGGTGCATCTCAGCGCAGGAAACAGAGGGGAGGCTGCCCCGCGGGTTATCCAGAGTGCACATTCAGAAGCTCAGACAGAAACAGATGAGTCAGAAAGACGGATGAAGGTAGGGACGGAGAAGTAAGAGAGAGAGGGAGAGATGGCAGCTGACAAAGGCGGGGGAGAGAGAAACAGATGAAGGTAAAAGGAATGGAGAAAGAGAGACCAGGGGATGAACTCAAGGCTTGAGGCTTATTCAGTCCAAAGTTTTGCAATGGAGATTTGAAAAAAAATAAATGAAATGAATATAAAAACCAAAGGAAATCACCAAATACTGGAGCAAGACACAAGTGTGTGGAAAAAAACAACAATACATAGATGGTGAATCCAAGACAGTACAGCAGGAGGGGGGGGGGGGGGGG
>NC_045739.1:22297973-22316886 GCF_008692095.1 Etheostoma spectabile | reverse complement strand
GGGCTGAAGAGAGAGATAATGGAAAAGGATGAGAGAGAACTCCACGTGCATCGCTTTACGACGGCTATTATGATCATTATTTAGTGCAGTGCTTAGATGCACGGGGGTGCAGCCGCGGGGATGACTTCACCAACTGGAGCTCCATCAGGAGATCAAACACAGTGCCTGTCGGGGCCGCTGGCAGCACACCGTACACAGCTTAACTCCACTGATGGATCTTCAAAGTGTAAGAGGAGAATACACACAAAGGTAATACAACAGCTTTTCTGGAGCAGACCAAGAACAAAGGCAACGCTGGCAGAAACCTGTGACAGTAGCTAAGTTTCCATCCACTTGTCAATCAAATTATCTAAAGCGCGGTTATAAAAAAAACTCATGGGAATAAGGCTGGTGAAAGTGTGTTTCCATCCAACGGCTTTAAAGCAAATAAAAACCTGTGTGTTATGTTGATGAGAGCATTAAAATGAGAAAAAAAAACTAATGGGACAAAACGAAACCAAGGGACATTTAGAATAGATAAAAATGTGCGAGTTAACTGTGACATTAATGCGATTAATCGTGATTAAATATTTGAATCGTTTGACAGCACTCATTTTTAAACAATTTATATTTACTTTTAACGTGAACTTTGCCTCTTACAGTATCTGAGTGTTGAATAATGAGCAATGTTTATTACGCTTGTGTTAAGGCACTCAAAGTACTTTATCAGATTCAGAATCAGCTTTATTTGCCAGGTATGACGACACATACGAGGAATTTTTCTTTGGAGCATCGTTGCTCACACTGTGCTTACACATACAAAACAACCAAAACAAAAATATACACACTAATATATACACAATATATCCATACTCTAGACAGAAACAATATAGAGGCATGAGTGCAATGAAGAGTTCAATAAAAATTGTTTAAATGTGGAGCATAGTGCAAAGGATACTGGGATAAATAGTGTTATGTTATTATGTTACAACATGAACAGTATGAACATTATGAACAGTTATGAACTAGGAAATGAGAATGATGAATAAATAACAAATAATAAGTGAGATATGAGAATGGGAATGATGAGTAAATAGTAAATAATAAATAATAAGTGGGATATGAGAATGAGAATGATGAATAATACTAAATAAGTACTAAATAAGTACTAAATAATAATGCTATGAAAAGATGATAGTCTTGGTTAAATATTGAGAAACTCAGAAGTAACTTGAAAGAAGAGACTTTATTAACATTTCCCTAAACATACTAACCTCGACCAAGTGCTGTAACATTATCATAACGAACAGGAATCACACGCAGGACCCTGGATGCAAACGTCTCTATTTCACAAATGGAGAAAAAAAATGTTGCAGCAAACCTACATTTTTTGGGGTGGCCAATTCCTTTAGGAGTCACAGTTTTGGAGCTATACAATTAAATTATGAGCGTGCTGTCAGGTTCAGTGCCTGGACTATGTCATGTTTATATTCAAAGTTTTCACATGACAGAAGCATTTTTTACATGAACATTTACACGCAAACACCTCCCAGCGGGGAGATCTGCACACACAGGAGTATCATTCTAATTTTAATGCCGGTGTCAAATGTCTGTCGATATGACGAGCCAAGATGGGGAGGACTTAAAGCTCTATTTTGGCATGTTGTCAAAATGGAGAAGGTGTGAGTTGCCAAGATATCTTTATGTCAGTAAAACCTTCTTCTGTCATTACCAGCCTTTTACTTTCATCTGATCTCACATAAGCACATGCTTTTTTTTCCTCAGGTTAACCTCAATTTAGCCCAGGGGACATAGGCCTACACCATTTTCAACCACATCCATGCGCTCTAGGTGGAGAGTTTAATTCTATTAGAGTCTGTGCCCTTTTAGATGAAAAGGACATACAGTATGTCAGTTTTTCTTTAGTGTCGCTCTGCCAGACCTTCCTCCACAGCGCTGCAAAGGAGGGTCTGGCTAGTCCTCACAGCATTCCAGGATGGGAGAAAAATGTGCTCTGGTTTACTGGCATTTCTTTAAACAAATCCCAGTCGTCAGCAGGCCCAGTGCCTCTTCAAAATAGCCTCGGTGTCATGGAGATAGCGAGCCTTGGCCCTATATGCAGAGTGGAAGGAATTTATTAAGAAAAACTAAAAAACTAAAAAAGTATACAGAGGTAGGCAGGCCAAAACATACAACAAAACAAAAGACCTGAAGGCAAGGAAGCCAGATATCAAGACACAACTTAAAACAAAAGGCTGATCCCAAGAAAAACAGATAAATACACCGACAATAATCCAGCACGGGACTAATGCTGCGTTCCAGACACAATTTTTAGACTTCGAGTCATGACTCACAACTTGGTAGTGTTCCAGGCAAAGTCACAACAAACCCTTCTAGCTAGCGTTAACGTTAGCTAGCGGCTACCTAACAATGATGTTAGCTAGCGCTAGCTGATACTAGCAATTTCTAGTTGGCAACATATTTTGGGCTTAATTTAATAAACATAACCTGTAGTAACACACAATTGTATGTGTATCGTTGTCTGCGGAGCAGACAGTCGGACAGGAGGGAAAACACAAGGCAGGAAGTGAAGGTGAAATCAGAGACTACAAAATAAAACAGGAAAACCTACAACAGAAACTCACAACTGTGACATCGGGGAGGAACTTGTTTTGGTAGAACGTGTACGTTCAAAGGTTGTTTTACTCTGATTGGACAGATAGTCTAGCTAGCTGTCTGGATTTACCCTGCAGAGATCTGAGGAGCAGGTAACCATAGTCCTCAAAAAATCGTCCGAAGTTTAAAAGTCCAACACAAAGAAAGCAGAAGGTAATGAGTGAAATCTGGCGGAAGTGGAACGTTGTGGATATTGACTACTTTAGCTTGAGCCTTCTTTTATGAGAATACCATTTCTTAAAAGTTGGTTGGGATTTTGAGAAATAAACATCAGGCGACAGTCTTCTTTCAATTGAAAGCATTTTGGAATTCAGTTATTAAAGTCATTTTGTATTGTTGATAGCTTTTTGGAGTCCTTCAGAAACAGGCTTGTAGCCTGCATACTGGACCCCTGCTGTCAGTAGGAAAACAGTTCTGCAGTCTCTGTGTGGAAGAAAAGACTTGTTGGCCCTTGCTGAGGGAGACCAGGCACAAGTCCATCTCTGATGAGTCAGTGACCTTCAGGCCAAACGGGAGGTGATTGTGTGTGTGTTCACATCCATGAAGTGTGAGTCTGTGTGTGTGTGTGTGTGTGTGTGTGTGTGTGTATTTGTTAAAAATACCAGCAGACCCTTGGAGCCTCAGCGCCGGCCGTCGCCGACGCCACCCTGACATCGACTCCGAGGTGGTGCTCTGAGAACCGTGAAGACGCCCACTCCGGAGGGCTGTACCTGGCACACATCACTCTGCACCTCTCTCTCTCTCTCTCTCTCTCTCTCTCTCTCTCTCTCTCTCTCTCTCTCTCACACACACCCACATTCTTTGCCTTTTACCATTATCTCAATATCATCTGTATCTCACTTTTACTTTTACATTTTACATCTTTTTTATCATACATTCCCTCATTCCTCTTGTTTCCATGCCTCACATTTTACTCCAGATTTGTCTCCCTATTTCCAACATTTGTAGTGCAACATCCTCCACAATATGGCCATATCATGTTTATTAACTGAAACAACATTCTTCCTGGACTACCAAATACATAAGACATAACATTCAGTGTAATACATGACATAAAACATGGATTTGGAGATGGAGCTTGAACACTATTTCCCTCAAGCTCCCGTTTCTATGTACTGCTTAGAACCAACCATGTTCATGTCTTTAGGAAAATACAAATGTATTTTAACTTTTCGACAGTAGGTTACTTATTGTTGGTTGGGGGTTTGCTGTTTGGTGCTGAGAGACTCATAAGTCAAAATTATTAACCCTCCTGTTGTCCTCTGGTCAATTTGACCCATTTTCAAAAGGTTCCCATATCGGAAATTTGGGTTTCTTTCAACCAAATTGTCACAAACAAAATAAAAATGGATAATTCCATAGAATTTTTTTTTTCTTACAAGTGAAATAATTGATCAGTTCATTACTTTCATTAAATTTGGGTGGTTTATTCAATTTTATAGCATTTGAAAAAAATATATAAAAGAAAGTTGAAAAAAGTTTCAAAAGCCCAGAAAAAATTGACATAAAACATTGTAAAGAGTGACAAAAAGCTGATTGGGACATACTTGTGACTACAGTATAATTTACTATGTAATATTATTATGAGATTTTAAAAGCCACCAGAAGCTGATCCAGGAGTATTTAGATCCCAGAGGAGAAGATAGGAAACGAGAGAGGAGAGGAGAGGAGAAGAGAGGAGGACACATTACTGTCCTGTAAATATTTAACATTTTCAAAATAACATGGTGTAGTCTTTTTGTGTTCAGCTAATATTCTCCCGAATAAAGCATGTTGTTGGTGCTGCTGAAACATATAAGAAGGAAAATGTCACCTTTCTATCGGGTTTGAAATCACTTGATGGTAGTGTTGGAAAATGTGAGTCCTGTCAAAAGTTCTAATTTACTTGTCTGGTGTTTTGTATATACGTACTGTAAGTATAAGCCCAAATCCCCCCCCACCGACACACACACACTCTGGGAATCAAGGCGTTAGAAGGAAATAGGATAGAAAAGTAGTGAGTTGGTTTACCCTCTGTAGTTGGGGTATGTTTGCTGAGTAACAATGCATGCTGATCCCCAGGGGGTCACAGAGAAGAGACGAGTGCCCCCTGTCATGGGCCATCATAAATTATCTCCACAACTACTCTTCGCTTTGACATGACATTTTATATGGATGTTTATTTAAAGGGCCCATATTATGAAAAAACTGGGATTTGGGTGCGACTCCCAACAAAGATAGTATAGAGGTGAGACGTCTCACTCTGGAGCTAAAACAGAGACTTAAACAGACAGGGTGAAAAGAAGATCTGCAGGAATGTGCAGTACAACAAAAACATTTGTTGAAAATAAAAAACCATGCAAACCTATTCTGGTACAACCTCAAAATACAATTATGGACCTGAAAATGAGCAGAATGTGTGCGCTTTCACAAACGTACTGAGCACATTTATCTTATTTATCACAAAAAAACACCACTGGTTTAACAAAGACGGCCTTTCCTATTGGACCAACTTTAAGACAAACTTTATGTTTTTAGCCGCCTTCCTGGTTGTGTTGTTGTGTTGTGTTGTTCAGACACTTTCATAGTGTGGGGTGTAATAAATCCAGTAAATCTTCTCAATTTGTCTTAATGAATGATATTTTAGGAATGTTATTTTGATTCTGTAACCATTGTCAACTCTGTCAGCATCACTGTGGTTACCTGATAAATAAAAGAAGAAGCTGCCGACACTTTACTTTGCATCTCTCTCTCTCTCTCTCTCTCTCTCTCTTCATCTGCTCCTTTCCCCGAGAGTAATCCACATTTCTCAATTCTCCCCTCTCGCTCATTTTTTATTGCTCTCTCACTGTTCGTAGATCTCCTCGTCCTCTCATCAACTCTTCTTTTCACCCATTCCATTCAGCACCATCCCCTCCCCCTCCACCCCCCTCCCATGGTCTTTCGTCCCACATCTGAGAAAGGGGGGATGTGGGTGGTGAAGGCACGGGGAGGGCCTGTGGGGGTTGAGTAAGCCTGGACTTGACCCCTGCTTTCTGGGCTCCGAGTAGTCTCCTCTCCACCCTGGGCCAATGACAAATTGAGAGATGGCTCAGCACACACACACACACCACGCACGCACGCACGCACACACGCACGCACGCCACACACACACACACACACACACACACACACACTATGCTACTCCCACATGTAAAATACAGATAGCACTCATCTTTGTATTAAGTCTAAAACACTCACACACAAAAACAGACACACCACACAGCAGGAGAGTGATCTCTTTTTACTATGCTACTCCCACATGTAAAATACAGATAGCACTCATCTTTGATTAGTCTAAAACACACACACCACCCACACCACACACACACACACACACACACACACACACAAAAACACACACATACACACACACACAGTCTGGGAAAAGGGAGACATAAAATCATGTGATGGATGTCCATTTGGGCGCCTTCTTACAAATCCATCCATCTTTACATCCACAGTGTGTACAGTGTGTGCATGTAAATGTGACAAATGCCTACTGGCTTGTATGGAAGTGCACATACAGCGTACACTGTAAACACACCAACACAAATAATAAGTTGAAGTGCGGCAAATCCAACTTTTGGATGAATGATATTTAATTAGGTCATCTTTTATCATTAACATTGTGTCAGTCAGAATCAGTCTGGTAACTTAAAAAACAGAAATTATCGTTTTAGATATAGCAAACTTGATGCTAAGTTACACATCCAGCAGTTACGGAGCAACATTGAGCTTAATTTGGGATCCTGTTTATGACCTCTCTTTTATCTCTGTTTTGGTTCACTACCAACTCCTGCTACTGTGGTGCTGAGCAGGTAGTGTGCAGTGGGTTTGTAAAGCTTTGCCACTGAAAACAGCTGCCTGCTGAGGCTGAAAACGACGCTATGATAATGCTGAGAGTGAACCTAAACAGTGAAGTTGTGGGATGTACAGCTAAACAATGAGCTGAAACTCACTCTAATGGCGTTTTTCCATTAATTGTACTTGTTCGACTCGGCTCGACTCGGCTAGCTTTGACTCGGCTAGCTTTGACTCGGCCGCGGTGCTCCGTCCTTCTTTTTCCATTGCAGATATTTAAGTGGCGTGGATGGTCGTCAGAGCAGGAAACAACCATGACCTAACGCGACACACACATAGAAATTCGAAGGTGTGATGAAGCTGGAGGCAGCAAAAAAAAACGCTGGCTAAACTACTTAAAGACAGCGGATTTGTACAGGACGCCCTTGTCTGTCACAAGCAATGATGACGCAGTGATTAGTGGCGATTCTCTCCGATCAATCAGTAGTCTGCAGGTTTTCACGTCACCTTTTGGTATCGCTTCAGGTCGCTTGGAACCTCGACAGAGGTAGTACTACAAAAAGTACCTGTCAGCAGGTACCAGGGACTTTTTTCTGTAATGGAAAACCACAAAAGGCGAGTAGAGTTGAGGCGAGGAAATAACGCCATTAAGTTCCAAGTCGAGAGGAGCTGCAGATTCAGATGATTACGATACGAGACAATATGATTAGATATGAGACAACTCTATTGTCAGTTCACACCAAAGTTAATGTTGCTTTCCCGAGCAGCTCTGCTCAAAAGAAGAAATAACAAGGAAAATACACCCAGAGCTAGACAACAATTACACAACCATAGTACAAAGATGAAGCCACATCAACAGTTATGGGAAAGAAACATAAGTACATGAGTATGAGTAATTCCTTTCACATGTGACTCATTTCAGGGATGAGGAGACTGGAACCTTCCTTAAATAATTATGTGGGACAAACAGACATGTCATATTTCCATTACATTTTCCATTTTCTTTTCGTTTGTGTTTAAGGTTTGACCGACCCTCTGTAATTCATGTCATCTCATTGTAACTGACTGACAATTAACGTCACCAACTGTTTATTGTAATGCGCCCAACTCCTAACATAGGC
Source organism: Etheostoma spectabile (assembly GCF_008692095.1). Taxonomy (NCBI): domain Eukaryota; kingdom Metazoa; phylum Chordata; class Actinopteri; order Perciformes; family Percidae; genus Etheostoma; species Etheostoma spectabile. Next base: position 22,309,288 of record NC_045739.1, on the reverse strand, counting down.
CTACATATAAAACAGCAATGGATAGACGTGTACATTCATTTTCATTTTCTTTTGACAGTGTTCTGGAGAAATTCAGCTTTGTGCCACATTTGGATGAAAACCTGTCTACTAATAACATCTCTTCCTTTCATTTCATTTCAAGTTTGTTTCCTTTAAACAAGGAGTTTTCTCAATTTTTCTTTGTATCTCTCCAGTGTGTGTATGTACCGTATGCACCCACATGTGGGGATGTGCTTCTTGTTCACGGTGCTGACTAATGCCTGATACATCCCAGCTATCACCCTGGCTTTAGAGCAACTAGATGAGCTACAGCTGGACTTGGCTGCTTTCAAAAACCTTAAACCCCTGTGTTAATAAGGATACGGGGAGGACAGAGAAGGCAACATTAAGAGAATACCACTCATGTCATTTTCATACAGCAAACATCATATTCACCTCAGAAATCTGGACGAGGAATCACAATGTAGAACACAAATCTAGCTCACCGGCACTTTCGCTCTGTACCCCACAGAGCAGCTTGTGCCAGGTGACAATAAATATCACAGCAGTGTATATAGTATACACACAGGCTTAAGCTGGCGATGGATGCCAGTGCCAAATGCTTTTGTTATTACTGTTAGGCGCTGGCTGGCACTATGGAGTGCTATGAAGTGCTATGGGTTGCTAAAGAGCTATGTGGCTAGGTGTGAGGCAGATTTTTCTGAAAGAGGATAAATCAAATGTGTGGGATTGAGTAAAGACTAGAGTAATTACGTGATCATTCATGTGGGTAACAATATGGAGTCAGGGAGCATGTGTGTTCTTTATGTAACTGTACAAATAAAGGGAGGTTTCTCTATTGATTTCCCCGCAGAGGGACATTTTTTGTGCTTCCCCCTCCCCTCTCTTCCTGTAACCTTATTTTTTTTCTCAAGGAAACAATCAAAACGGTCACGGAAGTCATCGTTCTCGGGTGTCTCCGAGTGATCCATCACCCCGTTGTTTTCTGTCTTATTTTGGGCCTCGCTCGGCCTCTCCTGTTGTAGTCTTATGTTTTTCTTCCTAAAAATGGAAGAATAAGTCTACGAATAGACCCGACCTGGGTAAGGAGCTAATAATATCAGGGGATTGTGTGATTCATGGTCTTTGCTGAGGGAAAATAAATACATGTGCATGTCTGCCTAGCCAGTAAGTTTCTTTCTTTCTCTTTGCCGCGGAAATATTCAAGGAAAAAGGTCATCAGACACATGAAGAAACATTTACCAGCATGTAAGTTCTCTGTTGCTGGGTCTATGCAGTAGGCTACTGCTTATGTGCTGGGTGAGTATTATTGACTAGAAAAAGTATGAATAAAGTCTGTATAGTTGAAGTTGGTTCACTGTGCCCCTCAAATAACCTGTTGCTCTTGTATTAACTTGACCGTGTTGGGCTATTGAGTTATATAGGTTGGGCCAGACTGTATTGTTAGGGTTTGTCTTTCCATTCAATTGGCCATGTGGGCCTTAAGTACATAGTCTGGATCAACGGAAGTACATTTCAACCCGGTCTTAGTAAGACTGACGCGCTAATAAACTGCATATCACTGCAGCTTTGACTATTGTTATTGCACAGAGCAGCCATCTTGGATTTTGAGCTCGGCTTTGCTCAAGGTACTGTCCGAAATTCGACTTCAGGGGGTGTTCCAGTTGAAATTTTCTGACTTGGAACTCTTAAATTCCGACTTCCGAGTTGAAATGGAACGCTTCATAAGTCAGATTAGGTTAGCGAAAGGTTAATGACTGGGAGGGGGAGACGGAGAGGTGAGGAATGACAAGCATGCTGAAGAACAATGCTCATCTCACCTCAGAGAGGAGCAGAACAATGGTGACAAATCAGACACCTCCATGACCCCAAAACCGAGGTCAGACACCGCTACAGCTCATGCAGCCAGTGCTCCAAACCAAGGAATCCCCCCCAAAAAATAGTGATATGGCTTAAAATGTAAGTATTTCCTAATTATTATCATTCACCCAAACATTGTTTCCAAACTAGCAAATTATGATTCATGTTGTTGACTGTAAACAGGTGCCATAATTTGCTTTTCATTTTCATTTTTATTCTAATGAACAGCATCTCAGTTACAATGTAACTTCAGTCTTCATAAATCTGTATGGAGGAAGGCACCTGTGTGTGTGTGTGTGTGTGTGTGTGTGTGTCCCAGGTAAGATGTACTTTGTCCATAGGCCATAGGCTTCCTGTTTTTAAATGAATGCAAGAAACATTGGTAGCATCTACATCATGATAGCAATGTGTTTGTGTCATTATTTTGTTATCATAGCTTGATATGTCGCTATCAGCTGGCACATAAGCGCTATGACTACAGCAATATTGATCATGTGTTGGTAGATGACGCAATCCATTTTGTCTAGAAAAACATTGTTCACAACGTTTGCTTGAACAATTCAGTGTGAAACTGAATGGAAACACCTTAAAATGTCTAAAATCAATCTGATGTACCAATTTGATCGCAAAACAGCGTGTGACGTCATTACGCACAGGTTTTTATTTGCTTTAAAGCCGTTTTTGCTTTAAAGCCATTTTTTCTTTTTTTACCAAACTTCAGATAATTTGATTGAAAAGTGGATGGAAACTTGGCTAAGGAGTTCTGTCACTCAAAGTTAGTTGTCAGGCAACTGAAACAAATATGCATCATGCGATTAATAGTCTATGAAATCATCAGATTCAGATATAAGAAATGTTAATTTTCATCAACTTTGCATCCAAGTGATACAATTAGGTTCTTGCTTGCCGACCATGTCGATATGGAACGTGCACCGCACGGCAGGTTATAAAAATGTAGAGGTACACGACTGCACGCTGCGACATCTTGAAGCGCTGTTGCGTTGTTGCGAAAGGCGTGATGATGTAATTTTCTGGCTCTCACTACGGCCACCATAAAAATGGCTTAAGGTTTTCACAGATAGAGGGTGGAGGCTCTGACTTGATGCCCAGCAGGAGGATGCTAAACTGAATGCACATTTACTCGCATGGTCATGGAGCATGTCATTTATTCAGTATTCTGTATAAATGAACTATATTTACTTTTTTCTTGCAATTTTCAGAGCACTGGGTTTGATTGACAGGCCTTCCAAGACACACACACACACACACACACACACACACACACACACACACACACACACACACACACACACACACACACACACACACACACACACACACACACACACACACACACCGTTTTGTTCCTGTCACGCAGAGTGAAGAATAGGACCTCAGGGCAAATCACTGAGCCGACAGCTGGCGGAAGTTTTGATTTAAAGGCTGAAAATTAGTTGAATAAATGTACATGCTTCTCTCCAACATCCCATACACTCACTCTCTGTCTCTCTCTCTCACACACATGCACAAAAGGCAGTTACCCTACAAGGAGCAGAGTACATAAGAGAATATCCTGTTTGGGTGGAGGCAGTAATTGAATGGAACATTAAAGGAGCAGAGCCCTGGTAAAGACAAAGAACAAAAGACCTTTCTCGCTCTTTTTTGCTATCGGTCGTTGATTTTAATGCTAGACTGTGGCCCTTTCTCGCATGTCTCTTCATGTAACACTGCGCACACACACACAAACCCACACACTTCACACATACATTTAGCTGTCACAGCGCCGTCCAGGAAGACAGAATGCTGCCGAGAACATGAAGGAAGGGGAAATGTAGGGCCCTCAGGAGCGGAATCTCTCTCTCTTTCTCTTATTCTCTTACAAAACACACACACACACACACACACACACACAGTGTATGAGAAACCTCTCTCTTGAATGATGAGTCAGGGTATGAAGAGGTCTGAGACACCAAATTTAAAAATTGTTCCAAAGACGCAGCAGTCATCATGGCCTTGACACCGGTCTGACCCCAGCCTTGATGCTTCCACGTCTAAATCAAATCCAAGGTTTCTTTGTCACCACTAACTGTCAGTTGAAAGTAATGTATTAGCCTACCTAACCTAACAACAGTAAATTACATGTGTATAGCAAGAAACGCAAAGGTGGTCGGAGAAGGCATACTGCAGAGTGAAAGGGTGTAAATGTATTCATATTGCATATCATATACATTGCATATGTATGCCTCATTTCATGCTTCTCTTACAGTATTTAGGGAGTGTACATAAATTACTGGAGTGGTGAGGTGGAGGGATGCAACATTTACTGGAGTGTAATACTTGTGTACTGTCCCTTAGTGTTAGTTATCTTTACAAAAGAGATATTTACGAAGCTAAAACAGGTTTTGTCATTTTTTTTCTCCCATTTCCGAAACATGGAATTGGAAGCGCTGAGGAAGTTTTTCAAAGCCTATTTTTGGGATCCATGCAAAGTTTTAAAAGTGGTGCCCCAAATGTGGAAAAGGGAAAGTTAGTCATAACTTCAAATCATCTTTTCGAAGAGACCAACCCAGATCCAAGGCAGGTCAATAGGCTAACACCTCTAATCTTCCAGTCACTAGATGTTTTAAAGTGACATGGCTCTAATGAAGCCACTAAAGTCCCAAACAATTGAGTGAAATAGTGCATTCCATTTCTACTCGGAACTCAGATTTTCCAAGGTCAAAGTTGGAAATACACCCCTGACCTCGGATTCCCGAGCTTGGACACCTAGGCAACTACAAGTATCCCAAACTACAAATCCAACATGGCTGCTCCGTGCATCAACAGTTAGTGACAGTGAAAGCTGTTGTAACATACCGGTATAAACACTTCTGTGTCATTTGTGTCACGCTAAATCAGTCGTACACACAGTGCTGTCCATACTCCATCCGTGGACAATGTTGTTACGGTCTTTGTATGCAAAGAAAATCAGCGTAATGCGTTTGGTGTCACTAAAAATGGCAAACCTGGCTAACCTGGCTAGAGCTACCCCCACTATGAAAAATCAGACTTGTAAATGGAACGAATTCAACTCGCGTGTTACGTCATTCCCCGTTTGAGCTTCCAAATTCCGAGGTAAAAGGAACAGACTATAAATGCCGCATTAAGAATTGTTTGAGTGGGAGAGCTGTCTTTTTTGCACTGAGCCTCACTGATAGAAAAGAGCTGGGGCTGGTAGCGCACTCTCTCTCTCTCTCTCTGTGTTTGTTTAGGGATGGAAGGGTTGGGGGTGCAAGTATTGACTTTGAGCTTACAACTGTTGAGAATCTATTCAGTTGATGCTGTAGTTGGTAAAGAGTTCTGTCATCTTTTTGGGAGCTGCTCAAATAGCCACCGTGAAGTGCATTCATTTTAGACATAAAGCATATTTCACCATATTACATGCCTCCCTAAATGTGTAATTGGCATTCCTGTATGGATGAATGTTAATTGTGAAGTGAACGTTTTGGTGTTTCATGCTGAGTCTGCCTTTTTATGTATTTTGTGTTGCCCTTTGATGCGCCCTAATGATCTACTCTGACCTCAAACCGATCACCTTCTTACATATATATTTTATCTCCATCTGTCCCCACCACTTTTCAACACAAAGTAACTCCCTTAACCACAGCACCATAAAGTAGATCCCTGCATTAAACAAGTTTATTTTCACTGAAATGATCTGCTTCAATAGAACAATCTTTTCAGTGGATACATCTATTTCCTGTGTCCACTCATAACTGGGGTCCCTCAAGGTTCAATCCCGGGTCCCCTCCTCTTTTCTCTGTACACTACCTTTGTCGGCTCTGTCATTCACTCACATGGATTTTCCTGCCACAGACGGCACCCAATTACTTCTCTCTTTTCCCATTCTGAAACACAGGTAGCAGCATGTCTGTCTGATTGACACCTCTTATTGGATGTCTACACACCATTTAAAACTCACACTTGACAAGACCAAGCTGATTTCCCTTCCAGGGAAGGGCTCTTCCACACAGGATCTAATTATCACCATTAATAGCTCTGTGGTGGTCCCTACCCGGATGGATAAGAACCCGGGTGTGACAGTTGACGATTTAATTTTTTTTATATGTCAGTAAATAAAAATTATGTTTTTTTATGTTTTTTTTCAGCTCCTTGTGGTCCCATCTCATCCTCTAAACCTCTAGCTGGTCATGAAAAACAAAAATGAACGTGTGCATCTTCACATCGCACTGCGACTGGCCTCTCCCAGCAACAGATAAGACAGCCACATCTTGGCCAACGGTCATTAAGCTGGGCAGTGTTGGTGCTACACCGGTGCCTGGATGTCGCCATGGCGGCAGTAAAGCAGCAGCCTTGTTGCTGACAGGCATGTATTTTCCCTCAACGGTGCAGACAATTTGAACCCAGCTGCCATAAAGCGGAGTTGGAACACAACCTTTGGTCGACACTTAAGCAACCAGCAAGAGAACACACCCACACACCCACCCACACACACACACACACACACACACACACACACACACACACACACACACACACACACACACACACACACACACACACACACACACACACACACAGCCTGCCTGACTGTGTGCATTGGAGCATTGGCAAATATATCTCTGCTACATTTACATGCAAATGAAAAACATCTTTGCAGAAATGCCCATCAGACAATGCAGTGCAGGGATCGGAAAACACAAAATATAACGGTGAATGTTAGAATATATGGCTATTAGCAGGAGAGATAATACTGTAAACAGAGAAATAAGTAAAGTAATGAATAAAAAAAAAAAAAAAATCACCTGACAGTTTAAGCTTCAGATCATTTGTTTCCATCATTTATTACTTTGGCTGTTGCCATGGGGCACATGAAAGGCTCTTCTAACTGTTTCCGAAAAACTAAAGTACAGATTAGAAATTACTATTACTAAAACCAAATGAATTACAAATTAGTGTGATGCTGATTTATATTTAAGGTGCAATACCCAGTAGCCTAAGCTACCTATCAACCCCATTTGTCACCACATATGTCGCAATTGAGAGTGTGTGTAAAAAAAGCAAATTAGTTCAAATAGTTAGCTAAAAGATATCGATCGATAGTTAAAATAGATAGTTAAAGTAATGGATATACATAAATGGCAACAGTCTAACCCAACCGATCTAAACATAGCATACAAAAATATTGCAGAAATGTTCATTTTGTCTAACAAAAATGATAAAATGAAAGTCTTTAATCCATTCATAACAAACGTTTGGGTGGTGCTGGTGAGGGTAGGTCTATTTGCTGTTTGTGTCTGATTGGGACCCACTGATTTATGACATGAAAATCCATCTCCGAACCCAAGGAGTTATCATCTCAATCTCAAGTACACTGAAGACATTTGTGAGATTTTCTCGAAAATCAAACACATGGATAAAATGGGAATTAGTTTATTAACCTGAACAGATTCAAAAGAGCATTGAAAAAAGGAGAGGGAACAAGAGAGAGTTATTAGAACAGTATAACAATATAATCCCCTTACATACTGACAAAATACAAGACAATAAAATTAGATTATCATGTTTAAAATCATTTCAAACTTGTTTCTTGTGCCTTCCATTTTTAAATGAAAAAGAGTTCTGATTTGTAGTCATGATGTGAGAAACAAAGCGACTGGTTCTGATTTTTAAATGAATCATACAAGATGCATATTACATCTTGTAAAAACACACACGATCTAAGTGTCGTAGCTTAGCCAACAACAGCGAGCCGTGAGCTATAACTGGCTGTTTTTAGTGTCCACCATGACTTTTCACTGTCCTTATCTCAACATAAATAATGTGCCTATAAAAGTTAATCATCTGCACGTTTGTAATGAGACATGTTCAACAGTCATAAAAAAGGTATTTTTCTTTCTGCGATGCCAACAATGTGCTGAAATTGCCCTCATGTTCTTGAAAACACCACAGAAAGCAGTGAGGGTTTATCAACAAACACCAGCGACAGCAACAAAAACTTAATGGAAACTAAAATCAGTTATCAGTTATAATAAGGGGTCACTGTATCCATGTCTTTTTACATTCCACTCGATTTTCATCGCGTTGGCGAATTTGGTGTTTTGTTTCTCCAAATACTGAGATTTCTTTTAGTAATAGGTAGTTGTTGTTGTCCAGGTGAGGGAAAGTGGCTCGTTGGGTATGAATTCAGGAGAGCCAGGGTCAGTCTCTTCTTTTCCTCTGGCTAAGCTGTTGAGTCCATGTGCTTTGGATAATACAAACGTATCCTTATGTAGAACCGCAGCCCGCGTACCCTGTGTCCCTGTGAAGCTAGTCTCCCATTGCTGAAATGAAACTTTGTTGATATAAACTACTGTGAAGCTAAAGTATGGTCCAGGTGGGCAGTTTTGCCTGTTACAGAGCCAGTGTGTTACAGTGTGGCAAGCGGATTAGGTCAAGGTGCTCAGGTGAAGAGAGCACATAAACCCAAAATTTAATGTTTATACAACACAGCTCTCTATTCCCCACCGCTCAGAGTCAAGAGGAATGGTTACAGGATGGAAAGATGGCCAAGGTGAGCTGTGTTGTGTCAGTATGGCAGTCCTGGGTCAAGGTTTTTTATCTCATGCTTGAGAAAGAGCGCACCAGGAGTTCTGTTGGGCCATGGAGGTCGGTGTAAAAGGATAATTCTCATATTTAATGTCCACATGTCCTGATCCTGTGGTGTTTAAATGAGAAGCCGTCTGCAGGGACGAAAGAGAGAGACATTTTGAGCACACATAATCGTTGACAACGAAAAAAGGTTACTTTAAAAGGTCTTCATTGATTTAACACATACAAGTCAAATAACTTGTCATGAGGAGTACTACTCAGTTTGTGAAAACAGCTGTATAATGTCTTCCGTGTCTCAGGAGAGAGCTTTCTTAAGTTGAATGATGATGTTATCAGGGTTATCTCAAGTTAAGGCCTGGACACAGCAGCATTTAAAAAGTCAAAATGTTGCAGTAAAATCAATGAATTGCAAAAGATTAGCCATGCTAAGTGGATTCACCTGCAAGGGTTAAGAAAAGTAAAGATGAACAATTGCCAGACTTGAACTTTGGTCAACTCTGACATCGCGCCCTTGACCAATTGCAAGCTTTCTAACAGTGCTGATCTTTAAGGGAACGGGGAGCTGGAGGGTTCAACATAGAGGACGTCATTGGAAAAGATGTATTGTACCGTTCACTTTTATATAGCCTCCACTATATAAACTGTTTCACAAAAGAGGAATGGTTTGCAGTAGGGATTGACCAATACTGGGTTCTTCAGGGCCAATACCAATCATTAGCAGTTAATGAAACCAATAATGGAAATTTGGAACTGATGTACATTTAAGTCAAAATTAAGATTTTGGAATGTTACAAACTTTTTTTCAATGCTTTAAGCAAATATTTAAAAAATTAGAAACGTTCAACATAATAGCCAGTAACAGATGGTCAGATAGTGTTGCGGGCGGGACATTAAGTCAGACTCAGTGGTGAGTGAAACCGAAGCAGAGGGACGGACACAGAGCTGTAGCCGAGCCAGAGTAGGGGACTTTTTAACAAATTAACTTTATCAGTTATCAGGCAAATAAAACGCTGATGCAGATAATCTGCAAAATGCCAAATAACGGCCCGATAATCGGCCAGGGTCGATAATTGTTCTATGCCTAGTTTGCAGATGGCCATGAGACCAGAGATATATGGCTTTTGAAGAAACTGTGTGCTTTTTGTCCCAATTGCAACAGAGCTTACAAGTGCTTATGTCCTTATGGTCAACCATTAGCATTTTTTTCCACCTTCAACAACTATTTGTATAAATGATATGGTGTCCATTCCTGAGAGTTTATCCATAATGCCATTGCATATTCTATACTCAAGACATATGAAAAGGAGGTTTACCTGAGTGGCAGACGTGACCGTCTGTCCAGCGTAGGGGGAAGGGGTGATGTTGGGTTCGCTCTTAATGGTTGAGGCGTGTTCTGAGACTGTCAGGGATGTTGGGGAGCTGGTGTCAGAGGCGGTGGATCCTAAAGAAAAACAACAAGAAGGTCAAATGAGTTCTCAGATTGGAAAAAAACTGCTTTTTTGATTACTGCTATACAGTAGGGACGGCTGTGGCTCAGTGATAGCGTGAATTGGAAGGTTGGTGGGTCGATCCTTGGCCCTGCAGTCCCATGTCGAAGTGTCCTTGGGCAAGACACTGAACCCCGAGTTGCCCCCGATGCTGTGCCACTCATGTGAGTGTTTATCTTATGAGTTGGTGGCACCTTGTACAGCAGCCTTGGCCACAGTGTGTGAATGTGTGTGAATGGTTAATGGTTCCTGTACTATGTATAAGCGCATAGTTGTTAAGATTAGAAAAGCGCTTTATATATATAAAACATACAGTATAAATTTCTTTTTTATTCAGAAACAATACTCGCTTTGAGTAGTTGTTAAGACTGGAAGAGCGCTATATAAGAACAGTCCTTTATACATTGAGACATTTTTCAGAAGGATTTGTACTTGGTTGATCTTGATCTGAGAGCACTGTATCCCTAATAACATCAACAACAACAAAAAAGAAATCCTACCTGTGGATGTTTTATTCTTGGGTATCTTGGGTTTGCGCTTCCTGGTCTGAATGCTCTCTTTCTTCATAGCCAGAGGTCTGGCCACCTGTAGGGAGTAGACCAACACACATTAGTTGAGTTTTCCTCCCAATCCCTGATACACAAGAGGCCACAGTGTCATGACAACCCACACAAGCCCCCTCCAACACTGCTGCTCTGATAACAATGACCACAATGCCCTTGGAGAGGTTTTACAATGTGCAAATAATGAACTGCTCCCTACTGTAGCAGACGTGTGGTAGAAGAGCGGCTACATCTACACTACTACGCATTGGTTTAACAACCAATATATTTTGCTAAGGTTTACGCATTTCATCCACGCCACTCCAGAGTTTCTGAGCCTCTAAAACGGAGACAATTGGAAACACTGTTGCCTCCATTTTAGTTCGAAAACTCCGGGGTTGCTTTGTAGTTTGGACGGACACAAACGGAGACCTTTGGTCTAATCAGTAAGGTAGCTTTCATGCCTCTCAGGAACAGTTCCACCTGGTCGTCGCTCCAAGCTACAAAATACCCTGGTCCCCCTTTTTTGCCATTATTGTTCTTTCTCCAAAGTAGTTTCTTTTTTTCAATTTATTAATACACGATTTTTAACCACAAATTAACAGACCATCTACTTCCTGTTTACACCGGCATGCCCAGAGTATTTGAATGCTAATGTGATATGCATTGTCTAGTCAATATCCACAACGTTCCACTTCCAGGATTGCTCTGTCTGCGCTGGAATATTTGCCTGATGTCACTTTTCTGCTTTCTTTATGTTGTTTTAAAACTATTTAAAACTCTAGTGGATTTCTGAGGACTATGGTTACCTGGTCCTCAGATCTCTGCAGGGTAA
>NC_045739.1:22283266-22297963 GCF_008692095.1 Etheostoma spectabile | reverse complement strand
CTAGCTAGACTATCTGTCCAATCGGAGTTTTCTGTTGCACGACTAAAACAACATGTTCCACCTAAACAAGTTCCTTCCCAGGGCTGTTTTGCAGAGGCACCACGACTGTGATTGGTTTAAAGAAATGCCAATGAACCAGAGCACATTTTTCTCCCATCCCAGAATGCTGTGTGGACTAGCCAGACCCTCCTCCGCAGCGCCGCAAAGGAAGGTCTGGCAACGCGAGACATACATGGACAGAGATAAGTTCTGCCACTGGAGATAAAAGTCTTACGTGGCAAGAGATTGTTCTTATCTCAAAAACGCTGCTTAAATATAAATAAACATAGCAGTGTGGATTTAGCATGGATTTAAGTATTATTATATTTATTGTGGTGTGACCTACCCCATGCAGCTTCATGTAGAGGCCGCAGGCGTTACACACTGGTTCTCCTTCAGCGTTGCGTCTCCACAGTGTCGTGGTGCTGGTGTGGCAGTTAGTGCAGCAAAGGCCGGCCCTGCGAGATGTGGTCTGCTGCAGGTATAGAGGAGCAAAAAAAAAGAAGACATTTGGTTGACAAAAACAAATTGTAGTTTGACATTTGCTGGCTGAAAGCCAAATAAGAAATCTCAGAGCAGGCAGACTCACAGCTCACATCTTTGTATCCTTGAACTATAAAGTTTGAGAAACCTCAGTTGAACGGTTCCCTTAACTTTTAGTATGAATTACAGGATGTCAGTATGGGGCATTGTACAACAATGATAAATGATCCATTATCCCTCCATATACCCATGAAAAAAAATTTCTAATAACTCATTAGTTGGGCCAACCTTTGTTGACAACAATCTAATTTTTGTCTCATGTGGCGGTGGGACAATCTAGCTTGGTTTTTGCACAATAAGTGTGGAGCAAAAGCAGAGCAGAGGGAAAGCGAGAGTCTGCGTGTTGCTTTGGAAAGCTAAAAGTGGCCCGTCCAAGGGCAAGGTCTCTGCGGGACAAATACAAACAGGGAACACAGCCCAGCGGTGGAAGGAGAGGTTGGGCAACTTACAGCTGCTCCAGAGAGGCAAGTTCCTGGGAAATACACAGCTGGGAAGCCTTGACCCCCCCCCCCCCCCCCCCCCCCCCTCACCTCACCACCACGCAGCTTTTACTTTTTTCTAAGTACTCTTTTACCACAATTACCTGTATATTGTAAACATTAAGTTGCCCATTAAAATGGGCCCACAATGACTTGTAGGACAGCCTAAAGCCTTTATACATTCATTGCATTTTCGCATAGAATACTAAGCTATTCAAATACAGTAGCCTACTAATTGTTGGCATCATTTTATAAATCATGTTTTAATGTTAAACATACATGTGGCACAGTGAATCCTTAGTGTTTTTTAATAAACTTTGTTTGTTGTTTTCTTTTGCACAAATTGTATATATTACATACCGTTACAGTGCTTGTGACTGCAATTATATATTATAAAATAACAGAATTGCAGAAAGAATAAATTTATTTAGGATTAAATGTATCCGTGGCTAGTGACTACCTTACCTATAGGCCAGTAAGCAGTGGGGATTTATATTTGCTAATAATATGTTGAATTCATGTTAGGATTTTTTTTTTGGCGGGGCATGTTCAGCCTTTATTTTGATAGGACAGCTGAAGACATTAAAGTGGGGGGGGGGATGACATGCAGCAAAGGTCACACTGCGTTGATAGGACTTTTAGCACCCTTCAGTCTGTTGTGGTAATGTATTACAGTACATTAAGAGTATTTAAATGCCATGGCGGTTTGGAATGAATCTGACTGCAATATTATGGGGTTGTATAAATTATGAGAATGTGTCATATTTCCTTAACTAAAAGTTTTAAATGAAAAATCCCAATTTGTGAAGTAACTTGCAGATAAATGTACCCGAGTAAAAAGTACAATATCTAACGTAGGCCTATTATATGTTTATTTATAGCTAACTTGGACAATCATAAAATTGAATAACTGAAGTTGAGCACATGTAGAAAATGTAAGCTACTTAGGTTCATGTTGGAAGGCTACTTATAGCTACCCTGGAAATCCAGAGTTCTCGCAAGAGCACAATTTGATTTTTCTCAGCGAGTCACTCTAGCAATGAGTAACGCTGCTCATTAGCCATGCCCTTGGAGCCGAGCTGCACCAATCACATCAGTGTATCTGATATAGGGGCGGGCCAGAGGCGAGCTAAACAGATGACGACAGAGCTGCAACGTCGAAGTCAGGAAAAAGTCAGTAAACCCTTTTTGGGCCGTTTCCATTACTCACAGCCAGACCCTTAATGTTTCGGATTTGGGTCTGGATTTCCAGGCTTAATCTTAATCTTAATCTTAATGTGAGTTGGGCTGCTGTGTTTGTGTGTGTCTCACCAGTCGTTTCTGTGGTTTGATGAGCGGCCTGTTGATGCCGTTCATTTTGTGGTAGAGGCCGCAGGCGTTGCACAGGTAGTGGCCGGTGCCGTCCCTGCGCCACAGGGGCGTGGACACGGAGCCGCAGTTCACACACTCCCTGCCCTCATTGGCCATGTCGTCAATCAGGTCTGAACAGCGGAGGAAAGACAAGTGTTAGTCTTAACCCGCGTTTTATATACACATATACATAACATTTTAATTGTATTGCTACATCACCACAGGACCACTGGGGCCAATCCCTATAGCCTATATTTTTGCACTTTCCTAGCTCATGTTAAACAGCTATTTGGTAGTTGTTTCTGTTTTTATTGTTCATTTCATATTTTCAGGGGAGTCAACTCATTTTAGTTCATAGGCCAAATCCCCTTAATTTGATCTCAAGTGGGTCGGACCAGTAAACCACTCCAGAATGCAAATTGATTCTACTACGACAGCGTTCGAAGGCCGTAGGAAAATAAAGAATATTACAGACTTGGGAGAGAGGGGTGATGTTATAAGAAAAAAATCAAAGAACTCGGATATTCTCTGGGTTTAAAGTGATGAATTTGAAATTGGAATGAATTACTTCTCTGCAATTTTCACACTTGATTGGACCCGTTGGCGGGCTGGTTCTGGCCCACGGGCCATATGTTTGTCACCCCCGGGCTACTGATTCTGATGTTATTGTAAAACTCATGTACTGTAGAGCCTCATCTACCATGCCGTGATATTTTGATAGAACTCGGTTATGTTCAGCTGCAGGCATTGAACCAACACAACCCACTATCCAACCAGGGCAACAATCAATCTTTCATCTGTAATATCCCTTTGATATTTCTCAAAAAAAAGTCTCATTAAACTAATTTTGAGCATCTCGATCTCTTTGTAATTTGACTGTTTCTCATGTGACAACAGTCTGTTTTCTGAGAGAGAAGACGTAACATCATGATCTGGCACAAACAGACCCCCCCCCCCCCCCCCCCCAATGATAGGGAGACAGACGGATGGAAGAATCTTTTTGAGGAGGGACGGGGCGCTGCGTTATCAGTCTGAAGTATCCAGGGGGTCCCCCCCCTCCCCCTCCCCCTCCCCCATCCATCACAGCTCTGACACACGACGACTCCTGGCATTAATTGCCCAAATTCCGATCCTCTCAAGTTAGAGAGAGAGAGAGAGAGAGAGAGAGAGAGAGAGAGAGAGAGAGAGAGAGAGAGGACTGATGAAGACCTAGAACACCCCATGCAGAGGTCAGGATAAAACTTCCCGAGGCTACCTTTTTTATTTATTTGAATTTATTTTATTATTCCTGAAGAAGAAATTAATGCTGTGTGGTTTAAGACAACCAAATCCCCCCCCCCCCCCCCCCCCCCCCCCGCCCCGCCTTCCAAAAAAAAAAAAAAAAAATGCCCTTAACTTTTAAAATCATGTAATTTCTGTAAAAACTTATATAATAGAAATGTCGGTCCTCACTATGATTAACTCACACAATCCTAGTTTTGGAAGACATGTCGTCATGATATTGTAGGCCTATTCAAAATACTGAGTTACATTCAGGGACATCTGGTGTGAAATTGTGGGGTGGAAGAAGTGTTCAGATCCTTTACTTAATTATTAGTACTAATACAACACTGTAAAACTATTCTGCTACAAGTAAAAGTCCTGTGTTTCTTAACCCTTGTGTTGTCTTCTTGTCGACCGTGTAACGTTTGTTTTTTCTGGGTCAAAATTGAAACCTTTTGACTGTTTTTTTTCCAAAACCTTTGTTGTTTTTCCCCGTGATGTTTTTCTCATTTTTTCTGCGTCTTTTGACGCTTTTGTGGGGTCTTTTGCCCCCACATTTTTTACGCTTTTTTGGGACATTTTAGTCACTTTGTCAATGTATAAAATGTAACAAAACATCCAGATTTAAAGAAAGCAGTGGCCAGGATTTCTTCATTGGGTACTTCTACTTTTAATACTTGAAGTACGTTTTCCTAATGTTACTTACATACTTTTACTTAAGTAACATTTTCAGTGCAGGACTTACTGTACTTGACAGAGTACTTTTTACAGTGTATTAGTGCTTTCACTTAAGTAAAGAACACTTACACCACTGATATTCACACCAAATGTTCCCTGAATATCACTCAGTTTTTTATGGTGAGTATAATATCATCATGTCATGTATTCCAAAAGTACCCAAGGGCCTACAAGTCCAGCTGAAAAGATTAAACCCAGTTTGGATTATTTCCAGTTCCCAAAATGTGAGGTGTGAAGTATTTCCCTTATGCTACGAACATGCTCTCACTTAACCCTTGTGTTGTCCTCCCAGGTCAAAAAAATGAACACTAATAATTAATAATAAATAAAAAACATTTGACATTTGACATTTTCAACGCATTATGTTTTTTTATTTCATTAACACCACTTTACCACCACTAGTTTTACACTACTTTTTGGAATCCATGGCCAATAACCCTCATTTGTGTGGAATTATACCTACTATTTGAGTTAATAAAGCAGAAATTATGAATTAATTTCACTAATAGTTAAGATCTGAGGAACTTATGTTTGGTCAGGATACTGATTTGAAACCATTTCAATTTTCACCTGAAATTCAATGAAAGTGATCAATTGTATTTGCAAAGAGCATTGCATGGATTCCATCCTTTTTTGTGGTAATTTGGTTCAAAATAATGCCATTTTTCTGATGTAGACATTTTTAAAAAGGGTCAAATTTAACCCGAGGACAACAGGAGGGATAAGTAACATGTTCAGTGCAGTACTCTTGTTTGTACTTTACAGTGTAGCATTAAAGGATCTGAATACTTGTTGCACCTCTGCTGACACAAGCACTGAAATGTTGTCATCTTTAACATCAAACGCTCGGCTCCTGGAGACGTTTGAGGCGTTTGAGGCTGTGAGGCGTTTGAGGCCTTGCTGTCTGATCCAGGTGATAACTGCTCTCTGATTGGTGTGATGGCTCTTTCTCAGTCTCGTTTTGTCCCCGTGTGTTTTCATCAACTCGCTCATCAAAACACGGGACTGTTGCTACGGGGATTCAATTAACACTTTATTTGATTGCTTCTTTTATACATCTTTTCTTCTTTTTTTTTTTTACAGCCTCTCTTCTTAAGAATGTGGATTGTCTAACGTGTAATAGGCCTATAAGGATTGTTTCGGAGACTTTAATTGAATTTCGTCCTGCCGACAGCCCCCCCCCTACACACACACACACCTCCCCACCCCCCCTCCCCCAATGCATGACACAGCTTTAAATCACTCAGCTCCCATAAGAAATAACAAGCCCAGCGTCATAAAACCCTAACCTGCACGGCTTTCACAATCCTTGATAAACGCACGAGCCAACCAACAAGCATTGAGTGTCGAAATCAGAAAAAATAAAATCACACATATTACGGATTTTCATCGTTCATGTCATTTGTATGAAATCCTGTCACCACCTGCATACTGCTGCCTAGTTGTCGTCATATTTAAATCGCTCTTCTCTCCATTTGTATTTTTGTTCGATATTTCCCTTTCTAGGCAGGTCTCACTTGCAAACGAGATCTTGTCAATGTGATTCCCCCCCCCCCCGATCACATAAAGTGTAGGCTATATAATAACCGAATATTGAGTCTTTGCTAAAAACAATGCGACAATAATTTCCGGAAATGTTGTTTCAATATGAATGCATATTTGGTGATATTTTGAGACGTAAACAAACAGCCATATCGTTCTTTCTCAATACTCCTGCTGTGTATTCTGCAGACATGCAGAATTCATTTGCACATGTAACACAGAATGCTCTTTGTTGTGGTTGCTGTCACTGGCAGCGCATTACATTCTACCTGTTGTTATTAGCCAATGATAGAGCTGCAAGCTGTTTAGCGGATGGCTATATGTCTGGCTTAGGTTTGTCTTTGATATGTATTGGTCTGTAATTGTAACCACACACACACACACACACACACACACACAAACCCATGCATATTTAGATCGACAATCTAAACCGTAGACCTGGACTCTGCCTCTCCTTTTTTATCCACACACTCACACACGATGAATAATGTAGCCTAAGCAACAATAATGTCCAGAAATGTGATTTCAATGTGAATTAATGCCTATTTGATGATATTTTGAGCCAGATTTTAGGCCTAACTGATGGTCAAATATTAACACACACAAACAAATAAATCGTTAGTATTTAGAGTATTTGTGACCATTGTTTTTTACATGGTTGAACATCGATCAGATGAGAGCAACGATCACAGAAAACATATCCACAGTTGGATTTTGCTAAACCAAAATCAGTGTGCTGCCAATTCAGATGTGGAGCATTGCCATGGCTTTTGATATGTCTCTTCATCTTTGCTGCCTATATGCTATGTGTGTAATTGTTATTTTTTATCTTGTTTTTGAGCGGAGCTGCACGGGAACGCAACACATGAACGTCAGTGTAAACGGAAAATAAAGTTGTATGGAGGGAATTGTTTCGTATCGTAGCTATTTTAAGATAAGATGTATAGGCCATTTGAGTATAATAAGTATTTTAAAAAACCAAATCAGCTGATGGTGATATGAAAAAAAAATCTCTTTGTTTTTTTAAAAAAAGAGCTTAGTTGTAAATTGTTAAAATGAGAGCACATATCAAAATAAAACGTCCACAGTTCGATTTTAAGATGACCTATTTATTAGGAACCTAATCAGCTGCTGGGGATGTTTTAGCACTTTGGCCTTGACCAAAATAAAATTTTCAGTGAAAAAAAAGCTCCACTTGTCTTTTTTTTAACTTTTTATTCCTTCACAACTATGATAATAATGGTAACATATTGCAGGTTGTATATGATATATCCGTATATATAAAACAATCTATTTTGTATTTAGGCCATATCTTTTTTTCTGTATCTTTTTGCTCTTTCACCATGGCAAATTCCACATAAGTATAACTTATTGGCTATAAAACCTGTTTTTCTGATTTCTGGTTTGAATTCAAGAATCAAAATTCCCTTGATGGTCACGATGTAGAGACCAGAGTTTTGGGGCCTGCAGTGCTTACCCAGACTGGACTTTCTCCCAGACAGTCCATGGCGTCCCTGCAGACTAATCACTCCCCCCTCGAAGGGTCCGGGCGTCCAGGAGGACGTCGCCATCTCCGGGCTCATGTAGGCGTAGGGGCTGGAGTAGGAGCCTCCGACCGAGCGCACCAGCGCGCCTCCGTACTGATCCGCCCGGGCGCCGTTCCCGAGAACCAGCGGGCTCTGGTAGCTCGCATCCCGGCCGGTGTTGCTGCTCACGGGCGGGCTGTGCGAGTACGAGAAGCCATGCGTAGGGTGAGGGCTGCTGGGCGTGAAGGAGGAGCCGTCCGTGGCGGCCTGGGCCCAGCCGTGGTGTCCGCCGAGGCCGTGGGACTGGTGGGTCGAGTCGCAGGTCTGCAGGTAGGGCAGGGTGGGCAACATACTCGGGACTCTGGGGGTCGGGACATAGACCGGAGAGCTGGCAGACGGGTGGATGTAATTCCCGGTGTCGTGCGCGTAAGGGGACTGGTTGGAGGACAAGGCCAGGCTCTGATACATTTTCACAACTGTTTTAGAGTGTTAGGAAATAAAGGGAGGATTTCTCAGGGCTGGTCCGGGTCCTCTGGAGGTGATAGGCTACTGGCCACACGTAAAGGCTCTGCCACCCTGATCAGAAGAATTCTTCTGCGCCTTTTTGAACAGTTGACTTTATAAAATTCGTGTGGAGATTTCTGTCCTACGAATAAATGAATCAGACAAAGTGAGAGAGAGAGAGAGAGAGAGAGAGAGAGAGAGAAAGAGGGATTTGATGTTTGAAATGTGAGAGCAGAAGAAGAGACTTCATGCCTGGCAAAGTTCAAAGGGAATCTGGATTTTCACATGTTATCACATTCATTCATTCATGCATTCATTCATTCATTCAACCTTAATTTATCCTCAAGAGATCTTTGGGCGACCCTCACTTTCAAAGTCATCGAGTCAAATTACAAAGCGTAAAACACAACAACACAGAAAAATCAATCATAAGAAACATAGAAAGACAATCTGAATTGGCTACTGATATGATAAAAAGAATTAGGATAATAAGGTTGCAAAAATGAAGTTAGTTCCACATTCCACATTGTCCAAGAGGCATATTAAGCATACATATGAACAAGGGGTATTGTGTTATTGTGTATTGTGTGTAAGTTAAACTACTGTTGGCTTACAGTTAGCGCATGGATATGAGCTAAGTTCAACACTCACGCAGCATCATCAGTCATATGTCTCCTGTATCATTGTGATTGACATGGCATGGATTAAAATGGCATTAACTGATATGCGGGTGGATATGCGGATGATATGCGCGCGGATAGAGGTGACTATCAGCGACCTCCCAGATGTCCCACGGCATCCGCACTGCCTCATTAAATCGTAATAACCATACTGAAAACCAAATCCAAAACAGATAGCGAGCTCCGTTCCATATCTCCCATGCGTATATTTTCTATCAATAATACCTCAAATCACATCAAAACGCTGATAATACCATTTCTTTCCAAGGGCTCTCAGTGTTATTATCTCACCAGATAAGGACGGCCGGGTGATAAAGCAGTCCGGTCCCTTTTCAGACGTTCAAAAAACTCAGTAGGTGAGTGGACAAAGTTGGTCCCTCCACACAGATACGAGACACGAACACGGGAGCAGAGCGGAGCGTCTCCACACAGAAACAAATCTCTTCTTTTAATGCGTAAAAGTTGCGCGCATTGATCGGAGATGAAACCAAAGTTGTTGTTTTTTGGTCCGGGACGACTGCAGCTGTTTCTCTTCCTGCGCGTATATCTGGAGATAGTTACTGTCGCTGATAATTGCTGATATGGGTGTGCTCCTATTCGCTTCCCTACTGGAAAAGTTGTACGGGAGAAAAACACGTGACGCAGCCCGCTGCTCCGAGGTAGGCCTAGGTGGGCAGGGAAGAAGGGAGGGGGGAGGGGGGAGGGTTACCCCTGTGGGACGGAGAGAGGAGGAGCGGGCCTTAAATCTGAGGGATGAGGGGTGCAAAAAGTACCCGCATTAATTGCACCTATACATCCACCTTTTGCTGGATTTTAAATCTGTGTTTTCTTAGAAATAAGGACGCCACCTTGGATGAACCGGCACATTAATCCAGGCACGATATGAAAGATTTGATTCGATTTAGAAAGATTAGATTGACTGTCTGTTGATTGACTGTTAGATTGATTGTCAGCAAAATAGAAGACACACAGCCAGTGTGTGTGTTTTTATACATGCAAATACATAGGCTATGTACAACTTACAAACTACAGCTGTTCATAGATGTAAGAGAAACCTGTTTGTGCAAGTCACACTTAGTGCAGTGTCGTGTTGTGTATCTACACTCAGCGATGAAGGGTTAAAAAGTTGCCTGTGGGTAGAAATGATTTCTTGTAGCGGTCAGCGACACCGAAGCTCTCAGAGCCTCTGCTTTTTGTCCTTCTTTTTTTTAAATTTTTTTTCTTCAGTTTTTCGTTTACATGATTCATGCATGAAATGACTCTCATTCAGGGGATTGCACTGAGCCTCCAGACATGGTGTGTGTGTCAACATTTGAGGGTGTGTTGGGGGATTTCAGTGGTGCCCGAATTTCCATTTGTCTGCTGCTTGTTCAGGGTCATTTTACCATGATGATGATGATGAGGATGATGATGATGATGATGATGATGATGATGATCCATCTTTTAATTTAATTCACAACATTATCAAACAAGTTGGGATGTTGGCCACGCCTGCTCTGTCCGTTCATTAAAAAGTAAATTCAACTCAATTAAATGAACTATTTTTTATCCCTGGAGGCAATCTTAAAAGCAGGAGGAGTAGTTATGATTAATAAAAAAATATAGGAAAGACATAAAATGCCATATATAAATATGTATAAAAATAAAAAGGAAAATTTATATTAATTTACTTTCTATATACTGTATATACATAAACTGTATATATACGTCTGTATATAAAAAGGAAAAATATATTACTGTACTGTACACATACTGTATATACATTTATATAAAAATAAAAAAGGAAAATATATTACTGTACTGTATACATACTGTATATACATTTATATAAAAATAAAAGAGGAAAATATATTACTGTACTGTATACATACTGTATATACATTTATATAAAAATAAAAAAGGAAAGTATATTACTGTACTGTATACATACTGTATATACATTTATATCAAAATAAAGGAAAATATATTACTGTACTGTATACATAATGTTTACACAAATATACTGCATATATAATACGTATATAAAAAAGAAAAATATTTTATTGTACTGCTTACATGCTGTATATACATATATACACAGTATATATATTCATGTTTAACATGTCTTTTTGTTGTTTTATGTTTGCATTTTTCACCAAGGCAAATTCCACATGAGTGTAACTTATTGGTGCTATAAAATCTTTTCTGATTGACACGTAAACTGATGTTGTTGTTCTTCTTTTATTGCACTTTTAATTGAATGTATTCCTAATTTTTACCAGGGCAATGTCAATGTCAATGTCAATTTTATTTCTATAGCAAACAACAACAGTTGACCAAAGTGCTGAACAGGCAAAACAACTGGGCAAAACCACTGGGTGGGCCTAACCAAAGGTGAGCACCAGTGACTGAGATAGAATCCACCTGACGTCTTCATCTAACACCGACTCAGTCAGTGGTGTTCGGGTTGGAGTTAAAGGGAGAGTTTATTCTTTAATGGGGAGATTAATGGGACCGAGTTGTCTGTAAAATAGCTGCAGTCCGATAAGAAATACGAGCAATAAGTCACCAATAACTTCACGTTGCCAAAAGGTGCCAGAGGAAATGATTTAGCACCGGAGGGATACCAGGGGGACGACAGCGCGGATAAAGGACGCTCACGCTTCAATGGCACGAGGCATCATGGCGCAGCTCGCAGAAAGAGATCCACGCACAGTCAGAGTGTAATCAGGGCTGGAAACGCAGGACGGATAACTGACGTCACTTTGGAGACTCTTTTCACCGATTCCAGTCTTATGCATTGTCCGCTGGTCAAATTAGATTCGTTTTCAAAAGATTCTATATGAAAAATGTGGGATTTATTCAACCAAATTGCCTGCCCAAAAAAGAAAATAATACGGATGGTTCAACCAAAATAGGAAACTGGAAACTGATATTCGTCAATATATAGTCTATGTTCCTCGGATTAGTCCAAATAATTTGCATTTTATGGGGTGTTTTATCTTAAAAATCGGGGGAAATTACATGTAAATGAGGTTGATTGTCCATACATTCCAAAAAATAAGTGTAAAACAAGTGGAAATAAGTTGGAATGAAGTTGGCTAAAAAGATGTAACAGACATTTGGGTGATTTTATTTATTTTGCGCCTTATGCTTCATAAACAGACCATGACAAGACAATAAAAGGTAATAGTTTACATGAAGGGTTTGTTTTCTTCGCCCAAGCAAAGACCCTGGACACAAACATAGACCTGCATGTTGGGAATATGCAGGATTAGGGAAATCACAGTGTAACTCTTGGCTGAAAAATATAAATAGGAAAAGCAATTTTACATCGATATGTGAAAACCAATTGTAGCATTTATTCTGAAAAGAACATTTGTCAGAAAATGTGACGACGACCAGCGACAACAGCATCATGTGCAGCCTCCTTTTCTTTCCTGTGTCATTTATTTATGGTTATGTAGGCCTCTTTGTTTCTGTATGTAGCCTATTGTTTGGTTATTTCATATTCATGTTGAAATATGTTTATATATGTGTGCACCAAAGCAAAGCATATTCTTATGTACCTGGCAATAAATCTTGTCGGATCCTGTCTTTTTACAACTGAGCCAAAAGAAGCGTGTTTATATATATATATATATATATATATATATATATAAAATTGAAATTTTAAAAATTAAAAAATAAATAAATAAATAAGTAGGTACAAACAAATAAAAAAATTAAAAAAGTAAAACAATAATTAATTACAAATTTAAAAATTACAAAATTACAAAATGAATAAATGGTTATAAATGTGAAAGTAACATTCTGAAAAAAAACTATAAATCAGAATCAGAAAAGGGTTCAGTGCCAAGTAAGCGTCACGTAAAAAGGAGTTTCTGCGTACTTAAAGAAACATACCGTAACAGGAACAGCGATTATCGATTAATCGACGCTCTTTTAGGGAAATGCGACTCATGCAGATGCATTCAGGGCAGATACAGCCGATCACTGGAACCCTTTGTGCGAGCTTTCCTTCGACTGATCTTTTATTTCGACACACTTCTCGAGCCTTTTAACCGACTAACACCATTACCGGGTCTGCGCCGCGGTCCGTCGGGACTCCATTCATCCGTCAGCAGATGAGTGGAGCCTGTCTGTCTGCTGCCCTTCTCCCTCCAAGGGCCCGACACTTGATGTTGATTTGTGAAACGGCTTCGCACCAAACACCCAGCACCGCCTGCGGAGATCTAGTTATCATTTTCATTTATTTATTTATTAATTAAAGGCTTTGCTGTGAATCATTGTGCGGCCCATTGGATAATGAAGGCCTCGTTAGTTAAGGATCTATTCAAACATCAATCTTTGATCTCTAAAGAGAAACGCGTGGCGTTATTTTTGTAATCACGTGGAATTTTAGATGACTTCATGAAACACATCTAATTCCGTTTTAATGTTCTAATATTGGACTTTGTTTGATGCATGAATGTGAGTCTAAATCTAATTTTAACAGATGACATCATTGCCTACTTGCTTAAAAAATGTTTTAAAAAATATATAGATACATACTGTATAAATACATAGCAGCTATGTGTATGTTACACACACACACACACACACACACACACATATATATATATATATATTAGCATATAGTCTATTATATATATATATATATACACAACACACAAATATACAGATATATACACATATATATATATGCTTACATGTGGCCCACTGTACATGTATAAATACATGTACAACAAGAATCGATCAGGTAGCCTAACTCCTGTGTGATTGAGATGACATTAGCTTCCTTATCTTGGGCCTCATCATAATTGAACCCCCCCCCCACACCACACACACACACACACACACACACACACACACACACACACTTGTAAGCATGTTGATGTATAAGTGTGTTTCTGTAATACAATACTACCATGTAGCTCATTTATTATCAGCTGTTATCTGTAATGTGTATTATTTTCTGCTGGGCCTTTCTTGCCTCTTGCTCTTATTCAACAGCCTTTTTTAAAAAAAGTAAGAAAAATAACTATTTGTACATTTGTCGGTGTGTTTTTTGAGGTAATTTGGTTGTATTACTGTCAGACAGTGGTGCAATGACAAAAACGACTCACATGTCTAACAAGTATACACAAGTATAACAGTTTGTTCATATCATGGAAAATGAAACACTGTAATTTGTGTACATATTAATATTCCTAATTGTCAGAGAGAAAACATTTGCACAATTCAAGGTACACCGTCAAGCATATTACACTGTTCATAGCCAGAAACTTAAGTGAAACATCATGTTACTACAATCTTCTGATGATAAAATAATAAAAAATGCATAAGTGTTGGACAGGATGAAGGTGAGTCACATCAGTCTGTCCCACAAGAGGAACACATGTTACTCTCCCCTCCATTCACAGGAAGCTGCTCCATGGTTTTACCCTAAATTTAGAGAGGAAGGTGGGCCACAATTTGAACATATTCCAATCTGTAAATATTTCATTTCCAGGCACATTGTGCAGTTTGAACGTCTTTTAACCCTAACCACTGCCTTGTTCATTGTTGACTTCTAAGTTCTAAGCCTGCTCAGAAAGGCAGAAGGATTTAGATATCTACGTTAATTTGAAAAGCACCTTTCCATAACAGGAAAATTATTACGAATAACCCCTTGAGATGTAGCATCTCGTTCATGAGGGGGTCCTTAAAGGCAAGAATATACTGTACATTTACAATTAGACAAGGCAGTTACATCACAGTCACAAGTACATACATACCAGGGCTGTAGTACTTGAGTCCGGTCTTGGACTCGAGTCCGGCCTCAAGACCGTTTTTCTATGGTCTTGGACTTCTCTCGGACTCGCTAGTATTTGAACTCGGACTTGTCTCGGTCTCGGCCACTGGTCTTGCCAAATGTGGCTTTTGGTCTCGACCGAGTCCAGGTGTCTTTATCATGTGGATAATAATATTGGAGGGAAAGGGAAACCCAAAAGTATTGTCTTGATACTGTCATGCATAAGACCTTTTTTCTGTCCTGGACTCGGTCTTGAC
>NC_045739.1:22281829-22283251 GCF_008692095.1 Etheostoma spectabile | reverse complement strand
TTTGGACTCGGTCTTGACTTGGACTCAACTAGTCCTGGTCTTGCACTTGTCTTGGACTTGACGAAGGTGGTCTTGACTACAGCCCTGATACATACATACATACCTACATAAATACAAAAGCTCACTATCACACCAAAACCCCCCATATCCTCCCCATTCCAACTAGTATGTGTTACATGACCGATATAAAGCCATCAAGGGAATGGACAGATTGGGAAACAAGCTAAATTTAATCAGGAGGGACTTGCTTGCGGATATGCAAAGGTATATTGTACATAAGCATAATAAAACGTACATTCTTTGGAGCTTTCATCGTTATAGAATAATTTTTAAAAGGGGTATGGAAGCCAAGACAACCACCCCCCCACCCCCGATGGAGACACTGATGATGGCGGCGAAGGAGCCCGAGGACCAGACCAAAGGAGTCGACGGAGCATCCAGCATGACCCAGGAGGCCTTTGGGTGACAATGACTGGAGGTGGAAGGGGAGGTGGAGGGTTGCACGCTTTGCCTTAAATGACAGCTGACAGCAGCAGGGAGAGAAACCGATGTAAAGCCGGGTTGTGACGCTGTGATTGGCCCTTGGAATTTGTGACCGATTCTGTTTATTTAACAGGAAGGTGAATGCCTCAAACAACTGATTTGATTCAGGATAAGAGCCGTGATTAAGTGTTAGGTCTTCCTTAAAGAATTTATACTGAGCTATATGTGTGTTCTTCCCCACAGTTAATAACCAAGTTGCATCATGTCTGTTTGTTCAATATTAAGTCCAGGACATGGTTAGCTTAGCTTAGTGGAGGGGAACCATTACTGTTACCGTTAAATCTGCCAACTGGAGCATGTGAGCTGAGCACAAGCCGGATGATTTTGGATGGAATGCAGACCAGAATTTTTTTTTTAAATGTTGATTGACAAGTTTTTTCTTCAACTTTTGTCTTCATGAAAACAGCAACATTTCAATGTGGCTTGTTTGGTGCGTATTTTTTCCGTGTAGCTCCAGGTAGCTCTCTCAGCCTCGCCCCCCCATCGCTAGCAGATGGGTCCCTCCCTGTTTAGTCAGCCAGACAATTTGAGCCATAGCTTTGTTCGATTTCCCAAACTCAATTAATCCCACAAAACTGGTTAGCTTGTTCCATCGTGTTGGAACTAAGACATCTGCTGAAAAACTAAATTTATTTATTAGCATGATTGGCGTACTATTTAGTTCAGAAACATCGAAAACACCATTGTTTGAAAACATAGCGGACCAGACGCAAGCCTTTTTGAAAAATCGAAGCTCGCTGACAGCACACAGCCGGGAGGGCATGAGACGGGAGGTCTCCAGGCTGCAGCCATAGCCGACTCAAACATCCTTTTGGTCCTGGTGATTATTTGTGAAATTTCACTTTTTAAGTCATTTGAGAAGGAAGGAGTGGTAGCATG
>NC_045739.1:22281427-22281819 GCF_008692095.1 Etheostoma spectabile | reverse complement strand
AAATTGACGCTCGTCTGAGAAATGGAGTTTTTGGATGATGTTCAGCTTCAGCAGCTTTACCTGTCCTAAAATATACAGAGACAAGTCCATAGCAACCAGTTCACATGTTGAACTTGATACCCAGTGTGCTTGGTTGAAAGGCCTCAATGTTTTATTTCACGTGAATGCTAGTTTAGTAGAAGAGTATCTTAGTATTTGAAGTACTGCAGTAATGAAGGAAGTGTGCATTTAGTTTACATACTTGTTGTGTTTCCACAACAATGTTAGTGAGCAAATCTACTGAAATGACAACCATAACATTCCACCTTCATTTTCTGCACCAATTTATGGTGCAAATGTCTTTATTTGTCTTAAGGATATAAAAATAGGTTTTATTGGGCAGGTTGCACTGG
>NC_045739.1:22280818-22281417 GCF_008692095.1 Etheostoma spectabile | reverse complement strand
TTTTATTATTGGAGGGGTTGTAACCCCCCACCCACCCACCCACCCTGGAAATTAATCACGGGTTTGACTAATACCCAGAACAATCATTCTCATCCCATAAGGTTGTTATGCAATGCAAGTTTTGTGCGCTGCTCCAGTAAATGGGAAGGACCTTAGACACGGCTTGGCAACTGGACAGGTTTCAACATGACAGTGGTGTCAATCAATTTATTTATTTGACTGGATAAATGACAACATAATGTTCCATATGTAATGACATGACACAACAAAAAAGTAGCTTAAAACACAAATGAATGAAACCATGATCCTTGAGCTTGCCCTCATAGGACCTCATCCTCCATTGTGATACAAGGGATTTTAAATGATTTCTTTTAACATTTTGCGTTGTTTTCTCCAACCATAAAAAGTCCACAGGCCGTAACCCCAATCTTTCACCCTTGAGAAGAAGCCAACAAGATGGTTTAGCACATGGAGTAATTCTCATCTCTCAGTATGGGAGTCAGATTGCGACTTTATGAATGAGGTGATTGGTGAGGGCCCTGCTCCGCCACGGCCTCATTTACTCAGTCCATCACGCCGTTCACACGGCTGTGTATTGG
>NC_045739.1:22269225-22280808 GCF_008692095.1 Etheostoma spectabile | reverse complement strand
GGCTGTGCCACTAATACTGCTCCCTCCGGTCAGTCTGTGGTTATGTCAATAAAAACCTGGACCCGCAATGCAGCGCATTCCTGTGGCAGGCCGCATATCTGCTGTTTATGTCAGTTTTTGGTAATGTTACTGTGGACTCACTGATAGGCCTGTCCACCAGGGAGGACAGAAATGCCTTTTAACTTTGATCACCCTCTAAATGCAACTCCACTGTCCTTTACGACTGCATTCTGCTGGAATGGAATTTCAGCCTCTATCTTCATGTTACATACACATGCCTGCAAGATAAGTTAAGAATTTCCCAAAGGTATTTATTGACTGAGAGAAACAGACAAAAAGTTGTGTGTGCGCGCTTCTGTGTGTTTCTGTTGATCTTGTTTTGGAGGCCTTTTATTCTAATTTCTTGTGAGTGGTGCAAATTGATGCTATGATCACTCCGGATAACATCTTCATTCATCATTCATCACTCAAAGAAACTCCCCAAAGCCACAGCGAGCAGTTAGCAAAGACATGTTGAAATCGCTCTGATAGCACTGGTATTGGTAGAAGAAAGTAAACAAAGGAGTGGACAGCTCAGGCTGGATTGAAGCTCACACACCAGTTATCGTTACGGAACGGCTGATTTGAACTCATTAGGAGGCCGATCTCCGCTGTGTTTCTCCTCTTAGCTTGATGGCAGATGACCGCGTTCCCATATGTAGGGAGCACAAATCTAAGTGATGTGTAGAGGTTGTCTTTCTGGCCTGGAGAGACAGCAGAAAGTGATATGTGATTGTAATCAGTCTGCTGTGTGTGTGGATGTGTGTGTGTGTCTTTGTGTGTGGGTGTTCTGTTAAAGTACAGGGACCAGAGTACATAAAGACATGTATGAATAGTACAAATTTAGTTTATGTGTCATGACACCAGTACAAAAGACATCTACTAGCTTCCGGTCCAATATCCACACACAACATAGACCTAAACTCTCCTTTGCACAAAATGAAGTAAAAAACCTATTACAGCAGCCACAACACCATAGTGTAAGGGATGCATTGTCCAACTAGAACTACCCATTTCGTACATAAAACAAAACTACAGCCACAGATAATAAGTAAATAAATGAATCACTTCCAGATGAATGAAATGTTTTATGTTCAAACCACCACACTAACAGATTTATATCTCGCCTCATCGCTTTTACTTCAACTTTCTTAACCCGCATTTTCACATATCTTAAATTGACCTTTTTAAGGGTATTTGCATGTAACTCAAATCGCATCTTTCCTCAAATGTCTTTTGAAAATAAACCTTAACTTATGATGTGTTGTTCAAAGTATGTCAGTGCTTGAAATGAGTTTACAAAAGTCTTTAGACTTAGACTTCTCTTTATTGATCCTTTTGGGATGACTCCCGCAAGGAAATTGAAAATTCCCGCAGCAGTTTTAGCAAGAAAAAAATGGACAAAAAAAAAGACAGTTTAAAGACAACAAAATAACAGTAATAATAATGACAACAATAACAACATTAGTCAATAAAGACCCCAAAAAAAGACCATAAATAAAAATTATTAAAAATATAATTAAAATATGATTAAAACATTAAATTCCTTTGTCCTCAGAAGGGTTCAAAAATTGCAATCTTTAGTCCTGATAATATGGACAATACAAAGCAAAATTAACTTATATCATCAATAGTTGTTGGCAGCTATCCTGTGGAGAAAAACAACAACATAACCAGTAAAAGTGGGACTATGAGAAACAAATATTGTTGCCGATTCTCCTAAATCAGTCAATGGTTTCAACTTGGATCTGCTTCTACAGTTTGCTTAAAATCTAAAAGATGTTAGTGGCAATCTCCTCGTATCTCACACAGCATGTGTTTTCTGTTGTGAGATGAATGCATCTTTTTTTAACATGTTCATGTCAAAGAGCTGGTAATTCATGCCGGAGCTAAATTGTTCTGTAATTTTCTTTTTGCATGATGGATGTCTTCTTTTTTTCAAATAAATCAGAGTTTTCTGCCACGAGCCTTTCCCAGACCTCCGGCAGACTTGTGCCGCCCCGTGGAGCCATGCAGAGGGGGGGCAGATCCCGTCCTAACCCCCCCTCGTCTTATGTCATAGCTCTAGTCTATGCTGTGGTCACGTCATCCCATTTGAACTTTCTCCACTTCTCTTACAACTCTTTATAATCTATATATATTTTTTTTAATCTGGTTAAGTATATTTTAGTCTACGTATTCTTATATACGTTGATCGGATTGTTGTCTTTTCCTATTGCACTGCAAGCTACTAGTGGAGCACAGTTACTTTTTCTAAGTACACAAGGAACTATGACAATAAAAATACATCTGAAATCTGAACTCACCCTCTGGAGACATATCCCAAAAACACAGAAAGGAGCAGAAAGAGGGGGAGGGGGGGGTGAAAGGACTCGGTGGGCTGAAACACCTCCCTGGTGCTCTGCTCGCAGGGGAATGTGAAGTAGGAGTCAGGCTAATCTCCAGCACCCACAAGAGACTGGCTCCTGTCTGCCTGGCTGCCACTTCCCTATCTGTGTGTTTCATTTCAGCCTGTCAGGCCCTATCTGGGCTGCTAGTGCTGCTGCTGCTGCTGCCGGGGTACAGGCCCATGGACAGCAGGGCCAACAGAACATACACTCACGCATAGGACTGGGAATGCTTAACCCTTGTGTTGTACTTGGGTCAAATTGGACACAATTTCAAAGTCTGGCCCTGCAGTCCCATGTCAAAGTGTCCTTGGGCAAGATGGTGAACCCCGAGTTTCCCCCGATGCTGTGCCATCGGAGTGTAAATGTGTGCGTGAATGTTTATCTGATGAGCAGGTGGCACCTTGTAAAGCAGCCTCGGCCACAGTGTATGAATGTGTGTGAATGGTGGATGGTTCCTGTACTTCTTGTAAAAGCGCTTTGAGTAGTCGTTAAGACTAGAAAAGCGTTATATAAGAACAGTCCATTCATTCGGCATAGGTGCTGCCCGAAAACGGCTCCTAAACCGCACCTAAACCTTATAATGCCTATATATCTATATACTATACATGTAACTTTTATTTAGAAATAATTATAAAATATAGGAGAAACAAACAAGCTCTGGGACAAGGAAGTTTGTGGGGGACGGACAAACAAAAGAGTTTCACATGAATTTTGGTGCATCCATCACAAAGACA
This sequence comes from Etheostoma spectabile, assembly GCF_008692095.1. Classification (NCBI taxonomy): domain Eukaryota; kingdom Metazoa; phylum Chordata; class Actinopteri; order Perciformes; family Percidae; genus Etheostoma; species Etheostoma spectabile. The sequence goes on along the minus strand of NC_045739.1, from coordinate 22,277,645 downwards.
TCAATATTCAATTTCATTCTTAATAAGTTGTCATCATCAGCAGATGACAGGACGGTATCAGCGCACAATTATGCTCATGCTTAACGTAACGTATTTAAAATGAAGTTACTTATTGTAAAAACTGTAGTTTTGCTTTTGCAAAAGACCTTCCTCCACAGCGCTGCGGAGGAGGGTCTGGCTAGTCGAGGTCACACAGGCAGTTGGTCGAGGTCACACAGGAGTTGGTCATGAGCAAGACTAACAGACCTTTTTCACAGCAGACATGTTGACTCGTCATAGTAGGACAAGCCCAGCTCAAATTGATGACCATACCACTGGCTCAGTTCCATCAAATTTCCTAGTAAGCTATTTCAGTGAGTAAGCATGCACAATATCAGGGCCTCTCCCAAGTGGAATGCAGCCTTCATTGACGGTTTTCCTACTATGACATGTCTGCAATGAAAAAGGTCTACACCGCTCGTCTTGCCTATGATCTGACGCAGAGTGGAGGAGTGACGGGGTTTATGAAACAGAGGTCGATTGTGATCGAGCTGCAGCTGGGACCCTGACTCCCACACACACCAGACGCCACTCCTGCAATTAGAGACAAACAGAGGTGAGGGAGAGAGGAGAGACAGAGAAGCTACTCAGGAGCAGCAGCAGGCCAAAAACGAGGTGGATCTGCAAAACAGCCTCGGGAATGAACTCGTTTTGGTGGAACATGTGGGCATCCAAAAGCTGTTTTAGTCATACAACAGACCTTTTTTTTTAAATTCAAAGATCTCTTTGACAGCATTTACACAGATAATTAGTTGTCATATCCTGCAACTTCTGCTAGTAGCGGTTTAAGGCACAGGCAAAGCGGGCATTATTTTTTTCATGACACACACACAAAAAAATCCTCAAAGCGGTTTTCTACTGTATTATCCATCATTTCACTGTGGGGGGATCTCGCAAATTGGAACCACTGCTTGTTGAGAAGGTACTGTGCACAGAGAAGCTGTGTGAGAAGGGGAAAGGGGGGGGGGTGTTCACCTCTGGGTCGAACAGGTTGCACATGGGTGCTCCGCTAATACTTTTCATCTCCATTCCTATCCTGATTTGAAAGGTAGCCTACTTTACCGCGTTATTTTCAAGTTGATAGGCGCGTGTGTTCGTGTGGGTCCGCTGAAACTTTTTCCGACTACATTTTTTTTTTTTTAAAGGGCGTGCTCCCGTCAGGCCCCATGGAGGAAAATATAAATCAGGGCTTATGTCCGGAGAAGGGGGTTAACGGAGGACCATGATCCGCTTATTACTTTTATGCGTGACAAGGATCTTTCGGAGATCTACCCCAACTGTTGGACTGCTGCTTTCTCTGCCAGTCACTCAAGCTGAGAGGAGCTTTTCAAAACTAAAGTTGATAAAGTCAAATCAAAGGGGGTCTCGCCCGGGGCGTAATTAAATGTAGAACCACCGCTGACTTCTGCTCGGTGGCATTTGAGATTGGCAAACTATTTTACGTTTCTTCACAATTTAATTATTTAGTGAAAGCATTTCACTAAATACACTTGCAGGACGATGTGTGGACGACATAGCATGTCATTTCACCAGAGATTGTTTGATTTAGGTTTTGCATACTGTTTGCGAGATCTCTTATTTGATAAGTGGATTTAATTATTATGTGAATTTGTAAGATTTTACTAGCCCCTGCTGAGTGTGCCAAGAGTGTAGTTATGGCAGTTGTTAAGATGTTGCATTATGATGATTTGATTTTATTACATTGTTAAGAGAGTCACAGATAACAAGCCTAGCACTTGTGCAATATGATGGATTTGCTCCATCGCCTCCATTGATTTGGTTGGTGTGTGTATTTGTTTTCCTGGCCCTTACGACATAGCCGAACAGTGTGTTCATCCGTCATGTTCTGACTGGTTGGCTTGTCGACATGGGTCATAGTAGCAGTGAGATTGTGAGAATTTGGTCCTACGTTTCTGTCCAAATTTTGGTTTTGAAACCTCCAATTGGGCCGTTGACGGACATGTCTCACAATGAGATCTATTGGAACACTGTTTTGGGATTGGCGACTTAAGATGTTTCCACATTTCTGTAACAAATGCAAGCTTTTGTTGCCCAAAATCCAAAGTTGCGCAGTGTGTAGAGGCCATCAGTCTTGTTTGGAGGTGGAGAAAGAATAGAAAAAATAACTGGATGCATGGAATCCATGGATGCCTTTGATCTGGTCCTAAGACACATCTGTTGTCTCTTCTCTTCCTTAAGTCCCACATCCTTAAAATTCTTGTGAATTTTTGTTTGTGCTTTGACTTACACTACAGTTGTGTTCATATAAAATCCTTAGAATAGCTTTCAATTCCATAACATCAATGCATTGGGAACACTGCACACTCAATGTGTAATGTGAAGAGGCCATGTTGCCTTATGCTGAAGAGGAAATGCCTTTGAAATGGGTCTTTCCACAAGACAATGACCCAAAACACACCAGTAAGTGAGCAAAGTCTTGGTTCCAGATGAACAGGATTGATGTTATGGAGCGGCCAGTCCAATCCCCCAACCTCAATCCCTTAGAACTCTTGTGGGGTGACATCGAAAACGCTGTTTCTGAGGCAAAACCCAGTAATGCAGAGGAATTGTGGGATGTAATTCAATCGTCCTGGGCTAGAATACCTGTTCACACGTGCCAGAAGCCGGTCGACTGCATGAAACAAAAAACAACAAACAGCTTTTGATGACAACAAAAATATGCATTTGTGTTTTTCAAATTTGATGGTAAATTATTGAAAGCCAGCAGTTCATGGTGTTTCGGCTGGCATAATTTGCGGCACATCATAACAATAATTCAGGTTGATTCAAGACCCCTTTGCTTTGTGCCAGGGTCCTGATCACCCTGTCGGGGTTGTATTCGCTATAACAACCGCCTCGCTCTACATTATACCTTACTTATATTTCCATCTAAATAGATTGAATTTGGTATTGATGATGCAAAAAATAACGGTAACTTCACTGAAATTATTAAAAAATAAAAACAAGCCAATTTTGTAAAATGTAAGGAGTAGAGAGTACCAACATTAGTGTTAAAAATGTAAGGAGTAAAGATAAAAAAAATCGGCACAAAAATAAATAGTAAAGTAAAAATATCTAAAAAGAATCTACTTGAGCATAGTAACAAAACTTGTCAACTTCCCATCTCTGGCTGTAGGTCAGTAAGCCAATCAACAATGTTGTGTTTATCATTGTCTTTACCAATACTATGTTGAATTGTACGCTTTCAGTCACATTTTATATAAAAAAAATGTTTTAAACTATTGAACACTAATTTGGTGGCCCCTCTGCAGAGACTCCCCTGTCAAAGATCTTGGAGGTGTCACATTTTGAGTCACTCACAGGTAAACATAGGTGGAATTGGTCCCAGTGCATTTTACGTTTTACTTGATCAACACTGTGTAATTCCAATGGCCCGCCTGCTCACTGCTCTCTCTGTGCGGATTGTACCTCTACCTTGTAACTGTTGTATCACTGTTACCTGTTAACTCTTATCATTACTCTACTTAATCTCCTGCAGATTGAGCCTTTTTCTTTTTTCGACCAAACAATGATGAAGAGTTAAATAGGGTGTGAAACATCTTCCCCCACAGTCCCATAAAAGGCCAATTTACACAGATCATTTACCCGTGATTCAATCGCACAACACGGAGCCTTGTGGCCAGCTGTCACACATGCTGCTGGCTGGCAAATATGTAGCTTTGGCAGATTGTCTGTATGTGCATGTGTATATGTGTGTATGTGTGAGAAAGAGAGACCCAAGGGTGCTTTTCAGGGCTTGTGTACATATGTGTTTGTGTTTTGCTGCTAATCTTGCTATCTGCATGTGTCTGTGATGACTTTTATGTTCTGTGTTATTGTTGGTTGTCTACAGAATGACTCATTCAGATCGATCCATGCAGGTTGTCTCCGTTCTCTCAAAGGTCGAACAGCACAAACACAGGCCTCAGGAGATGAGCTCAAGACGCAGGCAATGGTGATAGTGTGAGTGTGTGTGTGTGTGTGTGTGTGTGTGTTGAAGGGCATGTTTATTGACTTATGTTTATGTACAGATGATGAGCATGTGATCACTTGACCGGAAAATGCTTAAAAACGATGAGGGGAATCAAACTTGTTTTGAAGAAATTCAAAGTGCCCAGTGCAAAGAGCAGAGAGGTTTGGAAAGATGAAATAACACTGTCTTTCTTTTACAAACAAAAACTTGAATTCATAATTGAGATGTACTTTTGCTCAATTCAATACAGGTTTTGCTGCTTGTGTGGCTAACGTTAGCAATCTTTAAACAGATAATGCTGTGTAAAGTCTGTGTAAAGAAGTGGACGTAGCCAGTGTGGCTTCACCCAACAGGTGTAGGCTTGACCGCTTTGAAGCCTTGAGTTTTTTGCCTCTTGGCCGTCGCCATTTTCTTTTTGGTGCCAGAAGTGACCATACTTAGAGAGTGGAGCTAAGTTTTTCAACATGGCCGCTCGACTAGCTAGCTAGTGGGGTTTTGAGGCATTTGCTGTTTCAGTTATTTTAGGTTTTTAGTGTTTTTGTATTGTATTATTTTCCGTTTGTGTTCAGCTGACATTCCTGAATCAGTTTGCTGACTTCATGTCTCTTCTTTACATTTGCTGTTCTTAACCCTTTCGTTTTCCTCGGATCAAATTTGACCCCTTTTCAGTTTTTTTTAATCACAAAAACCTTGCAAAAGGGGCGTTCGAAATGAGCGCTGAAAATGCCAACATTAGAAAAAAAATCAAATAACTTTGGAAAAAACATCAAAAGAAGCACCCATAACATTGTAAAAGTGACAAAAATGTCGGAAAAAGCAATAATAGTGTTGAAAAAAACCGTTTTTTTCATGGTTGACGGGAAGACAACACAAAGGTTAAACCATGTTTAGCATTTACTGTTATTCGTGTATTGCCAAACTAAAGTGTAAAGGTTGATAAGCAGTCACAATTCTCAGTTTAATACGCTAAGCGGTTTTGCTGCTTTTAGGTCTGGTATGACCAGTAGCTTATCATGGCCAAGGTTAGCTAACTTTCCGTATTCAATCAATATGAACAGGTACTATCTTTTATATTTGATCTTTATCAGCATCTTATATATTCATTGGTTTTGCCCAATTGTCACTTAGGGTCAACGGCTCAAGAAATTCCTGACTTTTCTGCTACTGCTACATTTAAAAACGAACATCATACTGTAGTTGTGGCAAAAAGTGTTTAGAGAATGTTCTGGGCTCACTTTCAGATACAAGTTGGATGAATCTAAACAATATTGTGCTGTAATCCTTTACAGATAGAAATCCATTGAAAAGAGGCAAAGGGTGCATAATGCTAGCGTGTTATAAAATAAAAAAATAGAACAGTATTCAAAAACTGTACTTCTGTTGGGGTTTCAGTCGGACCCGGACACAGAACAACACAGGAGTACAAAAAAGGGTAACAAAAAGGTTTAATCCAAAAAACACAACAACCAAGGAACAGGTGACGGTGAAGGAGTAGGTGGGAATCCAAACGGAGCACGTCTGGGGAAGCTGCACAGAGTAGTGACGGAATCTGTGACGGAAAGACAAAGTTGTAGTCAACGTAGTAAATAGATAAACATGCAACATTCACTGGATGACTGGCCTAGGTACCACGTAGAGGTATGTAACCAACTGGCGCTGAAGAGGTGGTCAGCCCGGGTTTAAATACTGCGGTGGTGGTGATGATGATGATGAGAGGCAGCTGTGCAGGTAGAAGGATGATGATGATGATGATGTGGTGCAGCTGTGCAGGTAGACCCCGTTCCTCGTAGGACGCCCTCGTGTGGTAGACAGACGACATGGACACAGACACACAGGGAAAAGGGGGTATGGAACACAAACGGCAGCAGAACCACAACAACTTCTGATCCCAAATGTACAGCTTTATCTTCAAAGGGATAGTTACCATGATTCAATCAGTGAGGAATGAACTGATAGTGATGCGTGTCACCTTTAAGAGAGGAGCTTTGTTGGATGGAGTTTACATCAGAGTCCACTAGTCCACCAGCCACAATGTTTACACACTGACCTCATCAGGAAATATGACGGGACTTACCCTCTGTCTAATTATGTAAACATTAAACACATATTTTGCCTCACCAGAAAGAAAGGGATAATCTAAACCAGAGATCTTCAACAGGGGGTCCGGGAGCCCTAGGCCTGCCACATTATGGTATAATATGTTATAATGCCTATTAGTATTTGTATGTTTTGGTCTCCAACATAGTATTAGCGAATATAAATCAGCCTATTTGTGAAAAAACACACATTGATGAGAAGCTTACTGGCCTACAGGTAAGGTAGTCTCTAGGGTAGCCATCCACAGAAACAGTTCATCCTAAAGATTCACTGTGCCACATACAGTACATGCTTAAGATGATTTAGGCCCAGGTTAATACACAAGTTAATTTCCCACAATATATGCAGTAGGGGGTCCCCGATCAGTCTCTCTCAGTTGAGGGGCCCCTGAAATTCAAATGGTACTCCATTAATTGATTTGTAACATGTTAATTGCATACAATACTTGAAACTCTTTTAAAACATCTAAATATCATTGATGTATTATTAGTGCTAAAGCACATTCCCCCAAACCCTTGTTGCTGTTTTTCAAAAAGTTTGACTTGATTTTTCATTAGCTGAATTTTGCACGGAAGAATTCCTAATTTTTTTTTAGATTAGAGTAATTACCAAGCTTTACAAGCTGTAGACTCAACACTGACATATTATCCCTCAATGAAGTTAACAGTTAGCAAACAGTTTATGCTTATGTACACATCCAGCAGACACACCGCAACAAATAGCAGTCATTTCGTTTGTGTCCACTTGATGAATTTAAGTCCAAAATTGAGTCTGCGTGTGTATCTCTGACCTAGTGCGCACCAACAACCCATAATCATTTGCAACTCGTCAAATAGTGACGCTCAATGGCTCTCAGCATCAGATACCAATGCAGGAATCCCCCTCTACTGTCTGTATGGGACGCACCAGGCAGAGCATTACCTTGACCACCGCGCTGTAAGATGACGTAGTATTACTAGTCCGTTCCACTTGTACGCGGAAGTCGGAGTTTCCAATGTCAAAGTTGGGAACACGCCCTCTGACCTCAGATTTCCGAGCACGGAACTCGAGCAACCAAAGAAACCAAGTGAAAAATCCAACATGGCGGCCCCGTGCATCAACAATAGTGAAAGCTGTAGTAACATACAGATATAAACACTTCTGTCTCATTTTGTGTCTCACTAAATCAGTTGTATACACTGTCCTGTAATTCAACTTCAATCTGTGGTTGTTGTTACGCTGTATCAAAACAGCGTAATAAGTTGTTATCAATTGGTATTGCTAAAAATGGCTAATCTGGCCAGAGCTAACCCCAAAATGAAAAACTCGACCTTTAAATGGAACACCTTCAACAACAGATCCGGCTTCTGAGTTCCAAGTAAAATGGAACTCACTATAAGAACGACAAAGGTTGCGAGTAGTATGAAAGACCGAAAATCTGTTCAAGGAGGCAGGTTGGGGTGGTGGATAGATCAAATAACACAGGATGTTCAGCCTAAGACCAGAGTTCATGTCCCAATGTGCATTTTGTATCCCCACCCACGATCATTTCCTAAACCTAACTTTCCCGATTTTGTGCAACATGTCAGTTAAACGTACATTTGTTTAATGATAAAAATTCATCCAGATCCAAAGCGTCAAAAAGTGACGCCAAGAGTCCCTTTAAAGTGCAAATTAGTTCTGACCCCGAGCGTCAAAAAGTGACACCAAGAGTCAGTAACAAGCACTAAAGGCCTCTGACCAAGCACCGCTTTTTGACGCACCAAATCCATAAGCCACTCTAGCAGCTAATGAATCTAAAAAAATAATAATAGCAGCTTCAAATATTGCAATGCTCACGATTACCCATTAGACTTTCAAAGTCCCTGTTGCACTACTCTCAGTTAGAAATAAGGGACTGAACCCATTTGGTACAGCAGTGCCAGTAGAGCCAAACAACAGGAGCTTCAGACAGTGTTGGAGCAGAAAGGCCCACGCCTGTGGCCTGAAATGGCTCACATTCAAACAGAGAGGCAGGGCCTCATGTCCAGGGTGTTCCTATCAGACTTGCTCTTATCTTGAGTAAATGCCACTCGGCACATTTGTCTGTCTCCCTGCCTGCTGGAGAGTGTTGGAATGCTCAGGTAAGCACTTTGACTGACTCACCTCGCCATAGCCCCAGCATACCTCGCCTTTTCTTCCAACTCCAACTGAGGTGCCATGCCCTCCTCAAACCTCCCACTTTTACCAGTTCTTCATGGTGTCCTCTACTAACCACTGCACAAATCTGCTATAATAGTATCTACCCTATAATTTTATGGCAAACCGGTACCCCCGCAAGGCCAGATCCATT
>NC_045739.1:22267682-22269215 GCF_008692095.1 Etheostoma spectabile | reverse complement strand
TTTTTTTTTTAAGATAATTTATTGGGCATTTAAAGCCTTTTTAGACCGGACAGCTGAAGTCTTGAAAGGGGAGAGAGAGGGGGAATGGCATGAAGCAAAGGTCCGCATGTAGGAATCAATTTTGAGTATAACACCAACATCCGGATTTGGTGTTTTTTGTGTTTGAGCTGGGTGGGGGTGGGGTTAAATAGAGGGGGGGGGTGTAATCTAATTTAATGCTGAAAAAATGTGTTTTTACTGCTGTTTACCTTGCTAACAAACCATTTCCCCCCCTGAAGACAACTGCAGGGCTAATGGGGACCTTTTATTGCACTGAGCGTGTGCAGGAGATGCTGTGCAGAGAGTCACCAGGAGGGGGCAGTATGGACATTCTCATCGGTGGCTGGGACAGGTCCCTGCACTGCGTCTAAAGGCTGAGGGACTGCAGTCAAGTCACAGTAGCTTCTTTGGAGTCCCTGGTCTGATCCAACGCTACTGTATATTTACTGCTACAGTAGGCCAACGGTCCACTCGCTCACATAGCAACATCTGGTAAAGTCTTGTTGCATTACAGCTTTCCCAGAGGAATGCATGCTGCTGTGTTAGAGCATAGGACATCATTAATGAGACATTCACATTTTCAAAAAATAAAATTCTTCTGCAAATAACCTATGACAAGTAAAGTCTTGTTTTATTTCAACTGTCCTTCCGCCTTGAAACAACCTACTTTTTGGTTACATGTAGATTTTTATATCCACTCAGACATAATGCAATATCCCTTTATCTTTGTCCCCCGAATTCTACAGAGCGCCTTCTGATTGGAATAATTTCCCTGTCTCTGAGATCTATTACCATGTACCATTGCTTCTAGACATCGTCATTTTCTCCTCTTAAAACAAACTGTCCATGCTTCTAGTTGTGTATACTTAAGACTTTTCTGCTTATTTGTGCTGAAGACACACTGCTTCAATTGATCTTTAGTCTTATGGAATTGATTCGTTATCCAGGTTATTTATTTTATCTTTTTTGTAATCTGCAATTTGCACAGCTCTTAGAGTAGCTCATATGTTTACTGTACATGTGTCTTTTAATTGTTTTAACCCTGAGCTTGTTGTGTGTCTAACTCTTGCACCAATGTGTCCAAAACAAATTTTTCCTTAGGGAGACTAGTAAAGATACTTTGACTTTACTATTGTATTTGATGACTAACTTATAAAACAGCTGGCGGTCGGGGGGGGGGAGAGGGAGCAAGCTGTCTGTATCTGTGTTTTTTGTAGTGTATGCTTGTTTTTACTTGTATGCGTTTTATGTATGTATGTATGTACTATATATTTGTGTTTATAGGACCCCGCTTGAAAAATGAGATGATACCTCTCAAGGGGTTTCCTTTAGATTAAACAACTTGAAATTCAAACAGAGTCAGTGTATTGAATTCTTCTAAACTCACAGTTTAAAAGGAGTTTTCAGGGTGGCAATAGTTCATTCCGTGGGGAGTTGGGTTGGGAACTGGAGGGTCGCTGGTCCAAGTCCCCATACGGACCAAAGTATGGTGGT
>NC_045739.1:22267560-22267672 GCF_008692095.1 Etheostoma spectabile | reverse complement strand
TGGTAGCTGGAGAAGTGCCAGTTCACCTACTGGGCACTGGCAAGGTGCTGTTGAGCACGGCACCAAAACCCCCAACTGCTCTGGGTGCCTTTCCATGGGCAGCCCCCCCCCC
>NC_045739.1:22265768-22267550 GCF_008692095.1 Etheostoma spectabile | reverse complement strand
TCTCTCCATTTAGTGCATGTATAGGTACTGAGCATGTGTGTAATAAAAACAGAGTAAAAACGTAATTTCCCCTTGCGGGATTAATAAAGTATACATTAATATTATTCAGCAGGGGCAATTCTAGGATCTGATCTTTAGGGGGCTCAGCCAGAGTGGAACACGACAACCCAGTCTCATGGAAGTGGGCAAAATGTTCATGTAATTCATGTACGTTCATGTAATTTAATCTATTGATTTGTGCAGACAGTCACGTTTATCTTGTTTCTTTTTCATTTTGTAAGCTAATGTATTTCAATATGAAACATCATACGTTCTTTCGTGATCGCAGCACGATTCTTCCTGCCAGTCGGGCCGCAGCAGAGAAGCTGCATGCAGCTTTTATTGGTATTTTAGCCCTATAGTGCCTGTTAAATCAATAATTTCATTAGCCGATAATCTCTGACCTCAACCACCTCCGATTGGCCAAAACTAAGTTTCTGTTAATCATTTCCTGGATTGGGTTACAGGTGCATGTAATTGGTAACAGCGACACAGGATATTAATTAAACCTGTTTCAAGCCCTTTTAAACCTGTAATGGTTCGTCCTCTGTCACTAACAGAAAACACCAAAATTGAAAAAAATCTTTGTTTTCCAGGGGGGTTGAGTTGAAATTTAGGGGGGCTCAAACCCACTAAATTGTATCAAGGGTCTACAATCGCCCATATTTTTCAGACTTTAATGTGGAAATCAATGGACACAGTGTGACAATGTTTTATCCACAATGAATTCTTTACATTTCATGGACAAGCAGTGAGATGAAATTTTAAACAGTCCTTATGATTAAAACAAATCAACTCTTTATTTATATTACATTATTGAAATGTTTACATACTTCCCCCCCCATTCATTGCAGAAGATTTCTTGCTCGGTTTTCATTCGAAAAAAAATCTAATTTGGCTCCTGTAATGTTTTGCACACCGCCGTACAGATATATACTATCATGCTCTCATCTAAGTGATTAAACTAACTGGCGGTTTTGCCGGCTGACATCACTCAGAATGAGTTGTGTTTGCTCTCAGTGACACATGCAGCTGCTACTTACCTACAGTAAATTACGACCATTCCCTGTTTGAGCGGATGCTGCTGCATGTTTGTGATCCACATTATATCAGACCTGAGAGCGCTTTGATAAGCCTTTTACACTTGTAAAACCATCAACTGTGATTTGTCTGTCTCTATAATATGTAGTGTGCCCAGTGACATGCCATGCCGGAGAGCTTTGTAGCATCTTTTTAATGCTTCATGCTCTTCCCTCATTGGCTGCGGTCATCATGCCCACTGACTGACAATATCCTGTAGAATGTGACCTCTGTGGGACAATGACAGATGATCAGTTATGCCTCAATGCAGATTTGATTATTTGTTATGCCTGAAGAGGTCAATGTGTCTTCTTAAAAGGTTAACTACCATTTTCTTTTCAACCTGGACCCTGTTTTCCTATATGTTTATGTCTAAGTGACTGATGGGAACGAGCTTTGACTTTGGTCCAGTGTTATGCAAGATCGCTGCAGTCGGCAGCGGCAAAAAAAAGCTACAATGTAAGTGCAATATGTAATAATGACAGCTGGTGTTTAACATAGTTAACCCTCTTAACCCGGGAGACTCGCCCACGAGCAAGAACAGCACCTCTGATTCATAGTTTTATCATTTAATAACCATAAAAGATAGAAACTCATCAAAAGTTGCAGCTAAAAGCTAACAAGTTAGCAGTTACGCAGGTCTCTTCCGGGTCTTTCTAGCCT
>NC_045739.1:22264999-22265758 GCF_008692095.1 Etheostoma spectabile | reverse complement strand
ATTTTCTATCCAGCCTGGAACTTCCAGCTTTTTTCGGGGTCGTTGAGCACTAATGCAGTAAAAATGCTGAAGAGCGTTGTCCCCTTCTTCCCAGACTTGAAGTTCACAGAGGTTGCCAGGCTGAGGCCGCAGCATCCTCAACAATGTTGCTAGACCCTTGTCTAATATAACAGCCAGACATTACCTCACAGCACAGCAGCTAACGTTAGATGCTAGCTGTATTGACAGTTATAAAATCCTGTGATCATGCAGAGCTTGGTGCCAAACTGACAGACACACCTTTTCGGCTTAGAATTACAGTAGGAACTACTAAAAATAACACTACCTTGCTGTTGTCTGCAACTGACTGAACACACTTTATTGGCTTAGAATTATGGCAACAATTGCTAAACGCACTGCAAACTCACGGTCCTCTCTTCCAGATTTACAGCCCCCCCTCTCTCGGCTTAAAATAATTCACTGTTGGCGGCTACAGCCACCGAACAGGCTACACGTTGTAAACTGCCGTGGCCCGCTTTTCTGGTTCTCCGGTAATGTTAGCAGTTAGCAGGGTTAGCATGCCGGCGTTTGCCAGGACTAGTCTGGATTACTTTACTGGCTGTGTCTCAAGGTTTTTTTTTGCAAGTAACCAACTTGGGTACCCTAGCTCCATAATTTAATGTGAGTAAAATAAATGTTGAAATTACATAAAATGCCCGACCCTTGTGGATGTCATAAATTAGCCTGAAGCTAATTGTTACAACCCAAAGTAGTCTAGGG
>NC_045739.1:22263222-22264989 GCF_008692095.1 Etheostoma spectabile | reverse complement strand
CAAACAGTTTAAAATAATAAACTCGCAACAGAAAACAAACGGTAAATAAAGCAATTTTGTTGTGCCCGCACAACACAAGGCAACTTAAAACAATCTTCAACAGGAAGACGAAGATAGGCACAGGTAAGTTTGATGCAGAGCAGGTCCCAGGACAACCTCCCAGGACACTTTCTATGCTGGCTTCCACAGAAGCCTCCTCTGCACACAGCCATGCTGCCTTCTCTTAAGCTGCCAAGCGCTGATCAGCTGATCAGTCTCAGCTGCTAGCCGGTCATCAGCAGCACACACCTGGAGAGAATCATACACACCTGCAGAGAATCACATGCCATTGAAACATGCCATTTTTTTTTTAGGTCAGGTAGAATCTATCTCCGTTTATCCTGTTTGTTTGTTTTGTGCTTTCATGGCTGTGCTAACATTACAGCTGTAGTGCGCTGGGTTACTGTTTTTACAGATATATCTGGCAACCCGGCCTGGCTGTCAAACTGGACAGATGATAACAACATAAAGGCCAAAACAGAAATTTCAAAAGGAGAAAATACTGGTATAAGCAAATGAAATTTCGCAGATGGTTTTGTTTAAAAAGGATCTTACTCTTTAAAAGTGAGGTCAACCTCCTTAGAAATCCTTTCCATAATGTTGACAGACACACAAAACAAACACTTTTGTGATGGTAAATACAAGCTCAACAACTGCCCAATTAACTTGTCAAAGATTGTTGTTCCCATCAATCTGTTAGACAAAAAAACCATAGGGAAATAGGTTGGAAAAATAAAACGGGAGTTACCCTTTAAGGGGAAGACACTGCAAGCAAAACCCTTATTTTGAGTAATTGGGCTATTTTGCTTCCATAACATGCCTTCTTTTAGACTATTGGGTGAAACACATTCCAAATACCCATTTAGATTTTTTATTGTTCCCCAATTTGTCTATTAGCGCCTGTAAATTTCTCCTAAATTCACCAAAGGTCAGCATTAGATAATGCCTTGTATGCTTGTCTAAACATATTTCTTTTTGAAAACTTGTAACACAAAGATTACAGTGTCAATGTAGGTAATCAACTGGGGAGGTTTCATGTTGCTATCTCTTAGTTAAAATGTTTTACCCTATTAACCTGTAACGTCTTGCAAAATGTATGATGTATTATAATCCATATCTTCAAAGGCCGTTTTGATCTGATCCAGAAATCTCCACTTCAGTAGCACTTGCATACACTAAACGTCTTCAGGTTTTTACAGAGGGCTTTTGTTGTGAATCAGATAGGGATAAAAAGAGATATCCAATATTCCCTCTGTAAAAACCTTTGACTCTCATATGTCAACAAAATAAAACAATGTTGAATCTGGTTTGATCCAACGTTTAGTTTCCTGGAAATATATGCAAATTAGCTCATATTTAACAACATAATACATGATTTGCATGGTGATGTCTGGCAGTCAATTTTTTCCTATTCAGCTGGAGTTGTCTCCCCCCTAAGATATTGTGCACGTTGTCTACAAAATGTCTAGAAATGTCCAATTTGAGACATTTGAGTACCTTTCTCTCCAGGAAGCGCCCGGTCATCGGGGACTTGGGTAATAGCTCCCAGTGTGTTCTCCAATGTGAGAGAGAACAGGCGGCATGCTGACCATAATCACATTAGGCAGCACTTCACTAAATAAAGCAAAAGGCCCTTCTCATCAAATCCACACAGCCACTAAGTGGGCCTCTGAGGCACCACAGCACCCCACTCAGGTGTGTGTGTGTGTGTGTGTGTGTGTGTGTGTG
>NC_045739.1:22251272-22263212 GCF_008692095.1 Etheostoma spectabile | reverse complement strand
TGTGTGTGTGTGTGTGTGTGTGTGTGCGCGCGCGCAATGGATGGGCAGATTTAGCGAGTGAGTGCATGTGTGTGGGAGGTGGAAAGACATGAGAAAGAGAGAGGAATGCATTTTTACCAGAGCCTGGAAATTTAGTGCAAAAACAATTAGTTACTTTGTGTAATCATGTTTTTAGCGTTATACCAGCAAACCTCCAAGAATTGTAAGCAATTTATGTACAGGCACGGTATATAGTGCATACATAGACAAACTCACTGTCTATTAATAAATGCTTCATCGAATTTTGAGGAGCGTGTCCTTGCAGCCCTGGGCCGTTCAGGTTTGCTGTCCAAAGCGGTTTTTGACTACGGGGAGTTTCTGCATGAGGGGAATTTGAGCTTGTTAGAGAGCGAGAGAGAGAGAGAGAAAGAAGAAGACAGACCGGTGGTTTGCATCCATGGTGTCCGACAGGTTCCCATGCTGTTTATTAGAATGTGGCTCTAGGGGTCCTGCCCAGGTAGCTATTCTATTCTTGGACAGCACTGAGGTCAGCATATCAACAACGAAAAAAACCTCTACATACCGGGGACCAGACCAAAAGTTTAAAAGTACACTCTTTGCAGCCAGTGACTCAAAAGCATGTGACAAAGAGGAGACGCACCATGATAAAGTTCAACTAAAAATGTACTTTATTAACTCAAATCAAAGCAAATCAGACCAAATAAAAGGGTTATTAAGGTGTGGAGTGTAGTTGTCAGTATTGTCAGAGGTGTAAGGGTGCATGAGATTACGTGTGTGTGTGAGTGAACAGTGCAAGCAAAGCATGAAGATGAACTAAATGACATAAACACACCAAAAAAGAAACCAATACAACTAGTGAGAATATTACCAGCAGCAACCAGCCACAAGCAGAGAGCAGAGGTATGCTGCAGCCAGGCTCAAGTAGCCGGGGCACCCTCAGGTGTTCCAGGTTACTCTGACAAGCTCCTGCAGAGACAGAGACAGGTGGACAGCCAGACACAGCAGGGATCGTCACACTAGCAGTGTTTCCATCCACACGTTTTTATCCAAATTAAGTGACATTGAATGAAAGATACCTTATGGAAACAGTACAATTTTATGGAATTTCATGAATATCAACTCAAAGGAAACACGCCTGGTCTCATCAGATTTTATCTTGATCAATATACGGCTTATGCGATAAATGCTGATGGAAATGTTATTTGCTGCATAAATAAGGAATTGCAATTAAGTTTTAGGTCATTTTATGGTTGCAACCCACCACAAAACGAAGAAGAAAAAGTTTTAGTTAATTTCCGCCCAGTATTTCCGCTCTGTTTGCACACATGGGAGGTGTCAACAAAGACAGATTGAAGGGGACGGACGAGGAGACGAGAGACTTTTTTTATTTATCAGGATCTCGCGAAGGAAATGGCCGACAAAGGATAGGACAAGCCGTGCGACGTCTTCCGGAGAAAATGGAAGGCACTAAAACAGAGAGACATGTCTAATAAAAGGCAAGTTGCATCTGCATCGTCATGGCGATGTGTTGATAGTGTTGTTGTTTTCTCATTATAGCTTGATATGTCCCTATCAGCTGGCACTATTATAACTTGTCCGATATTGATCGTTTGTTGGTAGATGACGCGATTTGTCTAGAAAAACTTTGTTTGCAAATGTTTGCTTGAACGTTGTGCGATTCAATACGTAAATGAATGGAAACACCTTAAAATGTCTGAAATCAATATACAATATTGATCGATATGCCAATTTGTTCGCAAAACAGCATGTGACGTCATTACACACAGGTTTTTATTTGCTGTAAAGCCGTTGGATGGAAACACACTTTCACCAGCTTTATTCACGTGAGTTTTTTTTACCCAACTTCAGATAACTCGACTGACAATGGGCTTGCCCCAGAGTACCTTACGGACCTTGTCAGGCTGCATAGGCCCTCCAGAGACCTCCGTTCAGCCAGTCTGATGGTCCTAGAGGTTCCTAGATCAAAACTGAGATCCAGAGGTGATCGAGCCTTTTCAGTGGCTGCTCCAACTCTGGGGAACTTATTGCCTGTAATTGTGCGGACCGCTAGAAGCTTGTCCACTTTTAAATCATTGCTGAAGACTTATTTATTTGAAATAGCGTTTGGCTCAGGGGAGCGGCCTTGATTAATGTTGGATTCTATTTTCTTAGTATTTGTTATTTACTGTGTCTTCTATTGTATCTGATTCATTTTATTTTATTTTTTTGTGCTTTTTACTGTAAAGTACTTTGGTAGGCCTCGGCCTTGGAAATGTGCTATATAAATAAATTTGACATTGACATTGACAAGTGGATGGAAACTTAGCTACTGTGTACATGTTCCCACAATATCAACAACATATTAAAGTCTCTAATTTACAAATTTGACACAAAAATAATAAAAACATTTACAAATGTTGCAAGTGCCCATGCTTTTTGGCTTTTTCTCCATTTTTTTTATTGTGTCATATATCTTTTTTGTATGTAGGGAATGAGTCCTAACCCCAAGTGAAGGAGTTTTAATATCTTGGGGTCTTGTTCGCGAGTGAGGGGACAATGGAGCGGGAGATTGGTCGGAGAATCGGAGCAGCGTTACACTTGTGACGAAAAGAAAGCTGAGACAGAAGGCAAAGCTCTCTATCTACAGGTCAGTTTTCGTTCCTACCCTCACCTATGGTCATAAAGGCTGGGTCATGACCGAAAGAACGAGATCCAGGGTACAAGCAGCTGAAATGGGTTTCCTCAGGAGGGGGGCTGGCGTCTCCCTTAGAGATGGTGAGAAACTCAGTCATCCGAGAGGAGCTCAGAGTAGAGCCGCTGCTCCTTTGCGTCGAAAGGAGCCAGTTGAGGTGGTTCGGGCATCTGGTAAGGATGCCTCCTGGGGGCCTCCCTAGGGAGGTGGTCCAGGCACATCCAGCTGGGAGGAGGCCTTGGGGAAGACCCAGTACTAGGTGGAGGGATTAAATTTCCAACCTGGCCTGGGAACACTTCGGGATCACCCAGTCGGAGCTGGTTAATGTGGCTCGAGAAAGGGAAGTTTGGGGTCCGCTACTGGAGCTGCTGACCCCGCGACCCGATCCCGGATAATCGGATGAAGATGGATGGATGGATCTTTTTTGTGCATGTTATAGGTTTACAAAGTGAAAAAGTCTAAAGTCCACCCCAGAGGCACTTGCCATATCTAACAGAAAACACTGATAGTCACTTAGGAAAATAGGGTCATGGTTAAAAAAAAACGGTAGTTACCCATTTTCTGTGATTGCACATTTTAAATGTGGATGTAGCCGATGATTTTATAAAGCTTGAGAGAGAAGAAACAGACCTGAGTCAACCCACACATGTTTTTCTGCGTTGTACATTCAGCTGGATGAGTTACAGCCCATCACTGAGCTTGGTTGTTACACACGGCTTGATGTGACAGAACGCACACAACACTGCCAGGCCCATGGGCTCTAACCCAGCTGGGTCATCGGGCCTTGACCGCGGACGGGCCGCACTTCGGCTAGTGATGCCTCAAGCTGTGACAATGATGAACAGACCGCTGCTCGGTGTTTTATAAAGGGTCCCCAGTGAGCAGGCAGCAGTGGAGAACATGCCTCTGTCTCCTGTCCCAAAGGGACATCTGGCCATTCACTCTTGCATACTCACAACTCTTCATTCATCTTGGTTAAGCATGTTAACATTTATTTCCTAATTAGAACAAAATTTGTTCCTAAAGAAATACAAATTCCAATTTTGACCTAATAAAGTCTTTAAAATTCTTCCTAAGGGAGACACAAATGGCTGTCATGTTACGGCATAGAACCAACAGTTGTAAAGACGTTTCACACAAGAGCAGTCTGAACTGACATGATAAGAGCCGTTTTAGTTTGGTTTTAAGCTTTCTTTTATCTTGATTTTATTTGAGAGAATATTTATTTGAATGATTTTTATTATCTTATTTCTCTCTCTCTCTCTCTCTCTCCCTCTCTCTCTGTTATGTCCTGACAGGTAGAAGCTTAAGTCCTTTTTTATCAGATTTTGGGTACTTGTATCAGTTTTTGGTGTGTTTTTGTAATTTGTGTGTCATGATGATTTGTGTTTCATACTCTTGCTACACAACAAATCTAACTGCGGGTACGAATAAAGTAACCCAAACCTAAACCTGATGTCAATATCGGATTGGCGCAACAGGAAAAGTCAGTGGAACATTCATCCTTTGGGATCTGGATGACGTTTTGCCTACATTCTCCTTACTTCTTTGCTTTGACTCAAGTCAAATAGCAGAACATTTACTTTATTTTTTCCCATTATGATATTACTTTTTACTTCACTTAAGTAAAGCATGTGAATACGTCTTCCATCACTGCAAGTCCACCGTGAAATTTGGTTTTGATACAGCATGCAATGTTAGCATGCAGTGTTGGCAGCACAGCACGTCTGTATAACTCATCACACAATAAATAATTAGCACAATATTCCTGGACTATGACAAGCTGCATGTAACACAACGCAATGAATTAGGAGCGCTGATCCTTGTTGGATTATGAGCAAAAAGCAACAAGAATGCTTGGCTTAGTGGGTAAGTCCCTCAACCAACGTTAAGGAAGTAGACTGTTTGAAGAGGATGGTAGCAATGAGGGCAAAGAATAAAAGAACACAGAGTACATATAGTACAGTAGATGAAGATGAGTGTGTGCACATGGCACGAGCGACTAAATTCACACTGCCTGACTCGCTAATGAAACTATTAATTGAATAAATGGAGAATGTTGTTATGTACGCCATCTCAGTGGTCCATGAAATGAGTGACTGGATTATATATATATATATATATATATATATATATATACACATGTGTGTGTGTGTATGTGTGTTTGATTGAATGTGTGTCCTTGCAACCATTTGCTTGTGTGTGACCTCTCCTGTGTGTGTGTGTGTGTGTGTGTGTGTGTGTGTTCAGCGATGTGTGCCACAACAGAGTGACAGTGCGCCCCGTAAGCACATTTCCAACAGGCTAATTAAAGCTCCTCCGGAATAAGGCCAGGCTTATTAACATCTCAACACAGCCACTAAAGCCTGCTCATAACCCAACAAGGATCAATGCTCTTCATTAGGGCTGTACCCAATACTGCTGCCCTGCCAAGCCAACCCAGTCACCCAAATGAAGACTATAGGGGAAATGCAGAGCTGGTGAAAATGCAGAAAGAGAGAGAGAGAGAGAGAGAGAGAGAGAGAGAGAGAGAGAGAATGACTGGCAGTGTGTTTCTGTGGGTGTGTCTCTTTGTATTTTATAGTTTCTTGGGGAGGAAATGACCCTTAGATATTAATGCGAGGTGATGCAGTGATGGTACTAATGATGCACTGGATATATTGCTTTAAATTGATTATAGTGCAGCTTTCAGTCCACTGACCAAACATCACAGACTCATTCTCTTGCCGTCTATTTTTCTTTAACTTCTGTTTTGTGTTGCAATGCGCAAATTCACAACATGTAAAGTCAGTTAAAGGTCCCTTGACATAGTGCTCTTTGGATGCTTTTATATACCCCTTAGTGGTCCCTAATACTGTATCTGAAGTCTCTTTTATATAGACCTTAGTGGTCCCTAATACTGTATCTGAAGTCTCTTTCCAAAAATTCAGCCTTGGTGCAGAATTACAGTCACTAGAGCCCATCCCACAATGAGCTTTCCTTAGTATGTGCCATTTCTGATTCTGAAGTATTTGAGGAGGAGAGAGGGGGGGCAAGGTGGAGGCTGGGGGTGTGGCCTTGACTAACTGCCACTTTGCTCGTTTGAAAGCCATGATGTCTCTCTCATGGGTGGGCCAAGCAGAGAAAGGGGAGGTGACCTTGCCCCTTATGACCTCATAAGGAGCAAGATTCCAGATTGGCCCATCTGAGCTTTAATTTTCTCAAAGGCAGAGCAGGATACCCAGGGCTCGGTTTACACCTAACGTCATTTCTAACCACTGGGAGACTATAGGCAGGCTGGGGGAACTTATATTAATGGTAAATAACCTCTTAAAGTGAGATTTTCATGGGACATTTAAGTGTAAGTCATGGGATTAAAGGTACTGTATTTACCAAAATGTTGAATTATTGCCTTAAGGAAATTATTGAGCCTTTTTCAATAAAACTTCCTTGCTGTTTTTTTTTAGGTTTGCCTGAGGTGGTCTTTGCCTTCATTGCAATACAGTTGATTTGCAAATTTGGGAATGGAAGCAAATACATTCTGATAACTCAACTTACATGACTGAACAGCTAACACTGCCAATATTTGTGTCTTTGTCTCTGGACAGCAGGAAACATGGCCAATACTAGTTGCCATGAAAGAACAATTGAACCAAATTCCTATGGACCTGTCTCTACTTTTATCTCGTAAAACTAGCCGTAAAAGAGATGGTATGGAGTTTAATTGCAGGAGTGCTAGGAATGGAAGGTAGATACAAGCTCAATAAACAGGTGATTGTTCTGTAAAGCACTTGTAGAGACAATAGAATCTGCGATTCGGGCAGCAAGACGCTCCGCTTCTGAGACGCTCCCGGTGTGATGTGGGGCGTGGCACTGCACAGAGTCCCCCGGTGGAGAATCAGAGTGTGCTAGTAAGTGTTCAGTACTGTCTATGATCTTCAAATCCATCTTCTTGTCCCATTGTCTCAGCTTTGAATTTTTTTTTCTCTCATCAAACTCTCCGGTCCACACGTCAGCCCATCCAATTCATCCCTATGGACACTTATTCCTGGTCTTTTCCTTCTCTCTCTCTCTCTCTCTCTCTGTCTCTCTCTCTCTCATCCCCTCCTCCCAGCCTCCTCAGGTCAATCTTTGAGTCTGTTTCAAAGCGGCAGATGCTGCAGTGTTTTCCTTTGGCTCGCCGTCCTGCTGACACTCCCAAAGATCAGAGGTAACACTGGGCCTGCACTCTGCTCCTTCCTCATCTCCCTCAGCAGGAAAAAAAAAACTCCTTCACTCTACTCCATCAATTAATAATACTCTCCCATGGGAATTATAGCTTGTATACATAAGCAACACACACTCGCATACACACAGGGTGGGTATTTTTTTTTCTCTCGTCCCACTCCTGCACATAAAATTAGTAATTCATTTGTAGGGAGAGCAGATTTACCGACATGCAGGCAGGAACATATTTCCTGGGTTTCCCCCGAGGGCGTCGTTGCTGACTCGTGTCATATTTACTGTGTAATTGATTTTTAAACACACTCGTCTCTCTCCATTCAGGCACTACTATTTTTTCCACTGTGGCCCACAGCAATTGATCCTTCCAATCTGACTGTGTACTTCTATATTCATCTCTCCATTATAAGATAACCATCATCATCTCAGCATTTCTGTCTTTCATTATATATCGGTTTCTCTTCAGCCCCTCCCTACTAGCTGACAAGAACACCTTATTGCACACACAGGGAGGGTGGGAGAGGAAGGAAGATGTAGAGGGGAAAAGACAGGGATTTTTTTCATAGAAGACAGAATGAGAAGAAGGGAGGGCATGACTGAGAAGGACCAAGGAGGATTGATGGAGAGACGGAGGGGCTCGAAGGCCTGAGTGTGCTTTAAACCAAAGTTTGTGTGGCGTGTCTTCCAAACAACTCTGAGAATAGATGTGTTTGTAGCTGTTCAAAAAGGCAGAGTAAGAAGTCTGCAATCATTGACACAATACTTGTTCAAATGGGGTTAATGGAGAACACTTTGAGACAATTTACTCTGGTTTGGATGTACACAAAAGTGACGTAAGTGAAGAAAAACAAGACTAAAAGTCTAGAGGTTGTTCTCTGCTGAGCTAAATGCTAACGTAACCACGCTAACATGCGCACAATGAAATTACATTACATTTTATCTTGCTAATGCTTTTATCTAAAGCGTCTTCCAATAAGTGCCTTCAACCATGAAAGTACAAAATTTGGGACATGTGTAGACTTTTAGCTGTTCCGATGTCAATGGGGATCTTGTTGACTCATAGTTCCACACTAAGGGGTGTAAACTCTTACACGGGTGCCCAGATAGCTCAGTTGGTAGAGCAAGTGCCCATATACAGTTATATATATATTCATTCCCCCCTCTCTCTCCCCTTTCAGGTCTTCAACTGTCAAAAAAAGGCCTTAAAATGCCCCCAAAAATGTCTCTGTAAAAAACAAAATCTTACGCATACTGTCGCTGTAGTTACGTCACCTCCACAAAAATTGCAATTACACGTGGGGCTACGGTACCATATGAGGACTGATTGGCCAAGCATGGACGGCTTGTGTTTTCTCTCACAAGCAAGAATATCTTCTCAAGTTTTCAGTGAAGCTATCTGAACTGCAAACTTGTGCTCTCACTCTCTATCCGGTGAAATGGGATTACATTTAATGGGATTTTAAGATGTGACAAAACAAATTGATTGATTGATTGATTGATTGATTGATTCATAGATAGATAGAGATTGATTGATTGATTGGTTGGTTGATTGATTGATTGATTGATTGATTGATTCATAGATAGATAAAGCTTGATTGATTGATTGATAGATAGAGATTGATTGATTGATTGATTGATTGGTTGATTGATTGATTGATTGATTGTATACACGATGACTGAACAGAATAGTCTTAAAGCACTGGTCTATATCTGGTGCTAACTGAAATTTTGCCAGATGCATGTATTTTCTATTTCCTTCCACTCTCTTTGTGTTAAATTCGGTGCATTTATGAGGACTATTGTTAACTGCCCCTCAGATCTCTGCAAGGTAAATCCTGACAGCTAGCTAGACTATCTGTCCAATCTGAGTTTTCTCTTGCACGGCTATTTTGCAACGGCTCTGTGCGGAGTTTGGCACTGACGTGCCAAAGAAATGGTTTAAATGGTTTAAAGAAATGCCACTGAACCCAAGCATGTTTTCTTCCCATCGAGTAGCCGGACTCTCCTTTGGCGCGCTTATGAGGAGGGTCAAGCCAAACAAGACTATGAAACACCGTAGAACAGCGTGATTGTGTACGAGACATTTGAGTTTGTTTTGCCGTGATTCTATCACTGGGACAAATCTACTGAAATGTAAATCCTCTCTAGGACGGGAGCTCTTAACCCCTTGTGTCATATATAAGGCAACCCCATTATGTGTCATTTAGCTGACGCTTTTATCCAAAACGACTTCCAGCGGGCTGGGGTGTAGGGTTTGACCATGTCCTGGGTGTAAACTGGGGCTGATCTGTTCGTGTCCCTGTAATAAATAATAGTGTCTGCAGGCAGCAACTGGTAACCAATGAAAAGAGCGGAGAAGCGATGTAGTGTGAGAGAACTTTAAATGTCAAATGGAAGGTAAACCAAGTAGTTTCATTATCGGTGTAACTCTGCAATTAGAGTATCAGAATAAAGATCATATAGAGGAGCACCAGAAAGCAAAGGAAAAGAAAAGTAAAAGAAGGACAGGGAGATGTGGTATACAGTAACTATGAAAGGAAAAGATGAGAAAGGAAAAGAAAAAAAAAACAGGTGCAATTAAAGAAGAAGGGAGCAGAGGACGAGTGGAGAGCATAACAGTGAGCAGGAGACCAGAGAGCGAAGCCTTCCTTCCTTAGGGGAGGTGAAGGGCTCTTCTAATCAATCAATGGATGCATTGTAAAATCAATGCTCTGTATAATTAGGGCAATCCAAGGGTAAAAAAACACCCTGCTCTGCATTTTGCCTCCATCGGCACTCAGTCTTTGCTTTCTCCTGTAATAACGGCTTCATCTTAAACGGCTTCAGGTCACAATTACATTATTGCAAATTGGTTGAAATAATTGAAAAACCTCTAGGTCCTCACTATATGACTTGTCACAAAGTGCAATATCCTCAAAGGTACAATGTGCCATGATAAACCTTAGCCAAGCCCATTCTTTTTAAACAGCCTGATGGTATTTTCTAATCGTTTTCAGCTCCGCTCTGCCTCAGCCGAGGAGCAAATCGATAAGTCCACCTAAACTTACTCATGCTGTTTTTCCTTCCTCCCACGGCTGACTAGTAAGGACCTCCCTCATAGTGCCCGTACATGCATTTCCACACACATGCCCTCCTCTTGGAGTTGACATAATCTCCTTCTTTTAACTCCTTTATTGGAGATGGCAATGAAAATAATTACTGTCCACTAGTGCACTAGTGCTACAATTAAAATATTTAATTGCGATTAATTGCATTAATGTCATAGTTAACTTGCAATTACACACAATTAATAACACATTTTTATCTATTCTAAATGTCCCTGATTTCTTTTTGTCCCATTATCTTTTCTCATTTTTATGCTCTTATCAACATGGAAAAGTGGATCGGGTTGCAATGTGCAAACGTTTTTTTATTGAAAACAACATTGGGATATAGCCTACTGTAGTGTTCAATTTCACACGTAAAATTCTCACTTGGAGCAAATAATCTCTCACAATGTAACACTGTCCATCAATAAAAAAGAGTGAAAAAAATACTTTGAGGGGGCGGACAATTGACATTATGTATGCTTGGGCATCAAGTGGTATGTCAGATGAAAGTGACCAAACACACAGATCACTTTGGTCTTGTCAATGGAACATTTGGCAACTTTTATAAATTAAAGTTTCCATTCAGAATCTTATTGGCGTCCATTTCAGCGTCTCACGCACGCCATCCACTCTAAACGTAACGTTACTACTCTTTGGCCGGCTCGCAAGCCCAAACAAGTGCACGCGGCGTGCCTGTTGTTTTGTTTTTGGTCTAGCTAGATCCGGTGTGGTGTTGTAGTTTTTCTAACATTACTAGTTGTTGCAACAGCATGTGAAAAAAATTGAAAAAGTTTGCTAGGTTAAAAATGTTAATCTTACGATAAGAGAAATTGACTCCGTCAAAATGGGTTTGTGTTGATGCTGTTAATAATGGGTTTAACTGACAGCACTACTCTCGACACATCATTGTCGTTTGGTCTAACACAGTCTCATGGAAATTTGTAAAATAGTCACAAATTTTAATCTGTAGATTTGTGTAGATGGACACAGATTTTAAGTGAGTTTTGTGACGCTACGCACGACTTTCAAACTAATGTATTTCAATTGGAAGTAGGCTATCTTTCCTGCATCCAACACATTCAGTTAGGACTCAAGAAGATAAGCTGCATTGTTCTTTCTCATTTTCTTAGGGTAAGCTCATTATGCAAATTGCATGTAAATCTGGCAAAAACCATGCAATATAAATGTGATATGTTCATCTATTCTAAAAAAGTGCATTTAAATAATTTTGCATGAAGGGGTCCCCTAACAGTCTTTGAATTGCATACATTGGG
The DNA here is from genome assembly GCF_008692095.1 of Etheostoma spectabile. NCBI lineage: Eukaryota > Metazoa > Chordata > Actinopteri > Perciformes > Percidae > Etheostoma > Etheostoma spectabile. The sequence continues at coordinate 22,251,957 of NC_045739.1, read as the reverse complement.
TATGACTGGAAAGCGGAGACTCTTGTGGATTCAATGACCTCAATGGTATTCATGTCATGTGTGATAATAGCATTCATCGTAGACATTTCCTTGCAGCGAGACCATTTAAAAAACAACAACTTGACCTCACTGTTAAAAATGACCTTTTGTTAACCTCTGATGATCATCTCATGGGCATTTCAAACAAACTAAAGACCTAGGGCATTCAGCGGATATATAGCTTTCCTAAATATATTGAGATGAAGGAGGTTCGTGAGCAGTTTCCGCTCAGTGGGGTTTCAAACCCCCAACGTCGACTTCCAGACACCTAACCCTAACCCTAACCCTAACCACAGCCTAAACACCAAACACTGCAGTTTCCAGAACAGAAGTACTCCCGATCCAAATGCAGAGATCTCTCTAAATGTCACAGATACATGATGCCGAATCACAGAAATGACTTTTCTATGGTGTTACTTAAAGTCTTGGTGTGGTATTTGAGTATTTTTTCTAAATTTCTATCAATTTTCTAGTGGTAATGGTTACATTTTGCACCAAACCTGTATAGCAAATGGTGTAAACACAACAACTGCTGCAACAACTGGTGCTTGTTCTGTTTTTACAGTTTGAGTGTTCTGTTCACTGTTTACCTTTCAAAATGAAAATAGGTGCTAGGGTTGATGACTGAGAGGCATTGACCACTGAG
>NC_045739.1:22244601-22251262 GCF_008692095.1 Etheostoma spectabile | reverse complement strand
GTAATGGCCAAATGAAGCTTTGCGAACCAGTGGCTTTATTTTCTAAGCCCACTCAGAGAAAGGCCTAAGGCATTGCAATTCAGTGTATTCTCAACCCTTTGTTGAATAGAGAGCGCCATCTAGTGGGCTCAGAAAATAAAGACACTGGTTCACAAAGCTTCATTTACTGTAGCCATCACCCCCCAACATCATGACATAAAATCAACCTTCCTCACTTTCTACCCCATACTTCCAGGCGCCCTTGCTCAGACCAAACCGATTTTTAAACCTGGCCTTTATTTTAATCTCAGCTACAGACATGTAATGTTTTGTGACGGCATATTGCACAGTTGCAGCACTATCACGGTGACAAAATCTGGCCACAGACATGTAAACATCTGGCACATTCACAGAGACTTAAGATAGCGGAGAAGGGAAAAACAAACTGCTAAAAGAAGTTGTTCAGAACCTTGCTTTTTAGTAAACTCCGTGTACACAAACAATGTTCTCAATGCTTGCGTTCATGTGTGGAATCCCTGATGAGCCTTCTAAGTGTTTTAAAAATAGCTATTTTGATGCTGTCATAGAAGTGCCCCCAGCACTCCCATTCAAAAGGCCATTTGACCGAAAATGAAAATAGGTTAATCTTTAAAGTGGCGCTTTCATTGTACATATGCTTTTAGATGAAAGTTTGATTTGGGTACATTCACAAAATGACCCTAGGTGGCATTTTGGCGAGAGTTACGTTTTAAGCAAAGGATCTGAATACTTCTTCCACCACTGATAATTGTTAACTAATGTAAGTACCATTGGTCAATTTATCTGATATCCTTTTGCTATATGTTTATGTCACTGTTCAGTTTTTTCAGTTTCTCACTATAACTGGTGCAGTCATATTCATACATGCATGCACACGTTTGTCTTTTAATTCTTCCAACCCTGGTAGATCGGTGTGTGTTCCCACTTATGTCACTATGTGATGAATGGAATAACCCAGGTCCAGTATCACTCTTTGTCCCAATAATAGTAGTTTAACACAGTTTCCTGGTTCCACAACACTGAGCGCCACTGAGGCAAACACTGTTAGTGCTGACAGTGGAGTGATGTCTTCCTCATTGAATACCTATGAAGTCCTCTATATGTCCATTAATGATAGATTCCATACATAATAAAAACAGGGCCGACCCACCACTAATCCACAATGGATTGCCAGGCAGGACCTGAAACTGATCCAAATCCCTGTCTCTAACACACACACACACACACACACACACACACACACACACACACACACACACACACACACACACACACCAGCACATTTGCAGACATGTACATAAAAACAGTCCTCGCTCACGCGACTGTTTAATCTCTCTAAGTGTTTTTCCACTCTTGCGTATTTCCCCTTCTCCCCCTCTGAGCTACACCTCATCTTTCTAGATGTTACCACTCACACTGCTATCAGCTCCTCCCTCAAATGGTGGAGACACTGACACGCACTTCTCTGTAATGCCTTCCGTCTTCTCTCCATCATAAATCCCTCCCTTTATTGCGGATGCTGGTGTCTGGGTTAAAATATATAGTAGCACAGCGCATCAAATCCCTTTTTAGAGTAGATTGGTGCTCCTTTAGAAAACAAATACACCAAATCTTCACACACTGCAAACCTGAATCTTTATAGTCCTAGATTTCTCGTCCTGTTCTGTAAACGCACTGCTTCTCTAATGTGAGCTGTGTTGAACCATCGAGTTGTGTTAAGTTGGCTTGGAGTCCTTTTAGATCAATCTAGTGAAGAGTCATAATGGGCAAAAATTATTTTAGTGAAGTAAACCTCTGCTATTTCTGTTTTAAACCCAAGAGGCAAGATGTTTAAGTGTTACTAGGACTATATTAACTTTTTGGGGTTAATTTGGTCTGGAACAAGGAATAAAAAAGTAGTAAAAAAGTAACATGGTGGTGTACTGACTGACAGGTAACTCGTTAGTCAGACTGTTTTGCTGACTGCCGACAACAGATGAACCATAGCTTAAAGGGGACAACAATCTCTGGTGAGATTAGATGTTAATTGGATTTCTTACTTTTGAGTGCCATGGCACAAGATAGGGATAGACAGTTTCGTTAACAATAATCATATCTGTATGCAGAAAAGGAGTACATTGATATTACATTTTAACTTGGCTCATCTCCGATGTGAAGAGAAAAACATCCAAGGCCAGGGATAGAAGGGGGCCACGCCCCCCACTGAAATAACCCCCTGATTCCATTGGGCTAGAGTGCTGTCAATCTGACAGTTGTGATTTCTATTGGATCAGCTGTTCTGGCCAATCTTCCCATACCTTGTCACATGACCGATTAATGTTTCCAAAACTCTGATACCATGGAACCAGCATAGGAATTGTTTTTGAAAACAGCGGCAGTCTGAGCCTATAGTATAGACAATGTCAATTCTATTTGGATGTATAGTTTGTTTAAAATGTATACCATTGAAATGAATAATGAATGGGATTTGTTTTATCAAGAATAATAACAAAGTGTTGTTCTATCCATTATTGCCGCCGTCGCCCCCCCCCCACCCCATGATGGATTAGTGGTTCCCCCTTGTGCCACCCCACTTAACAAAATGCTGGAATCGGCCATGGTCTTGGGCTCCCCCCCTCTGTCTCTGTCCTTAGGGAGACGTGGGCAGCTATCTGCCACATTAAAAGGGATAATGGGGATGGATGGATCATTGCAAAGACAGGTATGGTGGGACCGAAGGGTGTAGGCGGAAAATGGATATGTTGTCAAAAAAAGGACTTGTGAATACCAGACAGAGGACTTTTACCGAGCCTCGGCTATATGCCTGGAGCCAGAGGGAAACCGGGCATCTATCATGAACATGGAAACCTGACATTACAGGATTCAACCAACTATGCTCTGCACAGGTTAAAAATACAAATAGGCTGCCCCGGTAGCTCAGGCTCATGTCGGCCAGAGTTCATAACACGTCCTTCCAGTGTTGGGGAGTACATGTACCGGCATTACGTATTCAGAATACAAATTATGAGTCACAGTATTCCATTACAGTTACAATTTAAATAGTTTATTTAGAATGCAGTTACATTGTTGAAACCAATGGATGACATGACGACACTTCTGTTTCACGAGTTTATTCACCATCTAAAACAATAAAAGCAACTCCATGTATTTCCCAGACGCCTCAATATGAAAACGGGAATAAATGAGCTTTTTGCGTGATCATTGATAGAGGTAGAGATGGCCTGCTCCGGCCGATTCCTGCTGACGCCTGTCAGCGTCCAAATTACTCCACCTCCACCCTGAAGCGTCTTAAAGTAAAGTATGTTTTTTAGTTGGCCAAAGGCAGTCGTCTGCTGTTGTTTTACTGCTCACCTTGCTTTAAAAAAAAAATAAATGTTATAGTTGTATCAGAGCTGCCTGCTTGGTTGACGTGCGACTTTACATCCTCCTATGTGCTGGTTTACTAGCCCCAGAGCCTTGAAAGACTGACTAGCCCCGTTTGACATGCTAGCTAACGTTAGTTAAAATTAGCTCGTGGTAGCAAGACTGCGGTTAGATTTTTGGGTAACACTTCATAATGACTACACACAATTCATCATTTATTAAGCATTAGTTACCTATTAATTAATGTTTTGTTCATCATGAGTAATTTATTGTTCACACAACTCATCATTGGTAAAGCATTTGTTCACACAGGTATAAATGGTTTGTTCATAGTAAATAAGCCTATCAAAAAAAAGTTTTATACTTAATAGATAATGAAACAACCAATTATAAATGAAATCCCTTTCCCATTATAAACCAGTTACAAACTATTATTAAATGCCTTGTTCATCATTTGTAAAGCATTGCTTCTATGTTAATTCTCATAAATAAAGCATTTGTATACACACTCAAATGGTTTGTTTAAAGTAAATGATGGCTCTATAGTAAATAAGTTTGACACTTAATAAGTATTGCAAAAACCACTTGTAAATTCAATTATTTTCCCTTTATTAACTATCTACAGACTATTGGTAATTTTTATTCAGACTATGTTACTCAGATAGAGTTACCTAACAGATTACATTACAAGTGACATTCTTGGGCATGTATTCTGTGTTCTATAACGGAATATTTTTTGAAAGTATCCTTCCAACACCATGTCCTTCTCACGTGACGTATTTGTATCCGTTTTTGTGCTTTTACACACTTTTTTGCAGGTTGAGGCAATGTTCACACTTGGCATCTTTTTTTAAACTGCCAGCGTCTGATTTACGTTATATTCCTATGGAGTAAACCATGTTTTCAAAAAGTCAGACTTTTTTTTCTGCCGATCAGAGCGTCTTTTTTTGAAAATATACGCCCTACGTCAAGCTGACAAATGAAAAAGGGAGTGGCGAGACCAACAAGTAATATGCTATGACTGGGTACTCCCTGTTCGGGGAACTAGCTTTGTTTTATTTAAAGTTAGTAAGAGCACCACTCCCTCTCTCTGTTCATTCTCCAAGTGTGATCATGGCCTAAAGCAGCTTTTATTGTGTATGTCTATTTTTCTTTCACTTTCTAAATCCTTTATGCCTTTCGTTGATGTTATCCCTACAACCTTCTATCTCTTCCATAGAAACTTACACTTGTCAAATGACTTTCTCCAAAGTCCCTATCTTTCAAGCTTCATATGTACAGTCCTCATTTGTAAAGTACACTTACGAACACATCTTACTGGTTTATATGGCCTTTGTCAGATATTTAGTAGTGCCTGCTTGCTGCAGTTAGGCTTCACTGCCAGTAGAGGGCCACTGTATGTGATCACCTTGACTGAAGTAAGATGTACGTCACTACTTTTGATTTTAAAATGAGGTGTGTGTGTGTGTGTGTGTGTGTGTGTGTGTGTGTGTGTGTGTGTGTGTGTGTGTGTGTGTGTGTGAGGAAACAGAGAGGAAGTAAGTGACAGAGAGAGACAGAGAGTGCTGACTCCAGCTACAGCAGCCTCTCTTCCCTGACTCTTGACTTGAGCTATTGATTCTTACAGATCAAGGCCTGTCTGTAAGATCGGTCGCATTGCTCATGAGTATGTTTTAGAGTTAGACAGAGGAAGTATTGACCCCATTATTAATAGTATTACCCTTCTCCATGTATTGCATTTTCCAATGCATTTGTGACTTAGTATGTGAACAAAATATTTTGAAATTGGTCCAGTATTGAGCAAAAACGGGCTGCAATCTAATCCTATGTGGCAAACCGCCAATGTACGTCCACTAAAAGTATTTTTTGCCACGGACAGGCTCAAATTGGAACCACTGATGTGTGGAACGTGAGTGGGGAGAGAGGAGTTCTGGGTAGTTTGTTGTTTCGAAGTACAGAGAGCGTAGCTTTGTGTCAACTAAAATATTTTCAATTGGGCATTTCTGAATTGTGTAAACGAAATGTCGCGATTCAGCTACCATGGATGTTACCTTTAGCTACAAATAGATCCTAGCACTCAAGGGTGCTTTGGTGGAGAACTCCTTTAAAGGGGCCAGTGGACCCCTAACTGACCTACCATTATATTATATCATATATTTCTCACTACTCCACCCAGTTACAATACAGTCCTGCGCTTAATTCCCATCAGCCCGACATGTAGGCCAACAGCCTTATAGGTAACATGTCCTACCTATAAGGAATATTAAATAGAGTTCCTGGCAAAACTCGCAAAGGCTGCTGTACTGTATTGCATTTTGTATGAAGTTGGGTCATCACTAGTGCACCTGATATCTAGATGGCAGCAAACACTCAATATAGAACTCCAGAGCAAAGAACCCAGGGGTTCACCAAAATAAAAATCTATTACTTCTGCAGAGTTGCGTTCGACGTTTGACATTTGACGTTTCCCCTCAGTTGCTCTGCTTGAGTTTAACCTCCAACTAGTGTGTGTGTGTGTGTGTGTGTGTGTGTGTGGGTGAGAGTATGTGTGGGCGAGAGAGAGAGAAACAGAGAGGGAAGAAAGCATAAATTTGAGATGGCCCTTGATCAACCCTGTGCTATGGGCACAACTACTCACTCACTGTCACAGACGAAAGCAAAGGCAGTCGGTGCCATTTCTCATTTTAATTATGTACAATAAGATTTTGACCACTAATTTCAAAAATAAAATTCACGTAAATGAGCACACCAGGGACCAACAGAAAACCAAAATTAAAAGTTTAGTGGGTATTTTTGTCGCAGGTGCGAGGATAAACAATCAACTATGGTTAGGTTTTTGAGGATTTGACGTGAAGGAACTGGCAAAATAAATAAATGTGTCTTTGGTATCTAATGAGCTTAATATCTGCTACTGGGCCATCAAAATTAAAGTGAACCCATTTGTATTGAGAGTGCACTCATCTAAAATAAGTCATGTGAATGGAGGTCCAAAGGGTTATTTTTGGAAAGAAATGTAAGAAAAGAGAGACAAATTAGTGTACTATTCATCTATTTGTGTAACAAGGATTTAGAGAATGGGCGGACCCAAATGCAGAGCACAGCAAGACATTGGTGAGCTTGAGGTTTTCAAAAGATGTACAACCAAAGGAGACAGCAGGCAAAGGTTGTGCAAGACGTACAGTAGTGGAAGACAAAAAGCCAGGAGAACAAGAAACAGGAACACCAAGACAAAATGGTAGACTACACACACACACACACACACACACACACACACACACAC
>NC_045739.1:22238874-22244591 GCF_008692095.1 Etheostoma spectabile | reverse complement strand
ACACACACACACACACACACACACACACACACACACACAATCCTATACAGAACAATTATCTGAAACTAGCAAAGACAACACAGAGGCTAAATACGCCAGGAAACAAGGACTAAACAAGGGACAGGTGACACAAGGGCTCAGGAACAGGTGAAACACATCAGGGCGGAGCAGCCAATCAGACAGGAGGAGAAACACAAAGCAGGAAGTTAGGGAAAAACAGAGACTACAAAATAAGACCGGAAAAACTGTCACAATCGTGACAACATTTAAGTAAACACAAAATATTAAATAAAGATAACTGGTCACACAATACAGTGAAGTGAGTAATTTAAATTAGCTGGATACATGGTTCAACAATAATTGGCCAGTGTGTGTACTTCGTCCATAGCCAATCGGTCATAAAACATCCCAGTTAAAGAGAAAAGGCCGTCAACATGTTCTGTGAAAATCTTCACAATCATTCCCTGAAAGAACCAAGCAGGCCTGTCTTATTGTACAATCCACTGCACTAACACCAACGTGCTGCAATCACAGCAAGGGTGCACCATTCTTACAGAAGGATGGAGCACATTTAAGTGCTACTTATATAGTGAGAGAAACATTTTAGCTATGTGCTATTTTCAAATGTACAAACAAATTCATGGGCGTCAGTTTGGTTTGAACGATGCTGGGGACAGAGACGCATCCGGAAGTGCATTTCCAAAAGTGCTGGGTACAATCAAGCATACGTTTTTTATTCTCTTTCGCGCAGGTCATGATTTGAAAGACACTGCCCTGTAGCTTACTAATGTAAATGAATAAAAACGTGGTTTAATGTGGGCCCTACCTAAACAATGAACAATGATTATCAAATGTCTATCTCATGTTGCTCCTCATATCCACTTAAAACTGTCAAAAAAATCTAACCCAAAGTCCCATTATTATGGACGTTATCTGACATTAAGTGTTTCTGCTTCACATTTTCAGCAGGGCAGCGGAGCGGCTGTGGGTTGACTCCCCACGGTTCTCATAGGCTTCACAAATCATAACGTAAAAAAAGTTAACGTGATCTAATGTACCTAAACAACAAACAATCATCACCAAATTTCAGTTTTCAGTGGTTTTGAGGAGCAATATGAGATTATGAAATTTGGTAATCATTGTAACAGGTAGCCTACATTAAACCGCATTAAGCTTCCTAAAAACTGAAACTGACACAGATTTAGAGTTGAGGAGCCGCGTTCATTTTACAGAATTCTGTGAGATCAGGTTGACAAATCTCACAAATGTAACACTTTGTAGCTCCAATGCAAAAAACTCCCAAGTCTGCTGAAAAAATCATGGCCGTAAGTATAAAGATATTAAAAATGTATTTTTCTTGAGCAATCAAGCCAAAAGTAAAATAAATAATTCTCTGAGTCTGAATGAACAGTAACAAAGGTAAGGAGAAAGAGAAAAAGAGAGGGAAGCCAGTGTTTGGTTCGTCTGCAGGGAGAGTGTGACCTGGAAAGCTCAGGAAAGACTGCAGCGGAGCTGTTCCTCTGACACACACATTTCAAACAGGGGAGGAGGGAGGATGCTTGGTCCAAAAAACATTTGAGGAGAAGAAGAAGAAGAAACACAGTGAAAGAGGGTGATGTTGGCGGGTTAAAGGGATTGGAGGAAAGGTAAGGACTGGAAGAGGGAGGAGGTCACTAGATCAGAGAAACAGGAAGGATGGGAATATGACAAGAATGGGGAGAGGGCTGAGGAGAGAGAAGGCAATGTAGGAAGTAAGGGGATAGTGAAAACAGAAAGTGGAGAAAGACAACAGGGACATGGGCAGGCAGAAAGTGAATAGAGGGGTAGAGACATGATACGCACTCACATTTCCTGGTTTGCTCGACCGATACTTCTTGAATCAAAGGCTTTTCTCAGACTACCTTTGGCAAGTTCGACTTCAAAGTCTAAGCCAGGGGTCTTCAATGTTTTTTAGGCCAACGACCCCTTAGCTGAAAGAGAGACAGAGTAGGGACGCCCTACTACGTATACTCTATAAATGGGGTGGCAGTGGCTCAGTCAGTTGTAAATTGGGTTGGGAACCGGAGGGTGTGTGTGTGTGTAACTAACAGTTTGTGATCATTTCACGTCATTCTGAGACCAGTTTGGATTTGTTCATAGGCGTCATTTTGTACCCACAACTTTACCCACACGGACCAAAGTATGGTGGTGGAGTGGTAGCTGGAGAGGTGCCAGTATTGAGTGTTACGGTACTGAGCATGTGTGTGTAATTCAGGCCTGTGTGTAATGACAGACATACAGCCGAGGCCATTATGAACTATCTTCAGTGTAAAGAACAAGAAGTCCTGGAAGAGACAGAATGCATGGGCATGCACATGCAAACACACTCTATCAAAATCCTGAAGACATTTCTCTGCACCAATAAAAACCTGCAATGGACATTTGTATGCAATGCCCAGGTGGAGACTCTGACTCACACACACACACACACATACACACACACACACACACACACACACGTGCAAAGTCGTTCCTTTCTGCCTCACACATCTTCTCTTGTGACCATCACAGTGTTCATGCCCTGAGTCAAACAGGAAACAACTAAGATCCTTTGGAAACAGAATGCACGCACACACACACACACACACACACACACACACACACACACACACACACACACACACGTAAATTTTAAGATAATTGAGCCCAGCTAGGCCTCCTTCCTCCTGTTTCTGTACCTATTCCACCAGTAGAGCTGGGAGATCTATACTGCCCGGTAGTGTCCTGCTAATTTCTATTTAGATGTCTGCGATTCCCTTGGGAGCCTCATGATGGATCTTTCTTTCATTGACTACAGTTTAGGGGAGGAACCACGTCTGCCGCAGTGAGCATGCGTTTTTATCCTTTTAATGCTCCTTTTTCTCCCTCCATATTCTCTGTCTCCCAGGGCAGTTAACGCTAACACAAAAAATCGGGAACCTAATTGAAAAAATAGAAAATAAATGTAAATGGACTGTATTTACACACAAAAGCGCTTTTACATAGCACAGGAACCCTTCACCGTTTACACTCACTCATAGACTGAGGCCGAGGATGCCGTGCAAGGTGCCACCTGCTCATCAGCTACAAACATTCACACCCGATTAAACTGCGATGGCGCAGCAACGGGAGTGATTTGGGGTTCTTGGGGTGTCTTGCCCAAGGACACTTCAACATGGGACTGCAGGGCCAGGGATCAAACCACCGACCTTCCGATTGGTAGACAACCACTCTACCACCTGGGAGCCCTATGTTCCCACATTTCTAAGAATTTATGTTTTTCATTGAAATTCAGGCCCCATGTTCCCACAGCCCTATGTTCTCACATTTTTAAGTTTTCTTTTCAAAATAAGGCCCTATGTTCCCACATTTCCTTTTTTCATAAATTTGCATCAGATTTTATCCCATTTTCTCCCACTTTGGGGTTAGGGTTACGGGCTAACCATAACCCTAATTCTAAGAAAAGTCTTAGAAATGTGGGTGGTGATGGCGCAGTGGATATGACACAAGCGGAAGACCCAGGTTCAATTCCCACTGCAATACATTGACCAATGGTCTTTGAGCAAGACACTTCACCCTAGATGCTCCAGAGTTGTGCAACCTCGGACTTATATGTATATATTATATGCAGCAATTGTAAGTTGCTTTGGATAAAAGCGTCAGCTAAATGACGATGATGATGTAATGTAATGTAAAGAAATGTGGGAACATAGGGCTGATTTTGTCACAATGAAAATAAAAGTGCTCGCTAAACCCTTGTGTTGTCTTTCCGCCAACTATGTCCTAAATGAACACTTTTGTCAATGACTTTGACACTTTTCCTGGCATGTTTGTCCCATTTTCCAATGTTTTAGTTGCTATTTTCAACACTTTTTTTACTACTACCACCAACTTCTAACCACGAGAGCTTTACACTTATATTTGGAATTCCTGGTCAATAAACCTTGTTTATATGAAATTATATCTATTTTCTTATTTAAAAAGCTAAAATTATGACATATAACGTATGTTGATGGATAATCAGAAAATCAGAGACTGGTGTATGTTGAACGTCAGTCAGGATACTGTTGAAAACATTTACAGTTTTTTTTCAAATGCTTTAAAATTTTATAAAACACAGTATTGATCATTAATTGTACTTGCGAAGAGCTTTGTAGGGAACCATCTTGTTATTTGGGGTAATTTGGTTAAAAAGAAACCTGTTTTTGTGATAGAGATTTTCAAAATGGGTCAAATTTGACTTGAGGATAACAGGAGGGTTAAAATGATTCCAGTCTGGCAACAACACAGGGGAACAGTAAGCTTCTGTAAGGTTCTGCCTTGTGGGTTTTTCAGAGGTGCAGTGCTGATGTAACCTCTGACATTATTGCTATCGATCAGCGTCACCTCTTAGGCTGTTAATGTAGTTCATGAACCAAAGCGGGAGAGTGTTGGGGAGACTCAGCGGGACCCACAGCCTCATTTTTAGCCAAGCCAGTGGCAGAAGGCGCTCTGTCGGCAGCTACAGCTGTGTGTTGGTGGCTCCCTGGCAGGTACGCTGAAAGACACCCCCCCTGGGCCTAGTTTGGCCCGCATTAGCAGCAACCTTGAAACACGACAAGGAACAATAAACCGTAAATCAACACAGAATGACGGGAGAGGCATGGTGCAGGAAAAAAAGAGAGGAAGAAAGAAAAAAGGAAAAGTGGGTGAAGAGGGGAGGCCGAGGGGAGGCCGAGGGGACCCAGCGACACCTGTCATTCCCGGTTTGGTTTATGGACGTCAGTGGCCGGCCGGGTCGCAGCGCAGCTCCGCTCTGCTCCAGCGTTTGTTGGACTCAGCAGAATGGGAGATCAGTCAACAGGAGCTGACCTTCAGGATCTGGGGAGGCACTTCTGAGATGGGAGGGATGTAGGGGAGGAAGGAAAGAGGAAGCAGCATGGAAAGGAGGAGGACGAGAACTGAGGGAGAAACGGAGGGCCTGTGTGAACAAGAGAGGGACGCGTTTTACCTTTTGATCTTTTTGTTGTTTTCCTTTGCAATATATGACGCCTGCTTCCATTTACTTCACGGTAATGACATTACATTTTGTTTATGATGTCAAACGTGTCTAACAACCAGTGTGCAGTAAAACACATGTGGTTATGTGATCACTTTATTCAGTAAGGAGTAGTGTAAGGGTTTTCACTTTGAAATTCCAAGGTCAGAAAGTTGATGTTTGAGGATTATACAAAACCTCAAATAACATCTAAGGAAAGAGCATGGTAACATTTAACTTTTCAACAAGTATTTCAATTTTCCTGTGTCAGATCAGGGGATAGCAGCCCAGTATGTGGCCTGTGCTTCTGTTTGAACATCTTTTGTTCCTCGTGAAAATTGTTCAAAATGACAACGTCTTCCAGATTAAATCATCGATCGAGCACGTTTCATTCAGTGAATTACCTTAGCCAGGGAAAGAAAGTGTGGTGCAGTAGATACAGGGAAAAGGGTGCATGGGGGAAATGAAACAGGAGAAGGGAGAGGGCCTGAAAGGAGGCAGAGAGGGTGATAAATCTGCACCCAGAATAAAAGCTGCCATGTTTTATGAAATGCACCCATAAGCTACACTAAGTGAAATGCATTAAAGAGGTTGTGATTTGCCTCTGAGACGATTAATAAGGTAAAATACACGCATGGCTAATTTATTAACGCACGCCTCTTGACATTCATTAGTACTGAGG
>NC_045739.1:22238748-22238864 GCF_008692095.1 Etheostoma spectabile | reverse complement strand
CAGCAGCCCTCAGCTCTTTTGGTGTGGCTCAAACGCATGCATACGCAAACACAGACACACACACGCACACAGGCACACACGCACGCACAACCACACACACACACACAGGCCTGGTT
>NC_045739.1:22238398-22238738 GCF_008692095.1 Etheostoma spectabile | reverse complement strand
ACCTCAGGCTCTTTGCAGTTAAAGTGTCCTCATAATCGATCGGAGGAGCAGAAAGACAAACTGGAAACTGTCCAAATTACAAATTGAACGGAGAATCCTCTTAGCCAAAACTTTCGACATTTTACCAAACAATTCATTTTACTGAGCCAACTGTCTGTTGTGCAGACGACCACCCTTGTCTCGCCCCCCCCCCCCCGCCCCCCCTCTATCTTAGTTATTCTCCATCTCACTGAAATGGTGGGAACCTGCTGAAATTGGTGGAACAGTAAAACAGATTGGAACGTCTCTATTCTCCCATAACTATTTGGCTGACCAGAGGCTGACCTCGCTATTATCACTC
>NC_045739.1:22236887-22238388 GCF_008692095.1 Etheostoma spectabile | reverse complement strand
AGGGGAAATTGCCAGACCAATTTAGAACTTAAAGATCCTCTCAGCGGTGGCTCTGGACCCGTGCTCGATGTTCTTTGTTTGGGGACGGATAGAAATATGTGTTCAAAGCATGACTCTCGCCAAAATGCAATGTGTTTGTGTACGTCCCAGAGTCAAACCTTTGTTTAAACACATAATAAGGACGCAAACGCCACTTTTAAGATTCACCGTGTTTTTGTTAGGGGCACTACTATATAGCATCAAAGTAGCTATTTTTTAAACACTAAGAAGGCTCGACACAACATGAAACCTTGCTCTAAGTATCACACAGGAACTCCAGCATTAAGAACATTGTTTCTGTTCACAGAATTTACTAAAAAGAGAGGTTTTGAACGACTGTCTCAATGTGAGGTCAGTGTAGATTTGAGTTGTGCATGCCTCACTTTGCAACTAGTGAAGCTGTGAGTTGCGCATGCGTTACTTTGTGACAAGTAGCACATGAGATTCTAACGGGAGACTTCTGTAATGTCAATGCAGTAAAAATGGACCTACTTAACCAAGTTGGTTCACAGCTGGCTACAAGTTAGCATCAAACACAACAAAGGCTGTCAGTTAAGTGGTGTTTTGAGCTAACATTAGCAATCAAACAATCATAGAAAGCTAAACCGTATTTGAAAAGATTGTCGGCTACAAGCTAGCTGTCAAACACAACAAAAGCTGTCACTTGAATGGCGTTTTGAGCTAACGCTTGCAATCAATCAATCATAAAATGCTAAAATGTTTTTGAAATGACTGCTAGCTTAGCTACAAGTTAGCAATCAAACACAAAGGCTCTCACTGGAATGGCGTTTTCAGCTAACGTTAGCAATCAAACAATCATAGATAGCTAAAACGTTTTTGAAAGGATTCACATCTTATGTTATTGTTTGTAATGAGAAAAGTTTATTACTTCATGGATTTCACAAATTTCAGTGTGACATTTATGTCGTAAACCATGTTAATCTGAGTATGCGCAACCAACATTTGCCCTCGCCTCACAGTGGGCCGTGACACGACTCCCTTTGGCAGTTGTTGTTTACGCTATCCGTCATCTTGTCAGTGAAAAAGAGTCGCTCTCCGAATGCGAATGAACGGACTCCATAGGAGGAAATGTCATTCTTATACAAGGCTCCTTTTTCAACTACAAGGTCAATATTGTTTTTCACTAATGACAAAACAACGTATTATCCGTGCATTTATTTGGAACTAAGCTTTAGGAGCTTCCATCTTTACTCTCCTCCCTGATACTTTGCAATCAGAGATTGATTGATGATATTGTTGACTGGCAAGATGGCGGCGAAAATCTAACAGCTACAGTGAGATGTTAAAACCTTTCTGTTTAGTAAACTCGGTGTACAAAACAATGTTCTCAATGCTTGAGATCATGTTTAGAGCCCCTGGTGATACTTGGAGCAGAGTGTATAAAATAGTGATTTTGATGCGATCATAGCAGTGCCCCTAGCACTCCCAGTCAAAAGGCCAT
>NC_045739.1:22235450-22236877 GCF_008692095.1 Etheostoma spectabile | reverse complement strand
CGAAAAACGATAACACGGTAAATCTTAAAAGTGGCCTGTCCATCTTAATTACGCTTTTAAACTAAGGTTTGACTCGGGTACATTCACAAAAACAACCTAGGTTGCATTTTGGTGAGAATTATGCATTAATGGAAGAGCAATTCATTTATATGGAGATGTGTGTTTAAACAGACAACACACAACATGTCTGGCCACCTTCACAACAGCTGCCATGTTTTGATGATGGGCTACCATAAGCCCATAATAAAGTTTGGATATACACTTATCACAGCAAATTATACATATAACACAACAAGACTAATGCTGGGTACACACTACACGAGAATCGAATCCACTTTTGGCCCGATTTCCCCCTCCTAACTATGGTCAACAAAGCCCCGATTTGTTTTCATGGTTCTAAAGATTACCTTACCTTGCCAAATTTTCCACTACATCTGACAGCTTACTAGTTACTTTTCCAAATTAGGACCTTTATGCACAAAAAACACATTTATGCTCATCAATAATTGATTGCTCCCTGTTTCTAAAATGTGAGGATTTTTCTGCATTGAGTACTTTTACTTCAATACTTTAAGGTGATTTCCCTGATGATACTTACTGTACATACTTCCCCCTTAAGTAACAATTTCAATGCAGGACCTTTATTTATAACAGAGTATATCTACAGTGTGGTATGAGTACTTTGAGCTAAGCAAAGGATCCAAACACTTCTTCCACTGATGGATTCTTAAAAAATAAAAACATTTAAATATATGGTGGCCTTGTGTTCACTTTTAAAGGGTGGTCAAAAAGAACTCTGTCAGTAGCCTATGGCTACGTGCGCGCGCACACACACACACACACACACACACACACACTTTGCAATTCAGCAGCTAAAGCAGATTTGTTCAAAGCTTTACGAGTGGCAGAGCCAAATTGCTGACAGCTGTTCGGATATCAGAGCTGTACCACCACCACCTTCCTCCTGTACTCTCATTACCAGCCCTCTCACCCTGCACTCACCCACGCACACACACACACACACACACACACACAAACACACACACACACACTCTGCTGTCCTGCTCTCCTCCTGGCCCCTGCACCCACTGACACAAGGTGCTGTATCATTACATGAGTATGTCACTGTTTTTTATGTTCTTGTTTATTTGTGGAACAGACATAAAATACAAATGACATTAAAGATATACAAAATACATGTGAGGGTGTGGTAGAAACCTATAGTGGCTTACTAAATAAAAACCACACCCCAAGGTCATACCAAATGTAGACACACAAAATCACCAATGCATTTTAAGTGTTAGTGTTCTGAAGTTTCACTTCTTCGCTCATAATGTACAGTACAAACAACAGTTTCTAAGAGTGAGCATTTTTTTCCCTAATCAAATGTTTTAGACAGCAGGGCATTTCTAAAGTCTATTTTATAC
>NC_045739.1:22234334-22235440 GCF_008692095.1 Etheostoma spectabile | reverse complement strand
ACACAATTCATGAATGTAACTATTCATTCCACAAAATAACCCCACGGAATTTGACAGAGAACTGACCATGCAATGTTTTACCCCTGTTTGGTCTTCCTGTTGACCAAAATGGACCCGGTTTATAAAGCATAAAGTAGCCTGTTAATTATCCCCCATTTCTGTCTTACGTCTTCTTAGCCTATTTGATTCCAACTTATTACCATTACCCGAAATGTATGGTCACTGCACCTCATTTACATAAAATGAAGCCAAATTTTGGAGTAAAATCTGCAGACATTCTGAATTATGTAGACTAATAGTTAAGATTTAAGGAATATATGGTTATGTATTATAACTGATTTTGACCCGAGTAAACCATCAAAGTAGTGATCATCAATTATTATTTTAGTGTTGGATGTTATTTTGGGGGAAATTTGGTTAAAAGAAACCCATATTTCTAAAAAAATTCAAAAAAACGGGTCAAATTTGACCCGAGGACAACACAAGTGTTAAAGGACGATGAAGACTCTCAACTGGCCCTGTAGGGTAATTATGGAAATGTGAATAGTTAATGAAGTAAAATATAAAACTATGATGTAAAACCTTTCTCATTTTAAACACTTATACGGGTTTGAAGAATGTTGATGTCGAAGATAGTTTCTTTTGCTGTGGACTTGCAGTCTAAACCGTGGACACACACACACACACACACACACACACACACACACACACACACACATCACAAACAGTTACGTGCCAGACATAATTTGCTCCAAAACAGTTTGGTTGAAATTGAAGTTTGAAATCTATGTTTTAAAGGTTATTACTATCTCTAGTTGTGGAATATCGCCTCAAATTTCAGTGAAATTCATTTTTGGGTGGTGTTTCTCTAGCCTAAAGTATGTTACTGTGAGCTACACAGTGCTTACAGAGGGCGTATTTATGTCAGAGACAGACAGGCATACTGTGTGTGACTTCAGGCCCAAACAGACAGTATTCTGATGTAAATGTGACATTAGAGAAGTTCCAGTCTATGACTGTAATTCACCGGGTGAGGAGGAAACTCAACGCGTCCCAACAACCGCTGCAGGGTTTCACTCAAGAGGGAAACATTTGAAAGAAATGAT
>NC_045739.1:22217388-22234324 GCF_008692095.1 Etheostoma spectabile | reverse complement strand
TTCCCTTTAAAGAGAAAAATCGGAAGGATAATGATGCTATTAAAATCAAATCGCGGGGGAAGGGCAGGCGTCGAAAGGACTCGCCTCATGTCTCTGTGGTCTGATGTTTCCGCTGGTTTATGGGCTGGAGAGGCTGTGCCGAGGCCTCGTCCAGTCCTGATGATCAGTTGCATATCGACTCAGACCCCAGGTCACCACACCACCACACAACACACCACACACACACCACACACACACACACACACACACACACACACACACACACACACACACCACACACACACACACACACACAGGAATTAATCAATGTGCTCACCTTCTTAACAGTCATGTGTTTGTGTTTGCATTGTGTGTGTGTGTGTGTGTGTGCGTGTGCGTGCAAGAGGAGCAGTGCTGCTGATGCTCATTAGGGAATGTAAAGCGTACTGCCTAACTCAGCAATATTGGCAACCAGGGTAGGATGCCAAGGAATTGTAGAGAGCAAGGGGAAAAAAGGGAGGAAATGTCTACTTTAAAGACACTTTTTGATAGTAATCTTACATATACTGGGGCAAAAAGGGCCCCAAAAGAGAGCAATTTGAGCAACTTAGCTGATATATTTGTCCCTCACTCTATGAACCTGTGTTAATTTCTGTGCTATGACATATGTCAAAAAATATGGCTTTTTATTAACCAGTGGATAAATGTACAATTTGAAATCCTTTACAAATCCGGGCCGACACATGCTTTCACTTACTGTTTCAAAATAAGAGATCAGACACATGAAATCAGATCTATATCAAGATTTTTTGAGTGGGGTGGCATAGGGGAGGAACCAAAAGTCAGTCATGGGGGGGAGGCGGCCCAGGGGATTTTATCAGAATACAGCATAGACAGTCTGTTTAGGAATATAGGACCTTTTGGATAGGATAGAACAACACAATGCAATTTTGCTAAATAAAACATATCACATTTATTATTACTGTAACTTGTTTTTTTTTCAACAAATACACATTTTGTATGGGCTCTTAAGGTTAAAATGTGGGCGTGTATGAACATGAATTGGTCATGTGACAAGGGCTGGGAAGATTTTTTGCCAGAGAACTGTATAAAAATGATGTGCAAAAACACATGAAACTCGCTTCAAACTCCAACAACAAAAACCTTGCTCTACACAGTTTTCAGATAATGGGAAACAGAACAGAAATAAAGCGCAACACGCAATTTATTTCTCACGACAACAATTGCTCTACAGTTACATTTGTAATATGTTTCTACTTTTAAAAGGGCCTCAAAAGTACACCGTTGCCATACAATGTGAAGTCTACATCCATTTACCAAATGGAAGGGCAGCATTTGGCAGAAACAACACATTCTCGCTCCCTTCCCAACAAGACTGCTGGGGACGCTAAAAGTCTCCTTTAGCGTCATGTCCAAACACACTTTATCTAAATGTGGTTGATCGGGACTATTTGTGTCACTTTTGACGCAGTTAAAGGTTAAAGGTCCTATGACATGGTGCTTTTTGGATGCTTTTATATATTGGCCTTAGTTGTCACCTAATACTATCTGAAGTCTATTTCCCCTACAAAGAGCTTTCCTTAAAACATGCCATTTCTGTCTGTAGCTTTAAATGCTATTGCGGAGGAGAAAGGTGGGGCAAGGTGGAGGGTTAGGGTGAGACCTTGACCAACCGCCATGATTTGCTTGTTTGCAAGACATGATGGGCCCTATTTTAATGATCTAAGCCCAGGGCATGAAGCGCATGGCACAGGTGCATTTAGGGCGTGTCCATTTCCACTTTTGCTAGTTTGGCCTTCCCTGCAAAAGGCATCTTACTAAATCTTCTTTGGAAATGCAGAAGGACAGGTTTGACCAAACACATTTCAGTTCATCCATGCTGTTTCCATCAAAAAGGACTCACAGTCTTCCAACACCTGCAGAGATCAGCCTTCACACTGTTTACCGGCGCTCTGTACACACACACACACACACACACACACACACACACACACACACACACACACACACACACACACATCGAGAGCCCCTCAAAACAGCTAGCAAGTACCAGCATCACCTCAGCTCTTCTGTCACAAAATGTTGATAAATGACGTTTTCATCTATAGGACAAAGGGACATCCCTTCTCCTCTCTCTCTCTCCTCTCTCACACACACACACAAACACATACACACACCACACCACACACCACACACACACACACACCAACACCAACACCACACACACCACACCACACACACCACACACACACACACACAGTAAGAGCAGACACTGACAACTCACATACACATACCTATAATGTGCACAGAAACACGCAGGCAGACATATGGACAGAAAAAGACACACACACTGACCACACACACCACACACCCACACACACACCACCCACACACACACACACACACCACACACACACACACACGATGTTCGCCCGTTCAGCACATCACAGCCATTCTCCTCAACACGTCCCATTTAATCTGATAGCTGGCTATAGGGAAATGTGGCAGGAAAATAATTAAAAAGTGCGTGAAGGAGAATAAAAGGACAGAGAAGACCAGAAGAAGAAAACATGGCGGGACAAATAATAATCTACAGTAACAGCAAAAACAGTGGCATGCTCATTTTTATTTTGGGAACATAGAGTTTAAGGTAACAACACACCAAAGGAAAACAATACACACTGTACATAGACAGGATGGGCACCATTTTTTAAGAGATGACATTTGTGGGAATGCACAAAAAACACTGACTGTCATCATCCTGGGTTTTCAGTTTGTATTTTGTAGGCTCAAATCTCTTGCGACTTCCTACTTTGTGTGTTTTCCCGCCTTTGTGATTGTCCGGCCCGGCCTGATGTGTTTTACCTGTTCATCTGCCCTCATGTCACCTGGCTCTCGATACAATTCTCATTGCCTTGTGTATTTAGTCTGTGTCTCCCTTGGTCTGGTGTCGGGTTGTCATCATCCCAGTGTCGAGTTTTCCAGCCTTTTCGTTTTGGATGTTCAACTTAGTGCTTTCGTTGGGTTGAATTTTATTGCATCAGTACTTTGTCTGCATTTAGATCCTTCTCTTGTTGCCTGTTCATGAAAAGAAACGGCTTTTTGATTGGACTTTTGTGGGACCTTTTGCTACTGAGTTACAGGACTGAGTTACACTTCCCGTGACTCATGTTCGCCCAGCAGGGCTGGATCCCGAGTCTCTCATTTGATTTCTCCTCCCGTCATTCTGGTCGGCCTTCATGAAGGCCCTCTCAAAGCTCTTATTGCTGCCCATGAGGATCGAGGATCGATATCTGAGGAGCTACGAGCGAGGATACACAAGCGCAACCTTCTCGGTGAGGTGGAATTTCCATCTTACGAACTCATGCTATGTACAGGAGGTTGAAACAGTGGGGGTGTTCCCACTAAGAGGTTACAGATATATTCAAAAATTCCACATCTTTTTCAAAATGTAAGAATACACATAATGTAACTTTTTGATTGTTGTCTAAAGGATTAAGAAAGGATTATCACAAGCATGTAAAATGTGACAAAAACATGAAAATATATGAGTTGACAGATGTTGACCCTTGTGTTGTCTTCCCATCAAATTTGAAAATACTAGGTAACCTGAACTTATTAACTTTAGTTTTACAGTTTTTTTTTGAATTTATAGTCAATAGACCTCATTTATAGGAAATTATACCTAATGTTTGAGTTAGAAAAGCAGAAATTAGGAATTATTTAGACTAAAATGAAAGGAATGGATGTTGATGGATAATCACAGACTGGAATATGTCAACTTTTACTCAATACTATTTTAAAACCATTTCAATTTTTTTCTTCAAATTCAAAAAACTGAAAAGGATGCCCCAAAATGAATGAAAGTAGAGCTTTGGACTTGCCAAAGAGCGTTGTGTGGACTCAATCATGTTATTTTGGGTAGTTATAATTGGGCAGTTTAAAAAGAACATTGATATAGGAAAACGGGTCAACTTGACCCGAGGACAACATGCAGTTCATTCCACGCATAGACCAAGAGAGGGGGGGTGTAGGGCGAGGCAGGTGCGAGGGGGAGGACACGCACAGTGACAGGCTGCCGTCCTGCTGTTACCTAACATAAAGGTGACATTGTCCCTGGCAGTGTGTCCCAAAGGCCTCTACCCACCAATCCAACTCCCAACTCTCCACCACTGCCATCCCAGCTGCTCCCCCCCCCGTAAAACTCCCGGCTGTGCCCCTGCATGGCTCCAGTGTTTGGGTCTTTCTTTAGCCCTGGCTGTTCAGCGGGCTGTATTGGCAGCCTGTCTTTAGCCCTGGCTATTTAAGGATGCATCGGGGAACTTTAGTTTGGCAGCACTGCGAAGGCCATGACAACAGCGGACGACGCCAGCTGTTGCCACCTTTATATACAGCGCTATGTCATCTATTTTTCTCAAGGCATCTCGTCTGTCTTGCCCTTCTTTCTTTTTCTCTCACCTGCTCGCTCTGTCTGTTATGCCTCTGTCTCTGTCATCTCTTGCTAGGTCCTGTCTCTTTAGGTTGTCTACATCAATCTGTCTGTTTATCCATCCGCCTGCCTTACTCGCTTCTCTCCCCCCGCTCTTGTTTTCTTCTTTCTTTCTTTCTTTCTTTCTTTCCTCTCTAACACTGAGTATGTTTCCACAAGCACACTAATATTTCGCTGTTATTCCAAATACACCACTATTTTGAATTTGATACGATTCATGCGAACAGGACTTGTTCCGAATGAAGCACAAAGAATGAAAAAGGGAGGCTGTGTTTGTCCGCCACCGGTGGAAAACTTTTAAAAAGTCCTGTTCATATTTATTGAATATTAGTGGAATATTCAATTGCATTAACCATGTAAACAGCTCAGTCTAAATATTGTCTTTTTGGGAAATTAATATGTGCATGACAACAGTCATTCAGTCTTTCTTTGACCTTTTGCTCTTTTGTTCTCTTTTTGTTTTTGCATTCTCTCTCTCTCTCTCTCTCTCTCTCTCTCTCTCTCTCTGATTGTGCCCTCCCATGTTGAAGCAGGACGGTGTGTGTGTCTGCGCCCCGACAGCCTGTACACACACCGAGTATTAAACGGGAACCAGGAGATGAATGTGCGGCGCTCTAGATTAATGAAGTGATTTTCGGGGCCGTCCATATTATTGACAGACCTTTCAAATCACATGCACACACGACACACCACATATGCAAGGCACAGTCATGCTCTGGAGTGGCAAATTTAAGCACTTGCACGTTAATACACGTGCATCCACACACACACCACACACACACCACACACACCACAACACACACACACACTCCGGCTGCTTGGCGATGAAGGATAGACCTGTGTTTAGGACAGGCGGGGGTGGGTGGGAATAAAGCTGTGAGGAATAAGAGTGATAAGCATTCCCTTAAACATTCTCTGCTTTTCATTGTCCGCCGCTCCTTCTCACCTCTCCATCTCCCCATCAACTCTTCGCTTTGTTTTATCACGGGGGGGGGGGGGGGGGGGGGGGGGGGGGGGGGGGGGGGGGACTGTATTTTTCTCTCCAAGTTTCCCCTCTGCTGCTTTTGCTGACTACGTTGCAGATTCTAATCATGAGCTACTGTAACACAATGTTCCACAGTGTTTTTTAATCTTGTTATGTGCTAGAGAGTCTTGGAAAGGATTTGGCAACGCTACAACGCTAATGGCTTTGGATACTAATTTTACAATAATTTGAGGAAGGTTTTAAATCTTTTTTGTGACTCGAGCCTGGACTGAGGAGTCCTTGAAAAAAATGACGCCCTAATGTGTACGTCACTCTGATGTGTTTTCACACCGCGGTGGCCTCTGATTGGTCAGCTTTTTTTCACAAACTCTTCACAAAGTCGGTCTGTAAATAACTGCCCAGAGGGTGTTTGTAGTTTCAAACGCTCTTAGTGCCAAAAAGGGTCTCAAACCTGACACATCTGATGATTCATGTTTTCAGTATTTCATGTTTTGTATTAAAATAATGTTGGTTGTCATTTACTTTGGAAGCCCTGAGAGCAAGTGAGACAGAAACATATCCAGTGAAACATTTTCCAAGTGTGATTTCACACAACACACACACCAACACACACACACACCACACACACACACACACACACACACACCCACAGAGTGAAATGGACTATTATCCACCTCCACTTGATCACAGTGTCGTTTCTGACAAACACACACACACGCACACACCACACACACACACACCCACATACAGAGAGTGAAATGGCATAATTATCCACCTCCACTTGATCACAGTGTCGTTTTCTGAACACACACATGCACACACCACCCACGCACACACACCACACACACACACACACACACACCACACACACACACAACCCACACACACCACACACCACACACACACACACACACACAGGGTAGGGCCATGCTAGGGGCTCAGGTATTTGCTTGACTTAGTTGTGCTGACATTGGCCGGGCCAGTAGTGACAGCCAGTGACCCTGACACCGACATTACTTCCATCCAAATGAACATCTCTCTCCCATGTCAGCTATCCTCTCTGTCAATCTCTCCTGCCAGTCCGCCCTCTATTTTGCTCTCTGCCTGTCACCTATCTATCTCTGTCTTTATCACTCTCTCTGTCTGTCCCATCATCTATCTCTCCCTCTGCATCCCCTCACTCCATCACTCACTCACTCCACTCACTCTTTCACACTGCTCACTCTCTCACTGTCTGATTTTCGAGTCCCCGATATCTTTGCCCAACTTCTCGTCAAAGTCAAGGCTTTTTCGCTCCCCCTCAGTTTTAGCCCTCATCAGTTGAGTTTCATGATGTTTCCTGGATGCCCTCTGCTTCCCACCAAGGTCTTTCCTCCCCTCTCTCTCTCACACCCACCACACACAACACACCACACACAACACACACACACCACACACACACACCACACACACACACACACACACACACTCTTTCTCTCCCCTGCACACTCTGTCTTCACAGTCACTCTGAATCTGGCCAGAAATCCAAACAATTTCTGAACAGAAGGCACTTTTTTTTTTTTTTTTTAAACAACAGGATTTGTATTTAATTCCCAACAGAAAAATGCATGCAAACCACGGAGAAGAGAAATACTGCAGGGATACATTTCAACAATTTCATCGTTGAGTGTTTTATTTTTGCCCACAATAATTGAAGAGCAGAATGCACTGAATTTCTACATCATGTTGTGATTACATTTTTAGATGAACTCAGCTCACTTGAAGCTGAAGTAATTGTGCAGCGGCTTCTGTGGCCTCCATATTCTGCATGCCGCTAAACCAGCCGGTCATGAGGAATAGTTTGCATTGGCTACTTTTTGCTATTTTAAAAAAAACATATGTCTTAAAAAATGTCTGTGTATTTTTTTTGTGAGTAAGGGTGCATGTAGAAGGATGTGTCCTATGTGTGATGCATGCATGTAGTTGTGTGCACAATTAAGTGTATGCTGTTGCTGCTGCTGCATGTGTGTGTGTGTGTGTCTTCGTGTGCC
Source organism: Etheostoma spectabile (assembly GCF_008692095.1). Taxonomy (NCBI): domain Eukaryota; kingdom Metazoa; phylum Chordata; class Actinopteri; order Perciformes; family Percidae; genus Etheostoma; species Etheostoma spectabile. The sequence goes on along the minus strand of NC_045739.1, from coordinate 22,226,820 downwards.
AGTGGGGCAGTTTATATCTGCATTGGCTGTTTACTGCATTGCAGGAGAGAACTGGCGAGGTTACAGCCTCCCCGGTGTGAGCGCCTCATCTCGTGGAGAGCGCACACTTCAAAATCTGCTTTGTGCCTTTACGAAACATTACAGCTCGCTCCTTCGGTGATTATTAACAGAGGAGCTGAGGTTATGAATGATTCGCAGATTCCCTTCAGAGTGACGGAAGTGACAGCAGTTGGCCAACTTTTCCTTCTCACTCAGCATTTCTTTTGTCTTTATTGCCGTTTGTCTCCGTATACATGTTCCATGATGTCCACACAGCCCTCGAGAGTTTCCTTGTTGGTATCTTTTTGCGTACATATGGTCTTTGAGGTAATTATGACAACACTACAAAACACTCTAAAAACACAACGAAAATAATGTAACAGCTCTCTTGTATTGCAATTTTGTGTTCCGCTGAATCCCACACATACACACTTGGATGGTCATTTTCTCGTGCTACTGTATGAACTTAGTCAGCATTATTATATGAGCACCCTTCCAGTAGGTTCTAACATGACGGGCCATAGTTTAGTCTGTAGTCTAGAAATATCTTCTGCTTCAGCTGTCAAACATTGGAAGAATAACAGTGGTCTAAAAATATTTTAATGACATCCTTTTCATGTGATAATGCATTTTTATGGCCCTATCATGCACCCGGCGCAAGTGTCTTTGCTACTTTAAGACCAACGCAGTTGTTAATTTCCTGTCCATCGCCACATTGTTTAAATAGCAAATGCACCTGCGCCCATCTGTGCGCCCATGGGCGTGCTGGCCTTACAGGGAGGTGTGTTCAGGTGGATTCTTGGTGATTTGTTATCTTGCGACAGCAGAAAGTGATCGCGCCATTGATCAAAAGAAACCTGGTTTAAAGTCAATAACGCAGCATTTTCTTGTTATTTTAGCAGTGTATTAGTGAAATGTGCTGAGGCTCGTGTACAGCACGCGCACACTACACTTGTTACACACACACAGAAACACAGCAGCACACACATGCAAAAGATTACAAATAAAAATGTTTTTGGACATGCGCTAAACGCAACTGCGCCAGCTTAGATCATTAAAGGTCCCATGACATGGTGCTCTTTGGATGCTTTTATATAGACCTTATTGGATCCCCTAATACTGTATCTGAAGTCTCTTTTATATAGACCTTAGTGGTCCCTAATACTGTATCTGAAGTCTCTTTTATATAGACCTTAGTGGTCCCTAATACTGTATCTAATTCTCTTTTATAGACCTAGTGGTCCCCTAATACGTATCTGAGTCTCTTTTATATAGACCTTAGTGGTCCCCTAATACTGTATCTGAAGTCTCTTTTAATAGACCTTAGTGGTCCCTAATCTGTATCTGAAGTCTCTTTTATATAGACCTTAGTGGTCCCCTAATACTGTATCTGAAGTCTCTTTATTAGACCTTAGTGGTCCCCTAATACTGTATCTGAAGTCTCTTTTATATAGACCTTAGTGGTCCCTAATACTGTATCTGAGTCTCTTTTATATGACCTATTGGTCCCCATACTGTATCTGAAGTCTCTTTTATATAGACCTTAGTGGTCCCCTAATACTGTATCTGAAGTCTCTTATATAGACCTTATGTGGTCTCCTAATACTGGATCTAAGTTTCTTTCCCAAATTCGCCTTGGTGCAGAATTACAGTCACTAGAGCCAGTCCCACAATGACCTTAGGATGTGTCATTTCTGATGGAGAGGACGGGGGGGGGGGCAAGGTGGAGGCTGGGGGTGTGGCCTTGACCAACTCCACTTTGCTTGTTTGAAAGCCATGATGTCTCTCTCTCATGGGCGGGCCAAATTCTCTGGGCGGGCAAAGCAGAGAAAGGGGAGGTAACCTTGCTCCTTATGACCTCATAAGGAGTAAGATTCCAGATCTGAGCTTTTATTTTCTCAAAACCAGAGCAGGGTACCCAGGGCTCAGTTTATACCTATCGATATTTCTAGGCAGGCCGGGGGAACGCATATTAACGTTAAAAAACGTCATAAAGCAAAATTGTCACGCCGTGGGACCTTTATGTTATATAATATGTCAGTATTATTTCATACCAAATTATCATCATTTCCTGGTATTATTTGACCAAAAACACTTTTTGGGATGTCACAGATTGTTCTCAGTACAGAAAATCTATGTATTTAATCAAAACAAGAGACATTTCTCATTCTTGCATGATAAGCTGGTATGTTGCTCAAACAAGCAAGCAAGCAAGCAGCCAAGCATTACACACACACAAGCAGGACACACACACACACACAAGCAGGACACACACACACACATAAGCAGGACACAGGCGGAGCAGAAGAATGGCAGAGAAGAAGAGGAGCACCGTGTGGCTATGTTTTCAGGCCAAAAATGTAACAATGGCAAGGTATATAACTTGTAAAAAGGCTGTGATATAAAAAGTTAACACATCAAATTCATACTGTGACAATTCTGTCTTGGGTTTTAACCTATTAATAAATCCAAAGAAAAAATATCTCACTTAAAGGTCATGCCATTTTATTCAGATTTAGCAACTTTCTGACGCATCCACCTTAATTATTAAAAAGTAGCTGTATCGTCGATACTGGCCCTGTACATCGGATCAACACCAAATGTTGCAGTATTGCACACCACTAGTATGTAGTCCCAGGGTGGGATTTGATGGGGGGGGGATTTTCCCCCTTTCGGGTCTACATATCCCTGCCTCCGCCAAATTATTTTTATCCCCGAATGGGATAAGTGAAAAGTGGCGATGACATGTTTTATTTGGTCGATGGAGCGAATAATGCACATAACTCCCACCAGCTGATTTTTCCTTTCCCCCCCCCCCCACCCGTTTGTTGTAGCTTGCATAGCATAAAGTCACCTGGGCATTATTGAGCAGCAGTTTACTCTGATCTTAGCCCTCTCAGCCCTTTTCCTCCTCGGCACATGTAAATGTTAGCAGCACGATCGAAGCATTAGCATTCTGAGGAGAATGTGCTGTGTGTGCGTGCGAGGAGGGGGGTGGGGTGGGGGGGGGGGTGGGGGTGGCTGAAGGTCTGGTATCAGTCAAACTGTCTTCTTCATGCATGAGTGATCGGCCTCGCCTAAGGCCTAATGTGGAATACCGTCAGGAGGGGAGGAAGAGGAGGAAGAAGATGAGGAAGACAGAAGAAAAGAGAGCAAGAGAGAAGAGAAGAGAAAAAAAAAGGAATAGAAAGTGGGCACATCCACAGCCAGGGGAACAAAAGTCAATTTAACAGCAATCACTTGGCTGATAACAGCCAACCTGTAACCTGTTACTCACTCAATGACTCCATCGTTCTCCCCCCTCTCTTTCTCTCCCCCCCGTCCTTTGCTGGCCGTCGTCAAGGAGTGCTTTCATGTTTTCTATCTTGTTTCCTGACACTAACACGTCCATTCATTCATCCCTTTGGTCCCTTTTTTCCTGCTCTTTTTTAATTTCTCTTTCCCCCCCCCCCACTTTCTTTTCTTTTCTTTCTCAAATTCAGTTTTTCTTTACATCTTTTATTCAGTTTGGTCTTCATCTTTGTGAAAAAATGCACTCACTGGTTCTCTTTTGCACACGCACGCACGCACGCATGCACACACACACACAACACACACACACACACACACACACACACACACACAGATATAAACTCTACAAATTGGCAGGACCTATTTTAGTCCCCCGTGAAAGTTTAGTAAACTCAGCTGGCCCTTTCGGCCATATCCTCTTGCTGCCTTATCCTTAGCTTTTGTGTGTGTGTGTGTGCGTGTGTGTGTGTGTGTGTGTGTGTGTTAAGCACACAGCCAGCTACATCACAGCAGGCTGACAGAGCCCTTTCCTTTTATAGCTGCCCCCCCTGAGTAACCAGCCCAGAAAAGGGAAGCGGACAGCAGACACTGTGTCACTCTCACACACCTGCTCGGTAAGACACACACATACATGTACACACTCCCAACTCACACAATCCGCAGCGCACTGGTAGAAAAACATACAGCTGAAATGCACACGACAATGCAAAGGTGAACACATGTATGGGAATGGTTGCACATGTACACTCAAATAGCAACATGTAAAAATATACTGTACCTTCCTGGTATGACACACACACACACACACACACACACACACACACACACACACACACACGCAAGGCCAGACACATAACAATAAAGGTGATCTCTGCTCTGCAGTAAGCTGAGATATACAGTTCCTCTTCGTGCTGCTGATCTACATGCTTTCTAATTAACAACGATAATTCCTACCTCTCCTCTATTTACTGCTGCGGTAATAGGGGATATCATGACAGGTATTAACCCAATTATCATGAGAATTATAGCCCTCTCCATGCCCTAGCTGTGTTCCAGTGTGAAACAGTAACCATCATCATCCATTCTGCCTCCATAACAAAACCCATTAGAATCCTCACAGCCACCGTTATGGCCCAGTGGATGTTTGCAAGAGAGGAATTAAGCTTTGTCTAAATAGCTCATGTTGAGTTTAGACGCATCCACCTTTTATAAGGTGTTCTTGTCTTTAATTGTGCCTAATGAACCAATAGAGTCATGTGAGAAGAACTGATCTGGACTCATAGGCATAAATCCTAGGGTCGTCTAAGAGTTGGCAACCCCCTAGAAATATTATGCAAAACCATGCTGTGTATTGTAAGCAAAATGCTGTGTATTGTAACACAATGATGTATACTAAAAATATCTGTGTATGTAGTAAAACAATGCAAACCCCAAACATGCTTTTTAAGTTTAGAAACATTTTTTAGTCCCCCCTACCTTGCCTCACAGTGGTTCGGTCCACTGCCTGCTTTACACACAAGTCCGGCAGAAAATACTAGAAAAAAACAGATGCATAACAATTCACCGAAATGCAGGAAATAAAGTATTTAAAGCTCAAAATTTTCAGGGGATCAAGCCCTACATCATAAGTCACCATGCCCATAAATCTGGAACCAAAACACTGGCCTTTGGGTTGCCAGACTAGTCTATGATTAGACCAAATGTTGGTGCCGTCTAACTTACATACAAGCAAGAAACCAAAATGAACATACATTGCTACTCTATTGCTGACACAGCTCTGTGGAGATCTGGCAATGCGAGACCAGGACTCAAAAACTCTGCGTCGCCTAGGGCAACCAAAGGGACAGTCAGGTGTAGAGTCTCAGGTAAGCGTGTTGAGCTTGCTTAATATTTTTGGAGGTGTGTGCATAATAGTGCCCCTAACTCTCAATTCAATTCAATTTTATTTATAGTATCAATTCATAACAAGAGTTATCTCAAGACACTATACAGATAGACCACACTCCATAATTTACAAGGACCCAACAGTTCTAGTAGTTTCCTCCAGAGCAAGCAACAGTGCGACAGTGGCGAGGAAAAACTTCCTTTTAGGCAGAAACCTCGGTCAGACCCAGACCCAGGCTCTGGGTAGGCGGTGTCTGACGGGCCGGTTGGGGTTAGAATGAAGAGTGTCAATAACAGTCACAAAAAATAGTAGTTTGTAGCAGTTCTTTGTAGTAGTTCATGGCATAGCAGGGCACTGTGCAGCATTACAAGGCACAGCAGGATGTAGCTGGGCACTGCACAGCGTAGCAGGACGTAGCAGGGCACCGCAGAACGTCCAGCGGGACCATGGCGACAGCTGAAAACATGATTTTGGAGCCTCCCTGATCCAAGGAAACATGCTGGAGGAAAAAGAACACAAAAAGGCCATTTGACCAAATACGAGAATAAGTTAAATCTTAAAAATGACGTGTTCGTCTTATTTATGCTTTAAAACAAAGTTTGACTCGGGTAAACTCACAAAAAGACCCTAGGTTGCATTTTGGCGAGAGTCACGTCAAGTACAGGGGGACGAAAGGAAAAAGTAGGCTGACACAAACATTTCATGTAGGCTACTGACGTACAACAACGTCTCGCATTGTAAACTTATTTCATAAATGAAATAGACATATTACAAACCTGTCTAGGAGGACAAGAGGAGATTTAGGGTTGGTTTTAAATAGTTTACAACCCTGTAAGTGTCTCTATGTTGTGAATAATTGTGTGTGTTTGTGGGAAAAATGGGACTTGGGCAACGGCATTTATAAAAACTTTATAAAAACAGCTGGTTAGTCTAATTTGCTATTAAGGGTAATTTATGATAATCAGATGGAAACTTAAAGTTTCAGAATCATTCAAAGTTCCCTGTAGCTGCCAGTAGCTCCTCACCAGATGCTGGTTGGTGCAGTAAGCCGTTTTTCAGATAGAAACACATTTAATTGAGGCCCGAAAAGAGGGATTTTTGTGCGATGTGTGATCCCGCTGTTCTCGCGTAATCCCGAGATATCGCAAGAATTCATCTGCTGTGCGAGGTAAAAGTTTCCCTGCTTTGTTAAAAATGTGAGTCAACTGAAATCAACTATTCAAAGTCGGCCTATGAGTTTTTGTAATGTAAAAGCAACTGCTGGAAGTTCATCGAACTTGAGCAGTATAGTTCATGCATTCAACTCAATTATTTCAAGTCAGAACATCTCTAAGTTCTTTGAGCATTGTTCTTTAGCCACATTAGCGGTGCAGCTCCACAGACAGCTATGCCAAGATCATTCTGCTACTATTTTGGTCCAGACTGAAATATCTCAACAGCCATTAAATAGATTTCCGTTATATTTACCGTATATACCGACGTTTATGATTCCCAAAAGCTAATCAATTTGTTGATACCCTGACTTTTCCCGTGCCAATGGCAGCTGAACATTATCACATATCCAGTAAAATACATAGATTGACACGCATTTTGGAACAGATATTCCCGAGCCCCCAATGTCGTTAAATCTTAGAGAGGCAGAGTATGAAAAGCTAAGATGTGAACTGAAAGCCACCTCTACACATGGGCGTCCTTAGGGTTTGATGTATGTAGCGGCCTGTATAGTGCATGACAACATTAGTATGAACACTAACATCAATCTGGCCTCTCCAACATATGAGCAGTGATCCACTATAACATATGGATGAAGGGACACAGAGGAAGCGAGAGAGAGAGAGAGAGAGAGAGAGAGAGAGAGAGAATTGTGTGAAGGATCTGATTGTTAGGAGAGGATGGATTTTTAGAGAGGGAAAGTCAATTACGGCTCACAAAGCACTTGGTTAAAATATCAAGGTCGCCATACGGCGATAGAACCTGTATCCGTGCCGTGTCAAAGTGCCATTTTTCATCGCTCTGTGTCTCCTCAGGAGGTCAAACCCATTTGGGCTTCATTTATTAACCCTAAAGTGCTGCCGCTGGCAGGAGCTGAGCTCCCTGCTCTGAGGGGCTGGGGAGCACAGCAGAGGATGGCCACAGGGAGACAGAGTATCTGTAGGGTACAGTGGTGGAAGAAGTATTCAGATGCTTTACTTAAGTCCAAGTACTAATACCACACCAATACCAAATATTCACGACAAAAAAACCCGCTTCCAGAATATTCTTATAGATCAGATGGGGAACCCTCTCTGTATGGGCGAAACAATGTCCGTTAACTGGGGACCCATCCAGACCAGGCTGTATGAAATCCCATTCCGTACAGCACAGGCTTTCTTCTTCGGTGGTTATTGCGATACACGAGCACCACCACATACCCGCACGTTGTGGGCTGGAAGCAGCAGCCTCCGCCTGCTCCTCTGTTTGTGTCCTTCTCTCGTTAAGATCTTGTGCCAATAACTCTTTGTCTGTATATTCAGGTTCGAAAAAATAACCCCGACCATCAAACTAAAAAAAAAACGCTGTGTGTTCCACATAGGATTGGGATGAACTTTCCATCTGAGCTGATATTCTAAAAACACTGACACAATGTAGTTATTATCCCAAAACTCCGTTGTCGGGTCCCCACCGTTGCTATAGGTTACCTGTGCACATGCGTGATAGCTGTTGAACTGTTGAACTCTTGCAGCTCTGCTGCCTCAGCTGTGGTGTCAGGTTACAACCTGTCCATACACACGCATTACTCTAGACAGAACCCCGGAAAATTGTTTTATTTGGGAAAAAATAAGTTTTGGAATGTTGAACTTTATGAGATCAGTAATTGACTAAAGGACATACAACACAGGTATGGATTAACACTGTTATGCCTTTCTGTCACATCTACTGCAGTCGGATTCACTGTGTTCCCTCGTAAGGAATAATTACACTTGGCTAAGTACTTTTAATGGCATTTCAAACATGTGTAGAGGCTAAAAATACTTTTTAAACTTGCCCTGTTTGAGCCTGCTGGGTGCTAACGCTAGTAGGAGGATAACACGGTGTTGGCAGCACCGTTTGCTTTCACTTTCCTCTCAACTGACAGCACTCCACATTTACGAACAACAGAGATACGTGTTGGAATCGACCAGAATTCTCCTTTAAGTAAAAGTATGTAAGCATCAACCGGAAAATGTACTTAAAGTATTAAAAATAATAAAATAAAAAAAAAAAACGAAAAGGAAAAGACTCAAGTAAAAGTACCTTAAATTTGTACTTAAGTAAAGTACTTGAGTACATGTACTTAGATGCATTCCACCACTGGGTGCATATGTGCGAGTACATATGCAGCAGCAGCAGCGCGTGGATGTGAATACGTTATTATGTGTATGTATGCGCGTGCACACTAGGGCAATACTCCATCCATCCATCTAATACAACGGAGTAACACTTACGGACACAGTGTGATGGAGTGAGGGGACACTGAAATCCACACAAACTCAATTTGCGCTTATTGTCAATAAACATTAGAGAGATGATCAAGGAAAAGCAGGGGACAGTTGTTTTGATCGCAATAATGACACAGTGCTTCAGGAGATTAAAAATCCATAGAGCCCAGCAGCTCGCTGAGACACTTTCCTTAGCTGTACAGTGTCCACACGTCTTTTCCATTCAAGCCACAGAGTTCAGAGGTGAAGGTAACGTGATTGCTCTGTCAATAAGGAGCAATATGTCTTTGTAGGAGAACTAACCAGATGTGAAAAGAGCTCTTTTCAAAACTGAATAGCCTACCCAGCATGTAGAAACTAAAGAATTATTACTTTTTTAAACAAAGGCTGGAAAATGCCACATTGTGTACTTTTAAGAGTGGAAGGTTTTAGAAATGAAGAGAGTACACACAACATCCTATCAGCTACGGCATCCTGGGTCAAAGTCACATCTACTGTGCGTTCTGTGCTGCAGTGTTATTTTGGCACCTATCTTAGACTTAGTCTAAGTATTCAGACCAAAATTCTTATGAGTTATTTTTATCCTTCATAGTTTTCAAAGCATTTTAGTCCAATTTATGCCGATGAGACGACAATTGATTGAACTTTTATGCATTGCTTTTAGTCAAAATGTTTTCTTACTTTGTCTATTCTATTCTATTCTCTTTAACAAAAGCCCTATTCACACGGGATAAATATCACCTGGAGACCTCATGTGAT
>NC_045739.1:22215051-22217378 GCF_008692095.1 Etheostoma spectabile | reverse complement strand
CCCCCCCCAACACACATCTGAGTTTTGTGTGGCACCTTTGCATGGGATAAGCAAAGCTTTTGCTTTGATTTACTGACATGTAACCTGAGAGTTGGGTACCCGGAGGTTTTGGGCCAGGCCCCGACAGGTACATACCTTATCCCCGCCGCGGCAGCACCCACACAGCATCACGTCTGCCCTCGGACAAAGCTGCAGGGAGTGTGTCAATTAGGGGACGGGGGGGTCCTCTGGTCGGGCGGTGACCCAGACTACGGTGGCCACGAAAGGCTGCGTTCCCAGCCCCCCCACAATCCCATATTTGTTTTCGCGATTAGAAAAAAAAGCCACACAGGAAACAAAAACCTTGAAAAACGATATACCCCGCCAAATCAAAGACATGTCGACTCGCCTGGGCTTTAGTCTTATTCCTGTGTCAAATGTCCTATAATGAAAATTTCAGTTGATCTAGTCCTGCCAAACAAACTATCCTGCTATTATATCAGACATGATGGAGATGGACAGACAAGAGAGAGTGTTGCCAAAACTCTCCATTAAAACTGGAACAAGTAACAATCTATCAGGCAAGATGACAGCTGCTGTATTGGGTGGCCCGCCCACCTGTTAAAAGGCAAAGAAGACACTATTACAGAGCCAGTACACCAAATAAGATTTACACAACTGTCTAATGCAGGCACACATGTCCCGATGTCAGACAGGTTGTCAATAATGTTAAGATCATGTATAAGGTTGATGTACAAGTAAGCATAGTAGCAGATATACATGCTGGATGAAAATATTCTACTGTAGCCCAAATGATATTCAAACGGGCCGAAAAACTATATTGCACACTGATCCACTGGGGTCAGCCCATATGTTCCCACAGCCCTATGTTCCCACAGCCCGATGGCCCCACAGCCCACAGCCCGATGGCCCCACAGATCGATGGTCCCACAGCCCACAGATCGATGGTCCCACAGCCGTATAGTCCCACAGCCCAATGGTCCCACAGCCCAATGTTCCCATATTTCTAAGAATTTAATTTTTCACTGAAAATTAGGCCATATGTTCCTACATGTCTACGATTTTTCTTAAAATTAGGGTTTCTAGTGCAGTGCTCGTTGAAAATGTGCCAGTTTGGAACAAGCCGATTGCTTGGCTTGTGGTATTGCTGCTTGAAGAATTCGTCAAAACCTAATTGTACCCCAAAATGACTTACAGAAGGACCCCAAACCACTTCATATGCAACTCCCCTGTATAGCCTACTACTGAAGTACAGTGTAAAGCTACTTCTACACCAGAGGAAGACATTGTGCTACTATTAGTTAAGTTAGGGTTGCCTTAAGGTTAGGGTTAACCTTAACCTAACCCCAAATTGGGAGAAATATGGTTAAAATCTGATAAAATGTATGAAAAAGGAAACATAGGGCCTAATTTGGGGGGAAAAAACCTTAGAAATGTGGGAACACAGGCAAGCTCCTGATCTACTCATGCAGCTACATACAGGCTTCTTCACCATATGTTTAGATGATGTCACTTACGTCACTTGGCAAGGCATCACTTTAGCTTCTGTGTGTGTCCTATTCACGTTGTTTTAAATGTACCACAACATGGTGCTCTTTGGATGCTTTTATATACCCTTAATTGTCTCCTAATAACATATCTGAAGTTTCTTTCCTAAAAGTCAGCCTTGGGGCAGAATTACAGCCGCTAGAGCCAGTCCCACAATGAGCTTTCCTTAGTATGTGGCATTTCTTGAGTTCTTAAATGTAAATGTGCTGTATTTATATAGCGCTTTTCCAGTCTTAACAACTGCTCAAAGCGCTTTTTTACATCTACAGGAAACATTCACACACATTCATACACTGTGGCCGGGGCTGCCGTACAAGGTGTCACCTGCTCATCAGATAAACATTCACACACATTCACACTCCGATGCGCAGCATCGGGGGCAACTCGGGGTTCAGTGTCTTGCCCAAGGACACTTCGACAATGACTGCAGGGGCGGGGATCGAACCACCAACCTTCCGATTGGCAGGCAACAGCTCTACCACTGAGCCACATCCGCCCTAGTTTTTAGCTTTTGAGGAGGAGAGAGGGGGTGGAAGGTGGTGGCTGGGGGTGTGGCCTTGACCAACCGCCACTTTGCTTGTTCGAAAGCAATGATGTTTCTCTCCCATGGGTGGACCAAATTCTCTGGGCGGCCAAAGCAAAGAAAGGGAAGGTAATCTGGAATCTTGCTCCTTATGACCTCATAAGGAGCAAGATTCCAGATCGGCACATCTGAGCTTTCATTTTGTCAAAGCCAGAACAGGATACCCAGGGCTCGGTTTACACCTATCGCCATTTCT
>NC_045739.1:22212932-22215041 GCF_008692095.1 Etheostoma spectabile | reverse complement strand
GGGGGACCATAGGTAGGCTGGGGGAACGCATATTAATGTTAAAAAAGCTCATGAAGTGAAATGTTCATGCCACGGGACCTTTAACAAAAGTGCCTGAAGTATTTGATAGTTGAGATATTTCAGTCGGGACCAAAATGATAAACCAACTGACCATGCTACTAGCTACTGCTAACCCTCAACGTGACTACGAAACATCAAAACGGCAAAAATGGAAATGCTAAAAGACTGTTGACTTGTTTTGAAGCGTGCCCTTAATTATTAAAAAGCTCCTACATGTCTGCCGCTTGTGTTTTGTCCTGCTTTTATGAACATTTGCAAAAAGGGTGATTACGATAATGGGGGCAGCTCTCAAATCAGCTGCCAAGGGAAAGCAATGCCAAATCAGATAAATGTCCTTGGGTGTACCGAATCAGGGAATTAGCTGTTTGATAATTGATTCAGTGTTAATGGTTAGGCTTGCTTCGGTCTTTTGTGTCCATTGTCAGTGCTGGCATGGTTGATTCATGTGCTGCTGGTCCTTGCTGTCCTATACAAAAGTGTAAATGAGATCACTGTGAAAGGCTATGATTGATCAGTCCTTGTACTGTACCTTGTGCTTTACTGGATTGCTACTTAGTTTGTTGTGTGTGTCTGAGTGTGTATATGACTATGTATGTGTTTGTGCATGTCTTTATGTGTCACCCTGCAATCTCCAATTTTGGCTCGTTGGTATAAAGTGGTCTGAAATGAACAAAGTCCATTAACACCTTTCTCTCTAAAGGTGATCTGGTGCTGACTCAGGTTCTGAGAAGGGGGAAGTGATTCTTGAAGGACAGTCAACCCCAACCCGTGCAATGACGGGTTTGTAGGATTGGCACTTCAACCCCTGCCCCCTCACAAAGGGAAACCAAACAGCATATGGGGAATAAAATGCTGATCTAAGAAATTAGGAGAAAACCACTTGGGGGTCAAGGAGAAGAGAAACGCAAAGAGAGAGGTAGAATGATTTAACTCAACTATAGGGCGTTTGTGAGAGAAAGCGGACCAAAGGCACGTCAGAGATGAAAAAATAAGGTGGAGAGAGGGGGAAAATGAGTTGTAAGGAGCAAAAAGAAGACAAAAAGTAGATGGATGAGTGTGTGCGAACAAGATAACAAAGAGAGTAGAAGAGATAGTGAGTGATGTGTATGAGCAAGAGATACTCTGATATTATCCCACACTCTTTATGACAGTTTGAGTGATAAGAGGTGATAGCTGGGGTGTTAAAGGTGTTGGCTTGAAAGAGAGATGTAGAAAGAATCAGAGAGAAAAAAGAGAGAGGCGTGGAAAGAGAGAGAGAGACTCAGATTAAATGGAGAGGGGATGGTGACATCACTTAGGAAATGAAACCAGCCAAAGAATGGTGTGCCCTTCAGGCTAGGGAACATATTGTGTCACACACAAATACACACACGCACACACTTTATATACTTTATTTGATTCCACATTACAAGTCAATTTCATTAGGAATCAAATCAAATTTCCTGAAAGATCCTACAGATTAGCACATTGTTATGAATTATACAATTCTAAGGGTACAGGAAACCACCTTTTCCAAATAAAAATGTTTCCTATAGTTGCTGAGATTGAACAGTACTTTGCCAACTGCCCCAATCCGAAGTCCACGGATCGCCCGCCTATGTACATGACCTAGACTACCAAACACTAACACAATGAGCTTGCATGTGTTCCCAAGGCTCTCAATGGCAGATGTCAATGACTGATATTTTAGTCTTAGAACAGTAAGAGTCCTCCATAAACAGGTCAAAGGTCAAAAGTTTAACTGTGTTGCCATTCTATTCTAAGAGATGTTAACAATATCTGGTGTATTAGCAGTTCCTAAAAGAAAAGTGTTTGCAGGTGAGTTAAACCATTCAGACTGTACAGTCGTGTGTTTTAAGATCTCATCAGCCACCCAGGGAACCACAAGTCTATCATGTTTGGCAGTATACAGTATATCCCTTTAAATGATGGACGGATGTTTATGATGTGGGTTGCTGACTCCAGCTGTTAAGGAGGGTCATGCAAAATGCAGAGGGGTAAATGGATGACAGGAAAACACACACACACACACACACACACACACACACA
>NC_045739.1:22211507-22212922 GCF_008692095.1 Etheostoma spectabile | reverse complement strand
ACACACACACACACACACACACACACACACACATTTTAACCTTGCCTTGACTGGCATGCCTATGTCACATGGGATCAGAAAGAATACCATCCATTTGTACCAACGGGCCAGTTGAGGTGGTTTGAGTATCTGATAAGGATGCCCTCCTCCCATCTGGTCGTGCCCCCTCAGGCACGACCAGATGGGAGGAGGCCTTGGGGGAGACCCAGGACTAGGTGTAGGGACTATATCTCAAACCTGGCCTGGTAACGCCTCGGGATCCCCCAGTCGGAGCTGGTTAATGTGGCTAAGGAAATGGAAGTTTGGGGTCCCCTACTGGAGTTGTTCCCCTTTCGACCCGACCCAGGATAAGGAGACAAAGATGGATGGATGGATGGACGGATGGATGATGTACCAACCATCCTGGTTTAATGACCCTCAAATAAATTGTGATTTCCTAAATAACTCGTTTTGCTCAGGGGAAAGCCAGTACAAAGGTTTACCCGAATAATCTCTATCACATCATGTTGTTCGATTTGTGTAGATACATTTGTAACAAATTACAAAATTATAAAAACACTTGGGTTGGAGTGAACTCTGGATACTGAATTCAACACATTCATCACCTTAATGTCAATTGTGGCATGCATAAACACATGCGAAACCTCTTTGGCTTTTACAGCCCCAATCGATTCCCAACGGCAACAACTGGAGACTTCTGATTTACTCAGTAAAAGCTAATCTATCACTCTGAACATGACGCTAGCAATTGGGTTTTGCAAAGTAGCATGAGAACATTAACATCTGGCTGGAAACTTTAAGAGGAAGGGGTGCATTTCTTCACACTTCTCTGATTTCTGGCAGCATAAATGATTGTTAATATTGGTGGCAAAGACATTTTTCCTGGAAATCATCTTAACATTCCCAACAGGATGATCCCTTTGAGTAGAATAGGTACTTCTTTCTTTAGGAGAATTAAAAAACATTCTCATACATGCTTCAGTAGGATAAGTACTGTGTCATGCTATACATATCTCCTCCTTGGCATGAAATTATTTTTGTGAGGTGACTACTGTACGTTTTGCAGCGTCAAGTATTCGAAGCTTAACCCTGACCCTTAATCCTTTATTGTGGGCAAGGTTGCCAAAAATGCATTGATTACATCCTTTTTTGGCCCTGGGCTTGTAGTTTTAATATTTTAAAAGGAGAATAATAAAGGTGTTCTGTCAGTCTTATTAGGTCTTTAGAAATTGAGGGGAAAACACATCAGGGTTTATAACACAAACTAGAACTAGCACTGATGCTTTATGTGATGAAAACATCCTGAGCCAGCAACATCACCTCCTTCAGCTTTTTTCTTCTATCGCCTTATTCAATTCAATTCTATTTATAAAGTCCCAAATCACAACAGTTATCTCACAGCGCTTTTCATAAAA
>NC_045739.1:22211312-22211497 GCF_008692095.1 Etheostoma spectabile | reverse complement strand
GGACCGTACTCTGTGATGTTATTTACAGAAACCCAATAATTCCCACCAAGAGCAAGCACCAGGCGACAGAGGCAAGGAAACACTTCCTTTAAGAGGCAGAAACATCGAGCAGAGAGAGAGAGACATGGAGAATTGTAGCAGAGTGTGTCGAGTAGGAACATGGAGGCAGCAGGTGACTCCAACCA
>NC_045739.1:22208072-22211302 GCF_008692095.1 Etheostoma spectabile | reverse complement strand
GCCAGAAACACCTGCAGGAAGTGATAGGAGGAAAGAGGAGAGGGGCAAGAGAGCACAAGACTCCGGGAAAGGGAAGAAATTGAGTTAGTAACATTCATTAATGGGATGAGGTAGCATACAGATGGAGAGATGGAGGAAGAGAGAGGTGCTCAGTGCTATAGCAGCATAACTAAGGGACGGTTCAGGACTCACCTGAGCCCGACCTAACCATGAGCTTTATCAAAGAGGAAAGTCTTAAACCTACTCTTAAATGTGGAGACGGTGTCTGCCTCCTGAACCCAAAATGGAACATGGTTCCACAGGAGAGGAGCCTGATAGCTGAACGCTCTGGCTCCCATTCTACTTTTAGAGACTCTAGGAACCACAAGTAACGCTGCATTCTGGGAGCGCACTGCTCTGGTGGGGTAGTAAGGTACTATGAGCTCTTTAAGATAAGATGACCATGAAGAGCTTTGTAGGTGAGAAGAAGGATTTTAAATTCTATTCTGGATTTTACAGGAAGCCAATGCAGAGAAGCTAAACCAGGAGAGATGATGTGACTCTCTCTAGGCTACAACATATGTTGTCACACACAGCAAACATCTCCTCACTATCTGCTAGCTGCCTGTCCCTAGAACACACTGTAGACAGCCCAGGGTCTACAAATGGCAATAAAAACAAAATGTGCCAACCTGCACCATGAAGCATACACAACCAGTGTTCCAGTGTTCCAACCAATGACCGACAAGGAGGATTTGGTTGTGGTTAGTGCGCGGAAAGACAGAAGGGAGGGACCGGGATGAGGAGGAGGGAGGGGCGAGGTAGTCTCATTTGGTTTGAAAATACTTCAAACGTCAAAAAGAAGTAACGTCACCCAACATCGCTTAGAGCACCTTTAAGTTCGGCATTTTTCTTGTCTCTTCAGTTAGAAGCTCTTGTAGACTAAACTTTGACATTTTTCCCAGGCCTGAGGACTCTGATCAGAATATTCATAGGCTATTGATTATTTCAGCTCAGGAAATGGAGACTGCCCCTCCACACTTCTTCGGGTTTTACACTCCCCTTCCTCAATCTTCTATTAGTGTGTCTGTGAAGGGAGAGAGAGCTTAAAGGTTAATTGATAGAAAAAGCAGTTGCTGTGAAACAAGTGGATGAAGCTGTTTGCAGAAGTTTATTAGTGGCCCCAGCTGTCAACAAAAGTGTGTGTCTCGTATTTCTTAATTCGTTGGGCCCAATGACCTGGAGCCCACCAACGGTATGGGACCAAAACATCTGTGTGTGTGCGTGTGTGTGCGCGCTCATTCATTTGAGATTATAGGTTCAGTTATCGTCTTGACGTTAATTCCATTAGTTCACTCTTAGTTAGGAAACTTAATTGATATTGATACAGTCTTCCTTTAAGCCAACAATTGATTATTTCCACATATTTATTTGACAAATTCTATTTGAACCTTTAAGTAATCAGAAGCCTCCTTAAAAAAGTCAAACAATGAACTGAAATCCCCTATGGGATGCCTTTGATTGACAACCTGCTGGTCATTTAAAAGCCCCATTGCAATTTTACCTATTTTATTAACATAGCATGCCGCACATCTCTTATGTTAAAAAAAAATTGTTGGTAGAGCGGGAGCCCATTTGTAGAGATTTACTCCTCCGACCTGCGGCCAAGCACAGCCAATGGTGTACGTTGGCTCTAAGGATGCTTCCACACCTATAGTTTGGTGGACTTGATGCAATTCGGGGGTTGAATGCAATGTTGTTGCATTTTTTATTCGGTTGCTTCTTTATACGCGCCGACACTTCTGGCTAGAGCCCGACCAATAAAGGATTTTTAAGGTCGATACCGATACGAATATTTGATTATTTAAAAATCCAATATGCCAACATATTAAAAAAAAAAAAAAAAATCCGGCTTTCCTTCCTGTTTAAAGGAAGCAGCGAGTTTATTGCATTTTGTCTGTAAAACCCACTGACTGGTGCTTTTCAGTCAAAGGAACATAATCTTATTACAACATACTGTACACAAATGTACATTCTCACACACAAACACACACACACACACACACACACACACACACTGCACTAGAAGAGAGATACTGCTGGATTTCTGAACGGCTCTGTGATTACAGTTGACACACATCTTCAAAATGTCAGAGAGCAATGTAGCATATGACAGGACTAGCAAGAAGGACGGACTCCCAATGCACTCTGGGACCGTTGCAGAACTCCTCTCCTCATTATATCCATCCCTTAATACTGCGGGCTTTTGTCAATAATTCTATAGAGTTGTCAAAAAAAGAATGTATTGCGGTTGCGGTTTAAGCCAATAAGAGGAGATGTGTTTCAGATTGTCTCCAATGGGACATGTAGTACATTTACAGTTTGGGACTGTCGGAGAAGTTTTTAAACCATGCTGCCTTTGTGTTCCATCCAGTCCAGATATAAGGCCGATCAAGGGGTGGGCAACTGATCCAAAGCCTTTTTCAGAGATATATACAGTTGTGTTCAAAATCATAGCAATCCAGTCCAGGTAGAAGTGATATTTATACATGGCAAATAATTTACTAGTAACTGTTGAAGAGTCATGACATGCATGTTGTTCATTCTGTGTAATTGAATCTGTAATGGAAAGGGGCGTGTTTAAAATAATAGCAGTGTTGTGTTCAATTAGTGAGCTGATTGATTCTGTGAAGAAACAGGTGTCAATTATGGGCAATATTTAAGGAAGAAGGAAGAAAGCACATATTGTGCATGTTGGTTATGGTGCATTTCACACTGAAATACTCAGCAAAATGGGTCGTTCCATTGCTCTGAAGAACAGCTGACTTTGATTAAAAAGTTGATTGGAGAGGGGAAAACATAAAGAAGTGTAGAAAATTATAGGCTGCTCAGCCAAAATGATTTGCAATGCCTTGAAATGGCATCCAAAGCCTGAACGACGTGGGAAAAAACGGTCAAAGGGATTGAAGAATAGCCAAAATGGCAAAGGCTCAACCAATGATCAGCTCCAGGAAAATCAAAGAAGACTTATAGTTACCTGTGAGTACTGTTACGGGGAGGCTGTGGCTCAGTGGTAGCCTGCCAATCGGAAGGTTGGTGGTTCGATCCCTGGCCCTGCAGTCGCACGTCGAAGTGTCCTTTGGCAAGACACTGAACCCCGAGTTTCCCCCGGTGCCGCGCATCGGAGTGAGAATGTGTGTGAGTGTTTATCTGATGAGCAGGTGGCACCTTGTACGGCAGCCCCGGCAACA
>NC_045739.1:22207540-22208062 GCF_008692095.1 Etheostoma spectabile | reverse complement strand
AATGTGTGTGAATGGTGAATGTTTCCTGTATGATGTAAAAGCGCTTTGAGTAGTTGTTTAGACTAGAAAAGCGCTATATAAATACAGCACATTTACATGTTACGATCAGAAGAAGACTATGTGAAGCAAAGCTATCAGCTGGAAGCCCCCACAAAGTCCCATTGCTAAAAAAGACATGTAAAAAAAAGACATGTAGGTTGAAATTTGCCAAAGGACACATTGACTGGCCAAAGGAGCAAAATTGTTCTTTTTGGTTCTAGTGACCGTTTGTCCGATGTCCCCCATGCACTGAATTCAAGCCACAGTACACTGTGAAGACAGTAAAGCAAGGTTCACAAATCATGTTGTGGGGATGTTTCTCAAACTGTTGTGTTGGGCTTATTTATCGCATACCAGGGATCATGGATCAAATTCAATACATCAAAGAGGTCATGTTGCCTTATGCTAAAGAGGACAGGCCTTTGAAATGGGTCTTTCAACAAGACAATGACCGAAACACACCAGTAAGCGAGCAAAGTCTTG
>NC_045739.1:22191858-22207530 GCF_008692095.1 Etheostoma spectabile | reverse complement strand
ATGAACCAGATTGATGTTATGGAGCGACCAGCCCAATGACCTCAATCCCATAGAACACTTGTTGGGTGACATCAAAAATGCTGTTTCTGAGGCAAAACCTAGTAATGCAGAGGAGCTGTGGGATGTAGTTCAATCGTCCTGGGCTGGAATAACTGTTCACATGTGCCAGAAACCGGTCGACTGCATGCAACACAGATGTGAAGCAGTTCTCAGAAATAATGGTTATGTAACTAAATATTAGAGCAGTGATTCAAAGTTTGAGTTTGTTAAGAAAAATGCAAATACAGTACTGCTATTTATTTGAACAGCCAAATATTCGTTTTTCTTCACTTTCTGTAAAGGTGGGTGTAACACAAACTTGATTTCAATTTTGGTCATGTTTTGATTTGGAATGGAATGTGCAGTGTTCCCAATGCATTGATATTATGGAATAAAAAGCTATTCTAAGGATTTTTAGCATTATTCACTTATTTTATTATTTAAACACTGCTAGTATTCTGAACAATATACAAAAAAGACCTTGAGGTTAACCATGATAAACACTGAAAAATAAAACCACTAAAATGCCTAATGAGGCTAGACTTTAACAAGTACCGTGGCATCTCCAGTGTCCTCTTCCCTCTTCCTCGCCCTATCATCACTCACCTCAGTCCCTCTGCCCTTGGCCTTTTCTCTACCACCAGCTGGAACATACTCTATTACCTGAATTTCTTAGTGAGTTTCCCAAATATTTTGCAGCTGGAGGACCAACTTTTTCCCCATTTGAACACGTCATAAAATGATTATGAATCTAAGTGTTTTTTTTTTCCTTCTCAGCCCTAAAAAGAAATTATTACCCTGAAAGCAGTTTGGGCAGAGCCTCTA
Source organism: Etheostoma spectabile (assembly GCF_008692095.1). NCBI lineage: Eukaryota > Metazoa > Chordata > Actinopteri > Perciformes > Percidae > Etheostoma > Etheostoma spectabile. The sequence continues at coordinate 22,206,666 of NC_045739.1, read as the reverse complement.
GCTCTTCTTCAAGCTACTGTCTCTGGGAGTGGGAGTGAATCAGTGCATGAGGGATGGTATTCTTGACACAGCTGTGTGCGTGGTTGTATTGTCGATTTATGAATATTAATTGAGGTTTGACACTATTATTGCCTGAAATGCATGCTGAAAGATGGCATCTTGCCCGAATCATCTACACAGCAATAAAAACTTAAATTGGAGTGCTGCACCGTATTCTTTATCTATGATTTATGCACTTTGCCACAACTGAAAATAGAATCTGAGGACAAAATAAACCACTTGTTTAAAAGCACATCCTTAAGCATGTACTGTCATAATGCGATTTAAATGTCAACCCAATGTTGGCCGTTTTCTTAAGTTGTTTTTGCTTGAATCAAAGATTTACAGTACATGCTCCCTATACTTAAACCTGTTAAGTGATCTTTTGGCCACTTGTAGAGAACATAACAAGTTGTACATTGGCTTCATAGCATCCTATGATAACGGTGATATGACAAAGGTGTTGTGGTAAAACCATACACTCTATATAAAGATGGACGACGGATCTTCACTTCCTCCCAATATACAAAAGTGAAGCCAAAATACCCTGGGTACGGCCACTGCCATCTTGTACATTTGGAGCCAGAATCTGCGCATTAGTCTTTAGCAAAATGTTACAGCGCTCAAGGTCCGGACTGTTGGAGTCACTTTTTGGCGCTCTGGGTCTGGACATATGTTTAAAGGACATTTGCAGCGCAAAGTGAACCTAGGGGTTAATACATGTACCAAGTTGATCGTTCTCTGGGTTCTGTTTCCAGGCTAATCAAATGTGTCTCTAGCATAAATCAAGCTATCACAAAGCGGTGAATAGCTACTATCGTTAGCTTTCAGGGCATAGGGTAAACCGTAGCGATCATGTTAACATGCAGGCGCCATCTTAGAAAGCAGGCATGACCAGTCGAACCACGAATGCTGTGTTTGAGCTATGTTACTGGTTACTAGTTGCACGGCGTTCGTCGTTCAACTAGTCAGAAATGCCCCATAATTGTCCTTTAAAACTGATTGAATTTGGTTTAGGAAAATATTTCCGGTTCATATCCGCCCGACTTATTGCAAGTCAATTACAGCCGTCAATCATTTTAGAAGTGCTACCCTGTGTCTATAGCATCAAAAAACTATTAAAAACTAATGTTATCAGAAAAATGAACACAAACATTGTTAACTGTTAATATCAAATTACGATGTCCCTCAGTAACACCTTCCACTTTCTTTGTGTTGACATTTTAAATTTAGGTTGATTATTGAGGACTATGGTTACCTGCTCCTCAGATATCTGCAGGGTAAATCCAGACAGCTAGCTAGACTTTGTGTCCAATCAGAGTTCTCTGTTGCACAACTTTGAACGTATACTAAAACAAGTTCCTTCCCGAGCCTATTTCGCAGAGGCCCCGTTGCTGCTTCCAGTGCTTATTGCCGTCCATGACGATTGTGATTGGTTAAGAGAAATGGCAATAAAACGCTAATAAATGAAATAAAATGCTTTTCTCCCATCCCGGAATGCCGTGGGAACTAGCCAGACCCCGGGGGACAAAGTCTAAAAAACGCACATTTGTTGTCAGTCTGAATCCAAGACTGACATGTTGCCTTTTTGATGATACAGGCTTATGCAGGGTTGTCAGTGATATCTTTTTACAAGCTGGTTCCTTAGCTTTCCTCCAGCAGTTAAGGAGTTGGGCCTGATAATGTCTTTTAGGTAGACACCTTCATTTTTAGCAGACATATAGAGTCTATAAAGGCAGCCCAACATGCGTGAAATGTGAAAGGAAGACATTGGAGAACAGAAAATGCAAAGGACTCAAATTACACCCCTCATCGCTTCGCTACCTACCACCCCTTAGTACAGCCACCTCCCTGCCAGACACCAAAATGCCTTTGAAACTGTCATTTAATCCCACCTAATGAGATAGAATCCGTTTTCTTCTTTGCTGGGTCAGTAGGGCTTAACGGTAATTGAATGGGTAGTACTACTCTGCATAATTTTTCCTATGGAAAGAAAGGGAGGAGGTACAAAGAAAGATGTGTGAATTAAATGCGAGTTTACGAAGAGGAAACTGGCCTTGAGTCCACAAAAGTATCTTAAGAGTAGGGGGGGGGGGGGGGGGGGGGGCTGCTCAATTCCTGCCTGTACCACCCCTTTGCTGACCTTCTAAAATGGACTTTAATGCATAAAGTGGAATAAAGCGGAATTAATCATGTGCAGGGACTAGGTCATGGACAGGGGGTACCACAGATGGCTGAGTCACTATTGTGTGTGTGGTGTGTGCTTGTGTGTGTGTGTGTGTGTGTGTGTGTGTGTGTGTGTGTGTGTGTGTGTGTGTGGGGCTTGATGTATGGGAATGTGGGGGTGAACACAATCAGTCCCCAAACACATACAGTACACATTTGCACTTACTCACCCACAGTCATAATTTGCATTTTTTGTCAAGCAAAAGTGCAGACAAGGTGAATACACACACAGACATCTCTCCCCTTTAATCGCCCCGTTGAGTTAGTAGAGTTTCAAAGGTTACTACTCTGGCTGTAGTCAACTGAAGACCTGGAACGCTCCTCATGGACCCCTGGGGGGTCCCCAGACCCCAATTTGGAAACCACTGGTCTAACTAAGTTTTACCCTCCAAAGCAAGAAGTATGCTGTGTTTTTTTCCTTGGACATGAAGCTTCACCTTTGGTCTTTTTACATAATATCATGTGACTATCTGGTGATAAATTATTGAATGAAGGAAAAACTGTAGAATACTAGCCCTGCGCGTCAGGTCTCTTTTCACACGAGCCGTGGCAGGCGTTCAAACAGCTGGGAAGGAAATGGAACGGCAACATTTATCAAGCAAAAGACACCCCCGTTATCGTATATATGTCTCTACAAAACCGCTGACGACGAGCGATTCATCAGGGTGGGGGAAAAACATAAGACACCACAGATCCTTTTTATTCGGACAACTCCAGAAAAGAGAAGGCCAGGAGTTTGATTGCAGGAGTACATGGAGTGGCAGGTAGATACTAGCTTAATAAACACATGATTGTTCTTTCAAGTCATTGTAGAGACAATAAGTCTGAGCGCCGAGACGCTACCAGTGCGGTGTGGCACACGGCGGAGGATGTAAAAAAACTGCGGCGCAGCCGGAACGCAAATAAGGGTTAGTCCAGTATGTGGATACTCTCCATATTTTCATCATTTGTGCAACAAATAGAAACCAATTTACAAATATGAATCCAGGCACCTATTTAGATATACAATAGACATCAAGGAAGAACCCATGGTGTCTTCAAGAAAAATTTACAATTCCTAATACACATTCTCAATAGAAAGAGATTAAAAAAAAAAAGAACTTCAATGCGTTTCGGCATCCAGCCTTCTTCAGGAAGTAACAGGCACAGGAGTAGGATGCAACAATTTAAAACTCCAGATGTGAGCACATCAACAGGTGCAGATGTATTGAAGGCATTTTAAATAATTTTGCTCAAAAACTAGTGCCTTGGGTTCTTCCTTGCTGTCTTTTGGATTTGTTCATGCCCCCTAACAAAGAGAACCATCTTTAGTTCACTACCACCAGCTCCAAAAAGCTCTCCAATCTCTTCTGTATTTGGATATATTTAAAGAGACACTAGGGAACTTTACCCGCTTTAGGTCCTCCTACAGGTTGGAAGAGCAATTGTCCCATTATGTCTCATTGGAACTACACATCCGCTACTCGATCTGGCACACTTGCAGTAGAGCCAGTAGAGAGCCACAAAGCGAATGCAGAAAAGCCGATGTCACAACCAAACGATTGGTTATGGAAGATCCAGAGTGGCTCTGGGCAGATCCATTAGAGTACCCGCCTTCAAGGAAGTTTACATTTGTCAATGGAGAGTGCCCAGACTCTCTGTACAAATGAAATGTATCAGAGTCTGTTGGGACCAGGCTAGACTTAATCTGGTTTACAACGCACAATTTTACACATGGAAATGTAAAAGAAAAAAATGAATGAAATCCACAAACCAAAACTTGGACCAGGACCACGCAGATTACACGCTTAAATATGGATTTTAAATGCAAAGTGCTTCAACGGTGTAACACCAAAACCAATAATATCAAAAGCTGGCACTCAGGTGAGTGTGTGTTCCCTGCTGTATGTGTATGAGTCCATGCTGTTAACATTTCAGTATTCAGGTGAACAGCCGAAGTTGTTGAAAATGAGGAGGGCCGCAGGTCTATCTCTCCTCTGATCCACTGAAGCCTCAGGGTTAGAGACATGAGTAGAGGGCTCAGCGCTGGAGCTTTGAGACCGGTTATTCTCTGTGGGCGAGAAAGCTGGACTCAACCCAACCGGAGCCGAGCAGGGGGGGCTCTAACACCTCAAATACTGTGTAAGGGTTATACAATCCTCTCACACAATGAGCCACTCTGGTGTGAATGTGAGAGGCTGAGAAAAGGAAAGGCGAGTCGGTGAGCATGAGATAGGGAGAGAGAGAGAGAGAGCACATACAGTAATGAGAACAAGACGTGAGAGAGAGTGGGAGAACCAGAAGTCGTAGAGCATAATCACTGAGCTAAATGAACAAGGGAATGAATGAAAAATGGGAAGGTGGGAGTTAAGAGAAAGTCAGTCAGATAAAAAGAAAAAAAAAGAAAATAGGAGAGAGGAGGGAGGAGGGAGGAGCGGGAGAACCAAGGGGGACAGGGAGAGGGAGCGGCAGAGAAGTGTGTGTTCAGCGTTGTAAGTAATGGCAGCATAGCAACCTTACTGCGGTGCTTTTCTGCACTGTATATGTGTGTGTGCATGCATGTGTGTACACTTGTTAGATAGATAGAGACTTTATTCATCCCAAAGGAAATTTTAGGCATCCAGTAGCAAGACAACCATGACACAACAAACACATATACACACACATATATCACATATACATAAGAATAAAAAGTCACTCATAGAACTGCAATGACCATGATAAAGTGAGATACTATAGAAGACTGTATGTAAGGATGATAGTGCAAAAGTGAACAGTGTAGGGATTGAACAGTGCAGTAGATCATGATAAAATATTAACTATGACAATAAAATATAAACGTAACCCATAACTGACTGAAGAATAAGAATACTATGTAACAGGGAATAAGTTATAAGATGTAGATGTTATGACCACAGTCCAGATTATGTATGAGGGCTAATATAGCCAATAAGAAAGTTGTACAGCAGACAAGTGATTTGATGTGTGTGGGGGGGGGGGGGGGGTGTATATTCTTGTATGTCTATTTATTTTGTGCATTTGTCCACACTAGTATTGCATATTGGATGGGGTATATTATTGTATATTTGTGTATTGGATTTGTCTGTAGATTGGATGAAGTGTGTGATGCGTGCCATATTGTCATACAAAAACGGAGGTAAGCAGGAGGCATGTGCGCACGTGTGTGTGTGGTGTCTGTGCGTGCGTTTTTGAAGCTATAAACTAGCTGTTGGGAGTGTGCAGTCGGACGGGAGGCCAGAGCAGCGATCCTCCTCCTCCTCCTCCTCCTCATTCGCCGCCTGCCACCGCAGATCAGCGCCTCCCTCACCATCAGATGTGACAGCCACAACCGTCAGGAGTCAACGCTGAAATAGCCACCATACGGCTGTTACAAGCCCCGGTGACAGAGCTCTGCTTACAGCATCAGATTTCAGCACCCGCCGAAGACACAGAGGGGAAGGATGAGAGCGCGTGGAAGGTGGAGGGAAAAGATTGGGAGAGCCACAAAAGGAAAAGGGAAAGAAATAAGAGAGTCAGGGAGACTGGACGACGTGTTGTAATTTCCAACATGATCATAAGACAACTGGCTAGAGGTGTCAGACAGACCCAAAAATAGCTAGATAAGCATGTGAAGGATCAGGAACAACAAAAACAATGTTTAACATTGAATTTTAGACAATGAAACGGCGAGTTCATGTATATTTACAAACTGCCTATACTTGTAAGATTGAAGCTCATGAATGAGCACGTTGCTACAACAACGTAAAAACTGTTGCTAGTGCGCTTTTCCATTGTGACGTCATGGGCCAGTCAACGCGGATGATCCAAGCTCCATGATTGCTTTATGCGCCTTTGAACTCGTTGGAGTGGACAGGGCTTCTCACAAAACAATGCATCCAGTTCTCTTAATACAGCCATGGAAAGGACCCCAAACGTCATATCACAGTCTGGTTGTTACCCCTCTCCTCCGCTCAATATCTTAGTAACAGAGCTAGCTAGCTAACTGAAGCTGACCGCTAATCCGAGGTAATGGTTGCTAACAGAGCCTTCAGTTCTCCATGTGTCAGGGTACAACAGGCGGACTCAAATGCACGACTCAGGACTAAAGATGAACAGGTAAGTGCAGTTTATTGGTCAAAAACAAACAAACAAACAAACAAACAAACAATCAGGTAACAGTATAAAATCGGCAGGAAAAATCATCGGCAGGATGAAAAGGCAAAACAGTGAAAGAAACACTGGGAAAAACCAACTGGAAAAACGCTGGAGAGTGAGACACACGGGGGGTACAACCTGGCACAGGTCAGGGCATGTGGTGAGTCCTTATACTGGGGGAGCGGGTGATGACGATTACACACAGGTGAGACACATAAGGAGTGGGAGGGTAATCACACAGACAGGAAAGCAGCCAAAGGCGGGAAGACAAGTGGAGAGAATGAAGACAAGCAGTGGATTTCAAAATAAAACAGGGCGTCCATGAAAAACATAAAACATGAAACCAACTAAAACAGAAACTTGACGCAAGGACCAATCCATGACACCGTGCCTGTACCCATTAACTATTTATGGACCAAAGCCCAAATAAAACCCTCAATTTTCATTGAATTGGCTGTTCAAGTTTTAAACTACAACTCAGAGTTGTTTGATTGACAAGAATTTGCTAAAATGAGTTCTAACTGAGTGCAACAGGACATGTATAGTGCAGAACAGCATGTTTAGGATCCCCAAATCATGAATTAATATACTTATAAAAAAAAAACAAGATTTAACTTTAGATAGCACGAGTCTTATGATTTAACAGGAGTTAGGAGGGAACAGTGTTGAAATTAAGGTTAATGTTATTTTTTCTGTTTGGATTATAGTGTTACAGGTATTTTATTTAATGAACTGTTAACATTTGGCAAAAAAAACCCAAAAGAAATCATGGTTACACTTTTTAGTCATTTGTTTGAGATTGAATGAGCAATTAAAAAAATACTGAAAGCAGTAGAAATGAGCTGAGTAGGCTACATTTTAATCATGTTGTACAGACGTATTAATTGCATTGTTAGTCTGGCACTCTAAAACGTGCCCGGTTAACTGCCGTTTTAGCTCAGTTGAAGTTTGCACACGTAGCTGCAGTTACTCAGTGTTGCCTGCACCGATTCTGGTCTGTTTTTTTCAAACTAAAGTACGCCCATATTTATAGCGATCAAGATCAACATAAAAAGCATGTACGCTGGAGGAACCGCATACGGGTGGTAAGCTAAAAACCTGGCAGGCAGAGGAACGTCAGGCTGGTGTTTATAGGTGGATGATGAGCAGAGGAGTTGCAGGTGCGCTGATGATGAAATGGCATCAGGTGCAGGGAGAGGAAGAGCAGGAGAGTGGTGTGTCCACACACTGTGGAAAATGAAGGTGACAAACAGGAAGCAAAAACACACCAACCACACTGCAGGCATATGACAAACGGAAGAAATAAAACAAAACCCATTCATCCACACACCGGGCTGTCGCTGGGACGACGGGAGCACGCCCCAACTCTAGTAAGACTCTCATGATTTCATCCAGGTATTGGAAATTACTCTGCCACAGTGGAATTTCTTGAAAAGTCATTTGGTGTAAGGTTGGCATTAGACGGTTAAAGTGGTAATCTATGGCCAGGCCATGTATGTCAGGGATGTTGTAAATAAGTCATAGTTTAGTTAATTGAAGTGTATGTCTGCTTGATGCTGCACTGTTTAACGTGAGTGTTGTGCATGTCCAGAGAACAGTGTTGGGCAGACAAAAGTGTAGGTTATCTTCCACCGAACGTAAAATGCTCGCTGAGTTACAACCCTAAGCTCGTCTTGTCAACGGCAAATAAGGGCCGATGATTAAGCTTCCCACAAAGATTATTGCGGAAAGCCTTTTTGGTGGTTCTTTAAAATTTTAAACAGTGGTGTAAAATACACATTAATGTCACTCCTTTCCCAGAATTACTGCTCTACACAAAAATATTTTAGATCTATTTACAACAGAAATACACTAGTACCCTGAGTATATTGGCTGCTTCAATCATAATGCACTGGACCAGACCTGCTGTGAGCCGGATGCCAGGGCATCTATGGCACAGCAGTAATGTAGTGAAATACTTTACCCCTTTATAATAAGCCACCCTTTATAAAGTTTGTAATGGCTTTAATAATGCTTACTGAAATGTGTATTAATGTTGTTTTATAAATAAATAACACACTGTACCTCTTACAGTTTCATTTCAAATTGATTGATTAATAATGTAAAGGCAGTAAAAATGCCTTTTGATATTAATCGCTTTCTATTTGGAAATATTGCAGTTATATACATGTTGATATTACATCAAATGCCTGATTAGTCGTTAAATATTAATAGATTCAAGACACACCAGATATACCGCACATACCCAAACATGTGTTAAAGGGATTTTTCACAACCCAATATGTTGGTCTTTTTTATAGGTTATAGCTGATAAAGCATAAGTAAACCATAAATTAAGCATTAATAAAGCCATATAAGAACCATATTGGGTTATTTCATGTGTCATTTCCATCTTTTTGCTTGTCTGCTGAAATCAATGGCTGCAAATAACGAAACCAATCATGAGCAATTGTTGCCTTGCATTAATATGCAGTAAATGTGCAAGAGATCAAACAGCACTGAAGTGGCTCGCATGCAAAATAAAAAAGTAGGTTGTTCCCCCTTTCTGCAGTACCATCTCCGCAGCGGCTGACCCCTGAACTTTAAAGCCTCCTCAGAGCCCTCTTCCAAACGGGAACTTGCCTCTCTAGGGGATTTTGTACAGAGCAGGTGCACTCTGTAACTCGTACAGTCTTTATTACTCCCATATATCCAGATCCTTCAAGCCGCCAAATGCTGCTGATTCTAACTTTACCGTCTCAAATGTTCCATGGCTTTCCTTTAAAAAGCTCAGCACTGTCTCCTGTGCAGACCTTTGCACCTGACACTGAGTTATGCTCCCATGGAAGTCTTTTACCCACCGCAGCATTCACCTTCTTTAATCGTGTTAGGGTGACGTCACTTTGCTCGCTTTCACTTTTCTTAATGTCAATCAGAAAAGTAAAATGAAATCTGTTCTGTCGGATCTTGGTCAAAGTCATGAGATGTAATATGCTGCATTGTTTGCTGTGATGTTGTGTAATTGATTCTACAGCGACAATAGATAATAAATAGACAATAGACTGAAGCCAGCTAGCCTCATGCTGCAAACAACATATTTACAATAGGGTATTTATTTTAAACTAAAGGACAAACGTCACTCCTACCGGGTGGTTTTACAACGTTCCATGGCTCTTATATGACTTTCCATAACTTCACTTATAGTGCATACATGACCTAAAATTATTCTTTCTTCCTTCTTTGCTGATGTTGTTTTTTTAGCTCAAAAGTTCCGAAAGGGTGATCCGTCTACCACTGCTGTTTACTGCATGTTTGCTGTAGAACATGAAAACCGCTGATTCTGCAAATGTACAGTATGATACAAGTTGTACTTCTGTGAAGTTCCTTTCCTTTCGTAAAATTCAGTGATATTCAACGAAGATGTGCACTCAAGTCTGTTACTTGAAATGACTTGTCTCAAAAACATTTAACCCTTGTGTTGTCTTCCCGTCAAAATTGAAAAGCAACATCTTTGTTGACGCCTTTAGTGATGTTTTTAACTTTTTCTTAGGTTTTTCTCACTTTTTTTCCAACACTTTTGAGGCTTTTTTTCAATGTTTGTCACTTTTTGACGTGTTCAACACTACTTAACTTATTAACTTTAGTTTTACAGTTATTTTTGTAATTTATGGTCAATAAACCCCATTTATAGGAAATTATACCTAATGTTTGAGTTAGAAGTCAGGTCATCTGGGACAGGTCTACTTTCTGTCCCCAGAGTCAGAACTAAACAGGGTGAAGCAGCTTTCAGTTTCCTTGCTCCTCATATCTGGAATAAACTCCCAGAAACCTGCAGATCCGCTGCTACTCTCAGTTCTTTTAAATCAAGGCTGAAGACCTTTCTTTTGGATGCTGCCTTTCTTTAAATTCATGCTCATTTCTTTAAATTTCTTATGCTGCACTGTAACTTTTATTCTTGTGTTTTATGTTTCTATTTGTTTTTAACTGTCTATTCATGTGTTTTACCGGTTTTTAATGCTTATGATTTTTAACTGTTTGTACTTGTGTTTTATCTGTTTAACTGATTTTGTGTAAAGCACTTTGAATTGCCCTGTTGCTGAAATGTGCTATACAAATAAAGCTGCCTTGCCTTGCCTTGCCTAGAAAAGCAGAAATTAAGAATTATTTAGACTAAAATTAAATGAATGGATGTTGATGGATAATCACAGACTGGAATATGTCAACTTTTACTCAATACTATTTCAAAAACACTTCAATTGTTTTTGAAATGCTATGAAATTGAATAAGACTGAAAAAAATGAAAGTAGAGATTCGTACTTGCCAAAGAGCGTTTTGTGGAATCAATCATGTTATTCATATAGGAAAACGGGTCAATTTGACCCGAGGACAACTTGAGGGTTAACTTTTGAATTGACTCAGTGGACATACAAAGCAAGTGCACCATATGGACCATTCCATGGCGGCTACTGACTAATGAATGGGAGATAAAAAAAAGAAGAAAAAGCCATCTTAAAATGGTTCTATCCCAGGTCAAGATAGGGCTGCCAATTAATTCAGAGATTACAAGTAGCCCAACTAAAAAAAAACTGATGGTACCTAGCTTTTTATTTTACTAAGGATTTACTGGTTGCATTAAACCGTGATGCATGGCCATGGCACCACACTATAAGCTGTTAAAGACGCAGGAATTGTAGCACTTAATTTCAGTATCTACTCAAAAATAGGAATTGGGAAAAAACTTTTACGCACGGCGCTAGAATGCTGTGGGTAAAAAAAGGAGGCTAACAACGTAGGTTACATTACTGATTCTTACATCCGGCTTCTGCTTACCTGGTCCTTGTCTGTGAACCGCACTTTCTTCCTCTTTGTCATCACCACCATCCTCGCTCTTGAGGAGTCATCTTTGTAGCGCTGGTTGGGTGGACGCCAAGCATACCTTGTTCATCAAAAAACGGACAGGTTTCCTGGTTGTAACCGGTTCTTGTTGGACTCTTGTTGGTCCTGTATATCGCTTTTAGATGCTGAGATAGTTTTGTTTGGCATAGTTTTTCTAAACGAAAATGTAAAAGAAGCTGGCAGATTTGTCGACCATAAATCAGCAGAGGAAAATAACGCGACGTCGGATGCACATTAAGCAACAAAATATTCAAGTTTCTGTTCTAAACTGCATCTACGTTAAAAGATATACGTATTCAACCACGTGTAAAACATATCTCTCAAAGTTTTAAAAGCTCTCCTTCAGTTGGCGCAGCACTCTCATATATTGCTGGGATGCGTCTGTCCCACTGAGTGAGACGGATGCAAGGTACATGAACAATACAATAAACCTACTACATATAAAAACATATTTTTCATCATTAAAGCTCTTCTTGAGTAGAGGGGGAGGGGGGTTGTGCTCTGATATCACTGCGATGGCAACTTCGTCCAGGTCCAAGTAGGGAGAGAGGGTCTGATGTGTGTGTCTCTCTGAGGGATGCCAATTCACGTAAAAACGCGAATATTGGCCGGACGATAAATCAGTCGATCACTAATACTGACCCAATCCAAAATTCTGAGCGTGCATATGGTGAAAATTAAAAAAAAAAAAAAGAGTCTCACCAACAAGTGCCACTGGGAATTGATCGCTCCTTTTTTAAAGAGCTGCACTCAGACCTGCTCAGTTAACACCCAAGTCACAGTCTCCTGCCTTCCCCGAGTACTGTATCCTCTCCCATTCAAACAGTCCTGTGTAAGGTTATCTATAATGAATGAGATGTGTGGGAGAGACACCGCACATATTAATAAAGCTTTACCTTCCATATGCGGTGGAAGGGAAAAGGAAAAAAGGCCGCACAGCCAAAGAGACTAAGACCACTGTTGAATTCCAACGATCCATGAAGTTGACTAAATTTTGCATCGTGAATAAATAAACAAACGCTCAATTAAAACTGATATTAGGCATGTAAAGAGCAGCGTCGTCTGTGATTTCTGTGTACCTGTTATTTTATTCATGAAGGTGCTCAACAAGAGGTACATGATATGATAACAGGAGAACGTTTTCCCTTTTCTTCTCTCCATCCGTTCATTTCTCCACTGTGTCTCCACGGTGTGTTTCTCACAAGACAGAGTGTACGGAAAAGAGGACTCTGTGTGCCCCTTGGTAGATACAGAGAGTCTATGGATGGGTCAAAGGTTGTTAATGAATGTTGTTTTCCTTCCTCGGCTGATACTGTTCTATTGCTGAGTCCTTGTGTTTAAAGCTGTCGAGTAGCATGCCAAAACCATTACGGCCTTGGGATAAATACAGAGCATTCACAGTAATCCTAGGTGTGTGTGTGTGTGTGTGTGTGTGTGTGTGTGTGTTGCTACTACTGCAGAACCTTCAGCAAGGGCTGATGTCAAAATCATTGGGCAGCATTTTGAGGAGAGAACAAATAAATTGGGTTAAGTCTGGAGCAATCTATGATGTACAAGCGCGCGCGCACACACACACACACACGTGTGTATAAATACCCACATTATCAACAGAGCTATGGAAGACAGTGTCAGTGTTTTGGAGCTTTGTGCTCATAAATCATACTGAGCGAGAGAGAGAAAGACCAATGGAGGATATGCCGAAACTCGCTTCAATAGCTGTTTTTATTTCAAACCTCCCCCATATTCCACTTTTCTCTTTCTCCAATCCAACCTTTTTTTTCCTTTCACCATCTCCTATTCTCATCTCACCTCCCTCTTCTTTTCCTTCCCTTTCCATTTTCTCCCTACCTTTCATCACCCCAGATTATTCACTCCCATTCCTCTCCTTGTCCTCTAACCCTCCTCTACACTCTTTCCTCTCTCTACTCTCATTGTCTTTCCAACCGTCCACCTCCTTTCGCCTTATTTTCTCTCTGTCCCTCGCACAACTGATAGCAGGTACAAACTGGCCCGGCCAGCCCCAATCCATCTCAACACAGACCTGCAATCTTTGATATCCGGATTTACCCCCCACCCCCACCCCCCCATCCGCTCTTTCACTTACCTGCACCGGTCGTCCTTCCTGCCCTTCATCACTGTACCACCTCTCTCTGCACCATCCTTCTACCTATACTCACCACTTCCCTTTTCCATTATCCATTAATCTCTTCCCCAGCACCCTCTGTTCTTGCTGTTCCCTTACAGTCAAGCACAAATAGTAGACATTCGCTGTCTGTCCAGCACGCATCCATCTCCAGTCGGAGCACTAATCTGCTCCAGAAGCAGAAAACACAGAGATTCAAGTCAATCTGTGCACCAAGAAGAAATCACTTAAATTACAAAATCACGAAATCATCTTCCAAGTCACTGAAACTCCTGAATGAGTAGTTTGCGTGTGAACGTCACAAAGTAGACATTTAGGTCCCTTTTTATATCCTCAGGCTTGATACACACATGGACACACAAGTTTGGTTTGATTTAAAAATTGTCTTTATATGGGTTAATTTTAGTAACAGCAACAAAAGTGCATTTTGGTAGTGGACAATTAAACAAAGAGGAAGGTTCAAACCATAAAGCAGTCTGTTCTTTTCAAAAAGGGACTAGATCCTTTACCTTGACCAAGGGGGGGGGGGGGGGGGGGGGGGGGGGGGGGGGGGGGGGGGGGGTGTCAAATCACAACAGGAGTTGTCTCAGGACACTGACACACAGATAGTAGGAAGAGTAGGTCTAGACCACATGCTATAATTTACAAAGACCCAATAATTACCCACGGGAAGCATGTGCTGCGACAGGGGTGAGGAAAAACTTCCTTTTAGGCAGAAAGCTTGGACAGACCCAGGTTCTTGGTGGGCGGCCATCTGCCGCCGCTGGTTTGGGACACAGACAAACATGATAGGATTCATGACAATTATTGCAGTTGGTAAGATTGCCTTATAGTGACAATAAAGACAATCAAACTGTGACAAGATATATAATAGTAGTGCAGGGGCATCGAGCGGCAACCACAGCAGAATCCTGGGTCCATCTCTGTTGTCCTTTGCACGTCTCACTGCGTGTCATCCTGTACATCCAAAGGGCGTCTTCGCACATCCCGACCGTAGGTCTCGACCGCCATAGAGACCAGCACCACCTCAGGTCTGGTCCTGGGTCCAGCTGCGCCGTCCACGCCAGTCCCACAGCACATTGTCCTGCACCATATCCAGTCTCTTCTACATCTGTGTCCCAACCGGCAACAGCAGACGCCCACCTACCCAGAGCCTCAATGCTGTTGTTCTTGGCAAGGCAAGGCAAGGCAAGGCAAGGCAGCTTTATTTGTAGAGCACATTTCAGCAACAGGGCAATTCAAAGTGCTTTACACAAAATCAGTTAAACAGATAACACACAAGTACAAACATTAAAAATCATAAGCATTAAAAACCAATAAAACACATGAATAGACAGTTTAAAAGCAAACAGAAACATTAGGACACATAAAACACAAGAATAAAAGTTACA
>NC_045739.1:22185403-22191848 GCF_008692095.1 Etheostoma spectabile | reverse complement strand
AGAAATTTAAAGAAATGAGCATGAATTTAAAGAAAGGCAGCATCAAAAAGAAAGCTCTTCAGCCTTGATTTAAAAGAACAGAGAGTAGCAGCGGATGTGCAGGTTTCTGGGAGTTTATTCCAGATATGAGGAGCATAGAAACTGAAAGCTGGCAGAATGATAACGCGAAGCAGACTGATGCGGGTTATAAAGGAGAAAGGTGGAGAGCCAGAGGTGTGTGGGTGCTCTGAGGACATTATGAGAAGTGGTACGGGCTTATGATGAAAAAAAGCTGCAGGGTCTGGCTGGAGAGCATTTATTGAAATATAGGTGTGATACAGCAGGCATTGGGCTCAGGGCAAACGCTGCCGGTGCTAAGGCAGTGAGATAATACAAAGTGCCTTTCGACTACCGTAACTCCTCGCTATCTCCTGCTTCTCACTCTCCCCAGTGTCTCTCTTACCTGTGCCTAAAAACAGGTAAGAGAGACCAAACAGCTTAGACTACTTCAGGCTCCTACCTGATCTGATTCATATATATCCTTAATAGTCATTTATCTTTGATATATTCAAAAAAAAATCTATGCAAAAAGCCACCACACGCTATAATTCTGCCTCATGGTTAAAGGTAACATGGCTTGAAAATTTCACTTTACAAGGTTTTCAACATTAAATGAGTTCCCCCAGCCTGCCTTTGGTCCCCAGTGGCTAGAGATGGTGATAGGCGTAAACCAGCCCTGGGTATCATGCTCTGAGTTTGAGAAAATGAAAGCTCAGATGGGCCAATCGGGAATCTGCCCTTATGGAAGGTGACCAGATTTCTCAGACAAAATCTGGGGACATTTCAGCTCAGAAGCGTTACCTCCAAAACAAGTAATGTTTTTCTTTTGTAAAACTTAAAACGGGGAACATAGACCTAGAGCTGTTCTTATTAGGGGCAAGGTCTGATCCAGACCCAACCCTGCTGCTACTTCCTACTCCACTCCACTAACACCTCAAGATAGGAAGTCCTAATATTTCAAGATAAAAATCCATCCTATACTTCAAGATAAAAAGTCCTAACATTTCAAGATAGAAAGTTTTAATATTTCAAAATAGAAAAAGTCTAATAGTCCTAATATTTCAAGATAGAAAGTCCTAATATTTCAAGATAGAAAGTTCTTAATATTTCAAAATAGAAAAAGTCCTAATAGTCCTAATATTCAAGATAGAAAGTCTTAATATTTCAAAATAGAAAAAAGTCCTAATAGTCCTAATATTTCAAGATAGAAAGTCCTAATATTTCAAGATTGAAAGTCCTTATAATCCTATATTTCAAGATAGAAAGTCTCAAATTTCATAATGTTGTAATGTTTACTGAAACTAGACAGTTTGCTTTACTGCTCAAGGCTTGTTTCTTCAAACGCTCATTGAGAATCAGATACAACAAAAACTATTGAGGACATATTTTCCTTGACAGTGATGCATATTAAACGAGATCGCTGCAAGTAGTTAATAGGATAATTGTCCGGTTGTATTTACGTTCATAAAAGTGCTCATTTAGCTGCTAACAGACTCAGATTAATATTCTAAGTGTCTGACAACATTATGGAAAGGATTTCTAAGGAAGTCGACCTTTCTGTTAAAGATTAAGATCATTTTTAAAACAAAAAAGTCCGCGAAATTGCGTTCGCTAAACACACCAGACTCCATGTAAATAATCAGGATTTTAGCATCATAACACACGGCTTCTAAAACATCTCTCAGCACCGCTGGCTCTGGCTGCTGGAGCTGCGTGTGTAGGGTGTGCGACTATCGGCTACATTTTGTCAGTTTTTTCTTCTTTCATTCCAATTTCGGGTTTCAGTCACAGTGAAAAAACGGGGACATTTCCGGGGACAGATCCAGCCGGGGACAAGTAGCCAAAATCGGGGACTGTCCCGGAAACCGGGGACGTTTGGTCCCCTACCTATGAGGTCATAAGGGGCCTGGTTTCCTCCCTTTCTCTGCTTGCCACCCAGAGAATTGGTCCACCAATGAGAGAGAGAGATATCTGGCTTTCAAATGAGCAAAGTGGCAGTTGGTCGATGCCACAACCCCAACCTCCACCTCCACCTCCACCTCCACCTCTTTGCAATAGTGAAGCTGAGAGTTGCGCATGCGTCATTTTGCGACAAGTAGCCAACAAGATGCTAACAAGAGACTTCGTAATGTATACAGTAAATACTTCACCTACTTAACAAAGTTTGGTCACTGCTGGCACAAGTTAGCGTCAGACACGTCAAAGGCTGTCAGTTTAATGCTGTTTTGAGCTAATGTTAGCAATCAAACAACCATAGATAGCTAAATGTTTTTGAAATGTTTCCATCTTTGTTTTCAATGTTTGTAAGGAGAAAAGTTCATTATTCATGCATTTCATGAATTTCAGTATGACCGTTTTCGTTAAACCGTTTAAATTGAGCATGCGCAAACTCAAATCTGCACTCAACTCAAAGCTCAGCTTTTCTTGACGTACTGTAAGTACGGGGGGCGCCAAGGAAAAAAGGTTGGGAACCTGATCTAGCTGATGTGATCTTACCTAGCGACTGCGCATGTGCGAATCCCAAAGATAGTAAAAGAAGTGAGATGTCTCACTTGTAGCTAAAACAGAGACCCAATACACAGGGTAAAAACAGGATCTGAAGCAATGTGCGCAGTACAAAAAAATATGGTGTTTTTTGAAAATTAAACCATGTAAACCCGTTCTGATACAACCTCAAAATACATTATGAACCTGAAAATGAGCACAATATGGGGGCTTTAAAGTTAAAAGTGTTCACCTCATGGGTAGTGCATTTCATCTGTTAACTTCAATTGCATGTCTCCACTGATCCAGTTGACTAGGTTGGGCCGCACTGATGCGGATGTCAGCACAAATGAGTAACAATGAGTTCCATCAGAGCTACATACCTCCATTTGACATCCTTGTGTCCTACTGAGCTGTGTTGTGCTCCATGTATTTGTTCAGTTTTTACTCAAGAAAAATCACACATAGCCGTTGATGTTAGACTTCACTTCCTGTTTCCTCAGGTTTGTCACTGTTTAGACATACAAGGTCATGTTTTAGTCTCAAACAACAAATGTTCATTTCTTTGTTTGATCTCTTGTGACAACAGAAACACATGATTAAACACAGCTTATATGATGCTGTATATGATAGTTTTGGTGTTGAGTTACTATTTAATCTGTATGACTTAATGTTCACACGTTCACGGTTTTAATAAGCCAGTGTGAAACAAACGTGACCATAAGTAAAAGACAACATATGGATTTATTTCATGGGCCTAAATAATAAAAATGTCCTTTGGTTCAGAACAAACTTTTCTTCATCTGAAAGGAAAGTTTTTGTAATAAAATCAGGTGTCATTTTGCGTGTGTCAATGTGTATGTCACAAAGTGTAGCCAGGCGCTGGTGTTTTTGCACA
Source organism: Etheostoma spectabile (assembly GCF_008692095.1). Classification (NCBI taxonomy): domain Eukaryota; kingdom Metazoa; phylum Chordata; class Actinopteri; order Perciformes; family Percidae; genus Etheostoma; species Etheostoma spectabile. Next base: position 22,188,427 of record NC_045739.1, on the reverse strand, counting down.
ATGTTTATTGTAATAGTTTTGAATGTGGTGTTTTTCTTGGTTGTCGTGGTTTTTTTTGTGCTTGCTGGCACAGACACTGAGGACCAGCTCCTAATCAAGGGAGGAGTGTGGGATTGGCACAAAGACACTTTTCCAACACACTGAAGTGCATCTAATAATCAGGGGAGAGAGGTGAGATGAGAGCTACAATGTGTTCTGGGGGTTGAGAGTAAGGGTGGGTTCCATTCATTCATATTATCAATCTATAACAAGAATTATCTCCAGACACTTTAGAGATAGAGAAGGGCTAGACCACATTCTTTATTTTAGAAAGACAAGCCAACAATACCCTTGATATTCTATCAACGGGACTTTTCAAAAATGTTTCCAATTGTTTGATTCTGATCTTCTACAGATTGTGAACACATCTCTTCTTTCAGGTATCTTTCCACAGGCCTGAAAACTGCAGTAATCAAGCCACTCTTAAAAAGAACAACCTAGACAGTCATTAATGAGCAATATAGGCCAATATCGAACCTTCGGTTTTAAGTAAAATCATTGAAAAAAGCAGTTTTTCAACAACTCAACCATTTCTTGTCACTAAGCAACAGTTTTGATACCTTTCAGTCGGGTTTCCGACACACCACAGCACTGAAACGGCTCTTGTCAAAGTCTTTAATGACATCCACCTTAACACAGATAGTGGCAAAATTTCAGTCTTAGTATTACTTGATCTCAGTGCTGCATTTGACACGGTCGACCACGACATATTACTAGACCGATTGGAAAACTGCGTTGGCCTTTCTGGCTTAGTACTAAAATGGTTTGAACCTACCTGAAGAATAGGGATTACTTTGTGTCAATAGGTAATTATGCATCTGAGCGTACAAATATTACGTGCGGAGTTCGCAAGGCTCCATTCTGGGGCCTCTTCTGTTTAACTTTTTGAGCGCATAGTGCCCGGCAGCGGGATATCCTCCCGTTTTTCGGAAGTGCTGACTTCCGTATAAATTGCAAGCATTAAACCGTCACAAACACGCTCAAGTCATACATCGTTGAAAAGCTTAGAGTCTCTGATTCCATCGAGCCCACACACAAGCATAAGGTGACTCACAACGGTTATATCATGTTCTGAAGAAGCAAAGACAGACAGATTCGAGTCTAAGTCGAGCGTGCATCCTACCTGCTCTCCCTGTGTCTTTAATCACAGCGGTGAAAGTTGCCAAAGAATTGTTTTCCTACATGCCCACAGTCCAAGCTATTAGAATATCCAAGCCTTGTAATCCATAATTATCTGGTCCCCTCACAATCTTGTAGTTTCTGGCCAAGTTTCGACGTTCAGAAATCTAGATCATGCATCATTTCTCGGTTTTGATCGCGTGTATCTTTTTCCGTGTGCGCGCTACTTTCTCACTCGGCACAGCCCTGGAATCTGTGGGTTGTGCAGTTTCCAATGAACTTTCTTTCAGCCAATAGCATTAGTATTTCTCAAGATACTCCCAAGGTAAGCCAATAAAAATCTCACAGTCCCCATTGGGCCCACGTGGGAAAAACTGACAGCAGATCCCACCAGTCAGAGAGAGAGGTAATAAAACTGGCATTCCTGTGTAGCCAATAGGAAGACGAGTTGAATGATATCAAACATGGCCAACAAAAACTTTCCCTGAGAGGGTCTCCAGCCCATTCAAACCAAAAATATTGCCTTTTTATGGCATTTCACCATTTCATCAAATTATGATTACTTATTCCTATAAATCTATGTATGTACTTCTTTCAGACATGTGTGTGAGTGATGTGGATGTGTTTTTGTATTTCAGAAGTTTTGTATTTAGCACTTTTTGGGCTTTTTTAGAAATAAGAAATGAGCCAAACGCACAGACATATCTGTAGAAAAACATTCATATAAAATCCATTTTATAAGAAATTTTCTTCTGGTTTTTTTCTGTTCTAAGTTGAGACATGTGGCTAGGGTACTATTTTTGTATATAGCCCGTGTAATATGCTTACAGTAGTGCTTTTATTAATTTTCAGATGATTTACTGGACGGAAATAGAAATTCTGTGTTCTAACCTCTGTAGCTCTGTGTCAGTAAGGCCTAGTGTCACAATGCCACTAGAAACAACAAGTTGAGAGTGTTAGCTTCACAATGAACTCAGGGTCATCACAGAGGGCCAAGCATGTGGAGCTGCAGCATTTTAGGGGGTAAGAATTTAGGGCGAGAAAATCATCTATTTCAGGTATTTTAGTTAAGAGGTTTTAACTCTACATGCTTAAACTAGCCCAGATTATGGAAAACAAAAAATAAGTTACCATAGTTATGCGGACGAAACACAAATTACACTAACCTTATTGCCAGGGGACTATAGTCTAATACAAAAACTGACAAGTGCATCGAACAAATAACGACTGGATGTGCCAGAAATTTCTGAAATTAAATTAACGAAAACTGAGATGGTTGTTTTTGGAGCAAAAGAGGAACGATTAAAAGTCTGCGCTCAGCTTCAAACACAATGTTAAAAACAACAGACAAAGACAGAAAACTTGGTGTAGTCATGGACTCAGACCTGAATTTTAACAGCCACATTAAGACAATTACAAGTCAGCCTATTATCACCTTAAGAATATATCAAGGGTTAAAGGACTTATGTGTCAACAGACTTGGAAAAACTGGTCCATGCTTCATCTTCAGTAGACTTGACTATTGTAACGGGGTCTTACAGGTCTCCCTAAAAAAAATCACAGACAGCTGCATTTGATTCAGAACGGTGCTGCGGGTCCTCACTAGACAAAGAGAATGGATCCATCACTCCAGTCCTCACTAAGACCAAGAGACTGGATAACAACTCCAGTTCTGAAGTCTTTACACTGGCTTCCTGTGTCAAAAAAGAATTGATTTCAAAGTACTTTTGCTAGTTTATAAATCCCTTAAACGGTTTAGGTCCAAAATACATTTCTGATCTGCTACTACACTAGAACCACCCAGACCTCTCAGGTCATCTGGGACAGGTCTACTTCTGTCCCCAGAGTCAGAACTAAAGGGTGAAG